>NC_064411.1:30502500-30862500 GCF_023375975.1 Astyanax mexicanus
GGAAAAGGAATGAAAAAGTGGAAAGAGTAAAAGATGTAGAGAGAGAAAGAAAAGGGGGAATGGAGAGGGGAAAAGGACTTATAAATGGAAAGAGTAAAAGATGGATAGAGAGAAAAAGCTAAGAGGAATAGGGAGGGGGGAATTAGTGAAAAATACAAGGAGATGAAAAGATGAAGAGAGAGTAAAATGTAAAGAGAGAAAGAAAAGAGATAGGGAGAGAAGATTGAAAATGGAAAGAGTAAAAGATGGGAAGAGAGAGAAAGACAAGAGGAATATGGAGAGGGAAAAGGAGTGAAAAATGGAAAGAGAGTAAAAGATTGAGTGAAAGAAAAGAGAGTAAAAGATGGAGCGAGTACAAGAAAAAGAAAGAAAGAAAAGAGAGATAGGGAGAGGGAAAATTTGTAAAAAAAAAAATGAAAAAAGTGAAAGATGGAGAGAGAGAAAGAATAGAGAGATATGGAAAGAGAAATTGAGTGAAAAATGTTAAGAGAGAAAAAGATGGAGAGAGAAAGAGGAGAGCTTAGAGTGAAAGAAAGAGAGGGGAAGATGGAGAAAAATATTCGGGGAAAAGAGAAATTAAGGGGGACAGGTTAGAGAGAAAGATTGGGAAAATGAAAGATGAGAGAAGAACAAAAGTGAAAAATGTAAAAAAAAAAAAAGAATAATAAATGTGTGAGAGAGAGAGAGAGAGAGAGAGAGAGACTTCATGAGCTGCATGGATTTATGTTTATATAAGTGAAGTGAATCTGTCTCACATCTGTGTGTGTGTGTTTCTGTGTGTGTGTGTGTGTGTGTGTGTGTGTGTGTGTGTGTGTGTGTGTGTGTTATTCACCTGTTACGTAATAATGAGTGTTTGAGGAGCCGGCAGTGCTGAGCTGAATGTAAATGAGGGTTCAGAGCTCAGAGGAGAGAGTTAAGGACAGTGCAGACCACACACCTCCTCTATAGACCTCCATTCCATCTCTTTACCTGCACTGTTCTAACACTTATCCTCCATTCCTCCTCCAGCACTATAGATGTAGTTAGTAAGGAGTGGTCAAGTCTAGTGATGAACTGTTTAAGGGCGTTTTCACACCAGTACTATTTGGTTTAGTTAAAAACAGACTCTGGTGTGTTTGTAACTTTACTGTGGTTTGATTGAGCAGGTCTGAAAACAGTAATCGCCGTTGAGTGCAGATCAAACCATTTCTCTAAAGCGGTTTACTTGTGGTGAGAACGTGATCTGGTCTCGATCAGACCCAGCTTTCATATATACTTCTTTTATTTGAGTTAAACTGCTGATAAGGTGCAGTTTAATCTGATATATTGGCCAGATATAACACTAATTACCACAGCTATAAACAAACGCTGTCTCTACTGCTCCATGCTGTTTACACACAGAGTATGTGCTGCGTTCACTGCTCACAGCCACGCCACTCAGATATCTGTGCTGCAGGTCCCATTGAAAACACTGTGTTTGAAAGCGCAGTGGCAGATTTTTTTTAGCCTTCTGTATTAAATCAGCTTCACACTGCACAGATATCCACACTGAAACACAGAATCTTCTCACTATATTTACTTTCTTAATCCAGGCCAGACAGCTCTGACCAATCAGAGGAGATGGTGTGCTCGCGTGGTTTATTAGTGCACAATTTGGTGCGTTTAGGTTTATGCCTGTGTGAAACCAAACCAAACAAGCGGAGTAAATGCTGAGAGTAAAGAAACTCATCAACTGATCCGGTCCATAGAAACCAACTACAGGTGTGAAAATGCCCTAAGTCTACGCTAAAAACTCACTTGTTTAGTTTCTCTTTTTGGTAATTAATGCTTCACTGTAGATAAAGGCTGCAGATCCAGGAGTTCATGGACATACATATTGCATGTGATCACTCAGTACTCAGATTAGTGTATTATTGAGTAGTTGGGAGCCAGTGTTTCAGGTTGTCCTCATGTCTATGTTACCTTCTGGCTCTCTTCTTTGATTTATGTCTATAGTAAGATCTGCTAAAGAAAATAATACTCATGAGAGAAGATAATCTTACTCCAGTCCTCTATGGTCTAATCCTTATGATATTTTGCAAACTTCAGGCTGGCTCTTCTTTGCTTCTCATTGATGAATGAGATGAGTTTTCTAGCTGTACATGACTTTTAGAAGCCTGTGTTCAACTCTTCTTTGCATGCACTTCACCCCAGCTGCTGTCTGCTATTTTTTTTTGTAGGTCACTTGATGTCATCCTGCTGTTGGTTACTGACATTTGAATAAGGTGACAGTCTATTTCCAGACCTGAAACCTATTAAAAAAACAAGAAGAAAATTAAGAGGAAGATGGATGATCACAAACCATCAAATCAAGCTGAACTGCTTGAATTTTTGCACCAGGAGTGGAAAAAAGTCACCCAAAAGCAGTGTGAAAAACTGGTGGAGAGCATGCCAAGATGCATGGAAGCTGTAATTAAATATAGCAGAGTTATTCCACCAAACACTGTTTTCTGAATTCTCAAAACATTAGTATTGTTGTTGTTTCTAAATGAATATGATTGTTTTCAGAAAGCTCTGCATCTTTTTTGTTATTTTCTGCAAACAAATGCTCTAAATGACACATTCTTATTTGGAATTTGGGATAAATGTTGTCTGTACTTTTTAGAATTAAACAACATTTTAATTCATTTAATTCATTAATGTATATAATACACTATCAGTCAAAAGTTTGGGTACATCTTCTCATTCAATGTTTTTCTTTATTTAATTTATTTTATACGTTGTAGATTAACATCAAAGACACCAAACAATTAAGGGACACACATAAGGAATCACATAAGGAATTACATGGTAAACAGTAAAAAATAAAGAGTTTGTCCTTCACAATCTCCTGATCTTAACCTGATAAACTGAGATGGGGATTTGAAGCGATTTAATTGGGATGAGCTGGAGCTTCACAGTGTGAAGGAAAAGCAGTAACTGTTATTCAGCACCTCCAGAAACTCCTTCCTTCAAGACACTAAGAAAACTTTTCCAGGTGACTCTACCTTATGAAACACTGAGATTAATATACCAGTGCAGAGTGTGCATATCTGTCCTCAAAGATAAATGTATAAACCATATTCTGATTTGAAGTACATGTGTCCCTGTATAGATTATATAGATAACATAGTCTTAAATATTACATTTAAAAAAGGAAGAAAACACTCCAAACTTTTGACTGGTACTGTATGTATTGATATTTTCCTGCAGCCCTGGGGAAATGAGCCAGCAGCATCACGTGAGCTGAAGCATTGATTGCGTGAGGCACGAGACGTTCATTCAGCTTCATTCATAAAAGCCGTGCCCGTCCTGCGGTGTGCACCGTGTCCGCCGTGCATCTTCAGGATGCGTTGTGGTGAATTGGTGCTTTGATGTTGAGGTTACATCATGCATTATAAAATTCTCTTTGTCCTGGAGTGGTTCTGAGTATGGCTGTATGCTGTTGGTGGGGTGTGGATCTGAGTGTTTGGAGGCTTTCTCTGCTTCTACTTTCACTGTTGGGTCTCTAGTGGTGGTGGGGGTGGTGGTTCGGTGGTGGGGGGGTACGTGATAGGCGAGAAAGAGCGGGGTTTCCATAGCAACAGGTTTCCATGGATACAGGATCACAGTGCATGCTTCAGGGAGAGATATGAGTCATCCTCTCGTCTTCCTTGCAGAAAGAGAGAGAGAGAGAGAGAGAGAGAGAATTCAGAAATGTATGTTTCAATTTCAGGGTCTCTGTTAAACGTACAGAAATAAAGACCCCAGGCTTCTCTCATTTGGCTGATAATGATTTTATAATAATATTAATTCATAACCCAACATTTTGACACATGTATAGTGGCATGAAAAGTATTTATTTATTTATTTATTTATTTATTTATTTTTGTCATACTGATATTTTTCTTTCTATCAAACAAACTTTAATATCAAACAGAGATAACTTGAGTAAATATAAAAAGCACTTTTTTAATGATAATTTTATTAATTAAAGGAAGAAAAACTGTCCAAACCAATCTAGCCCCATGTGGAAAAAAGTATTTGCCTCCTAAATCTAATAAGTTGGTTATTAGATTTTTATTATTGGTTATTTCAGAAACATTGGAGCATCTCAATCAGAGTTTGACTAGACCCCTTCAAAACCATAATTTTGTTTTTGTAAGCCATTCAGAGGTGGACGTTTTTTTTTGTTTGTGTGCTTTGGATCATTGTCCTGCTGCAGAACCCAAGTACTCCTGAGCTTAAGGTCACAAACAGATGTTCTCCTTTAGGATTTTCTGGTTCCTGGTTCTATTACAGCACTTTGTCCAGACCCTGAAACAGCAAAGCAGCCCTAGACCATCATCACACTACCACCACCATGTTTTACATTCAGAATGATGACCTTTTTCAGAAATGATGTTATTTTTTACACTTAATGTAGCAGGACACACACACAGGGATTTTACTTTTTCATGCCACTGTACATGTTTACAATTTCTTGAAAAAATTAACAATAAAATGTTGGGTAGGGGCAACCATGTATAAAAATAGTGAAGAAATTGCATATCATACTATTTACATTACGTGCAGTGGGAAAAATAAGTATTTGGTACACTGTCGATTTTGCAATTTTCCACCTACAAAGAAAGGAGATTTTTTTATTGTGGCCTCAAGATGTCCTACACATATCGCTGAGCTGTTAGTGTCCCTCATATCGCTACTAAGGGTGACCGACTGTTGTATGCAATGGTTATACAGATTATGATCACAACAGAAAAGGCAGGATTGAAGTGCTCATCACATGGCCTCCATATTGGAACACGGTCATTATTGGATCCACAAAAACACAAGCTGGACTTGTTGCTAAAGAAGATCCACTTCATAGCAGCCCATATCCTACCTACACCATATCAGCAGTTTTCATAAACCTTTTGTAAAAGTTAAAACATGGAGTTTGTTCAGAAGGATCTCAGCACTTTTTCATAGCGTTTTTGTAACACCCACCAGCAGCTGCTTTAAAGACCGGCCAGCTGGAGATCTGGAGAATGACCCTCATTACAGAATCAGACTGACACATGCTCATTTGCCTCTTCTATTTCCAATCACTGGTCATTAATGAAGAGAATACCCTGATATCAAGAGAACTGGCCAGAGTAGTGTTCTCCCTTATACAACACCCCAGATTCACCCCATCAGTTACAGTATACATGTACAGCTCTGAAAAAAAAATATAAAGAAACGCCAATTTCTGAATCAGTTTATCTGATTTTGCTATTTATAGGTTTATGTTTGAGTAAAATGAGCATTGTTGTTTTATTCTATAAACTACAGACAACATTTCTCCCGAATTCCAAATAAAAATATTGCCATTTAGAGCATTTATTTGCAGAAAATGAGAAATGGCTGAAATAACATAAAAAATGCTGAGCTTTCAGACCTCAAATAATGCAAATAAAACAAGTTCATATTCATAATGGAATAACCCTGGTTTTTAATCACAGTTTTCGTGCATGTTGGCATGTTCTCCTCCACCAGTCTTACACACTGCTTTTGGATAACTTTATGCCACTCCTGGTGCAAAAATTCAAGCAGTTCAGCTTGGTTTGATGGCTTGTGATCAACCATCTTCCTCTTGATTATATTTCAGAGGTTTTTAATTTGGTAAAATCAAAGAAACTCATCATTTTTAAGTGGTCTTTTATTTTTTTTTTACAGAACTGTATATTCAGCTCTGTATGAGGTGCGTTAGATGTTTAAGTTGTTCATGTGTGGTTTTGGTGGATGTATGAAAATTGAAGTTCATGACTCTATAGAGGCTAGCAGATAGTTTGCAATGTTGTTTAAAAAAAAGGTTGTTTCGTAGTGAAGAACTGTTTATAAACAGTCAAGAAGTGTTGCCTGTGTTCAGAATGATTTGGAAGACGCAACTTATGAATCCTTCCACAATTTTGCCCACAAGACTTTATTCTCACTCCCGCAGGAACCCTGAGATGTTTAAAAACTTAAGCAACACTGCTGTGTTTAAATCCACTTATCCAGTCACTGCAGAGTGGAGAATAACTCACCACCCAAATAATAATAGCTTTTAGAAAAATAAAATAATAATGAATAATAGTCAAACACGGTGGTGGTAGTGTGATGGTCTGGGGCTGCTTTGCCGCTTCAGGACTTGTAAACTATGTAAAATCCTGGCCGTCAGTTTGTAACCTCAAACTCAGTCATACTTGGGTTCTGTAGCAGAACAATGATCCAAAGCACACCAGCAAGTCCAACCTCCACATGGCTTAAAAAAAAAAAAGATTTTATCTAGTCAAAGTCTGATTGAGATGCTGTGGAGGATCTTAAACAGGACATTCATGCTGGAAAATCCTCCAGTGTGTCTGAATTAAAACAATTCTGTAAAGAAGAGTTGAACAAAATCTTTTCACAGAGATGGGAAAGACTCATTACCAGTTATCCGTTAAGCTTGATTTTAGTTGTTGTCACATAGGGCCAGGTTTGTTTGAATAGCTTTTTTCTCTTAATGAATGAAATAATCGGTTTAAAATTATTTTTATATTTACTCAGGTTATCTTTATCTGATATTAAAATGTTTGTTAAAAAAAAAGCATGGACAAAAAAGCAAATGACAGACAGACAGACAGACAATAGGTGTAGTAGAAAAACAAACAATAGGTGTAGTACAATAAGAGAGCACAGTAAGGGATATAAGACTCTATAAAATAAAATATATACACAAATATATAAATACAAAAAGTATACAGAATGTGGAAGTAATCAGTTGTAGATATGAGGTAGTGCAGTAAAAGAATAAATTACATATAGGAGAGAGCAGGTATCAGCAGATACGACAAATATTAAGCATAAACCTGTGCAAATATTGTATTTAAGTTAGGTGCGTAGTGTAGTGTCCAGGGGTGCAAGATGTACAGGATGTACAGTGATTCTGCAGTTGGTCTGCAGGTCTAGGTTCAGCAACAGTATGTGCTGAAAGAATGAGGTCAGCTGACTACCTGAATATACTGAATATAGACCAGGTTATTCCATCAATGGATTTTTTCTTCACTGATCCATGGGCATATTCCATGATGATAATGTCAGAATTGTGAGAGTGATTCAGGGAGCATCAGATCATCCTTTTCACACATGGATTGAGAGAGTTCACCACAGAGTCCAGATCTTAACCTCATTGAGAATCTTTGGGATAAATGCTGCAAGATCTTGGTGAAAAATTATTGACACAATGCCACAGTGAATGAATCACGCAATCAAAAAAGTTAAAGACATCCGTGTACTGTACACGAGTGTGCGCCTACAGTATGTACACCTGGGCTTTGAGACTGCAACAGGATGTGTGTGTGTTCCTCAGAGAGCAGAACAGCTTCAGGGCTTTTCTGAAATAAAGCTATTTCCTGTTCATTAAGGCTGACAATTACGCAAAAATCCAAAATTAGAACACAGAGCTGCTGTTACAGTAAGAGAGAAAGGCGGGCAAGTCAGTTATAAAACATAAGCGCAGCAGCACAGGACTGCTCAAATTAGCCCACATGTTCTGTAGATTTTTATTTTATTTTATTTCATTATTTTTTTTACATTTGATACTCAGACCATTCAGTATCACAAAGGAATATATCATCATTAAAAAGATTAAATTAAAAGATTAATTATTAATACAGTTATTTCACTTATCCTCACTGACAAGTAAAAACAAATACTAAATAAGGAGATGTATATTGACATGTTTTCAGAAAATGACTGTTCTAAGAGGGGTGTTTTAGCAGTTAGCAGCTTTAGCATTTGTGTTGTTTGTCTCCCTGTTCAGTATAATATGAATCAGTTTGCCAGAGAACCTCCTCTGAATTTTGCTCTTTGGAAATTAACATGTAATGAATGTATATTTCATATAAAAGCTAGATTGTGATAGAATATATATAGTTCTGCAGCAGGAGTAAAGGCATTAAGTTATCCAAAAGCAGTGTGTAAGACTGGTGGAGGAGAACATGCCAAGATGCATGAAAACTGTGATCAAAAACCAGGGTTATTTCACCAAATATTGATTTCTGAACTCTTAAAACTCTGAACTTGTTTTCTTTGCATTATTTGAGGTCTGAAAGCTCTGCATCTTTTTTTTTTTTGTTATTTCAGCCGTTTCTCTTTTTTTATGAACTTGTTGCAACTACATGCTATGCTAAAACATTGTATGTATACAGTTTGTATTTGTATTTATACAGATTGTAAATAAATAAATACGTAAATAAGATTTCTTGATTAACATAAAAATGTTTAAGTTAACCTCAGACTGAAGAAGCATTTGTGAAAGCTCATGTTTTTAAACCTGTTTTTCTAAATATTATCTGTTTATGGGTACCTGCAACATGTAGACTGAGGATCATAAGAGTTCAAATCACTGATCATGCTGTTTCGGCATCAGCAGCCGGAGTCTGAGAGAGCACAATTGGCCATGCTTTCCTTAATTACAGGAAGTGTCCTTTAAAACATGGAGCCATAGCTGAGGTGGCATTAGTTAATAGCTGTAACTGTTATCTGGGTAGTAAATCAAGTTAAACTGCACCTGAACAGCCGTTTACTGTAGCTCGAACATGAAGACTGTATTTGATAGTTGGGTTGGATAGAGACCAGATCATGCTCTCACCACAAACAAAACACTTTTTTGCCGCTCGGTTGTTTTGGTACAGATCTGAGTTTGATTACTGTATTCACACTTGCTCAAACGATCTGTATTAAAAGTGCAAATAAACCTGAAGATCTGTTTTAACCGGAATAAATAGAGCTTGTGTGGAAACACCCCGACATTAAAACACTACACAGCAGGTATAAATATAGACATTATAAAGGGATCTTTGAGGAAATCAAATGTATTGTATGTATTGTACTCTCTACTGGAAATGAACTCCAGAGTGAGCATCACATTTGACCTCTATCACTAGTTTGTGTTATTGGTGTGAATGTGAATTGGGTGTGAATGTGTTGTTGCTGTTCTTTACTGTCGTAGCTCGTATGGTAATGACCTGACGCTGGCTCCTGCGGTCGCACAGTATTGATTAGTGATTGATTAGCTGACGCACGTGGCCGTGTTGATGCATTGATGTGGGTCTTTGGCTAAAACGTTTATGCCAGTCTGCACAGATAAGCAGATTGAAAACTATTAAATCCGCTTAGCGCTGGGGTCATATAATTCACCCCTCATAAAGACCCACTAACCATGCTTACTCCCCGCACTGACACTTCTACAGTAGCTATTATGGGATGAGCTGTCATTTCTCATTGGAATCTAAGACAGGATTTTGTCACACAAAACTGTTTTTTTATGTATTGAATCTTTTTTTTCTCTGTTTGCTGCTCTGTTACTATAATTGGTCATTTTTTTGTATTTTCCAAAAAAAAAAAAATATGAACAGAAATTGATTTAAACATGTAAAGATTTAGAGTTCCTTTCAGAAAAGAAAAACAGTCGTCAGAGTTGTTCACAGCAGTGGTAATAGGAACCAGACTAAATTTAAAGGCAATTTCACATCTGATCAGTGGAAATGTAATTATTGATTTTTTTTTTTTTTTTCGTTTTTTTTTTTTTTTTAAGATCTCCTTAAAAGGTGTATTTTAGGTTTTTCAGATATAAACAGTCGTTATGTGATTTTGTTTAGGGAGGAAATGCTCAGTTGTTATTTACAAAGCATTTTACTGCTCTTCAGAATGAATCTGAAGGTAATTTTATTTTTTCACAGTAATTACAACTGTGTTAATATGAAGAAACCACTTTAGTTTCTGAATCAGTTTCTCTGATTTTGCTATTTATAGGTATATGTTTGAGTAAAATGAACAGTGTTGTTTTATTCTATAAACTACAGACAACATTTCTCCCAAATTCCAAATAAAAATATTGCCATTTAGAGCATTTATTTGCAGAAAATGAGAAATGGCTGAAATAACAAAAATTATGCAGAGCTTCCAGACCTGAAATAATGCAAAGAAAACAAGTTCATATTCATAAAGTTTTAGGAGTTGAGAAATCAACCCTGGTTTTTAATCACAGTTTTCATCAATCTTGGCATGTTCTCCTCCACCAGGCTTACACACTGCTTTTGGATAACTTTATGCCTTTACTCCTGGTGCAAAAATTCAAGCAGTTCAGTTTGGTTTGATGGCTTATGATTATCCATCTTCCTCCTGAGGTTTACAATTTGGTAAAATCAAAGAAAATAATTTTTAAGTAGCTGTATATTGTGTTCCACTTAAAATTTCAGTTGGAACACCCCACAAACCTGGTTTCCTAAGAGTCAGGAGAACCTTTAAACTTGCCTCAACTTGTCTTATCTTCATGTGCTCACTGTGAGCAATACAGGCAGAAATAACTTACTTTTATATTCCCTGTTTTTGAACTTTCTACCATTAAGTTGCAGAACTAAACCAATACAAAGCACTATAAGAGACATGTGGGTAAATTCAGATTCATCTGTTGCTGCATAGTTTGTGCTGCTCATCCTCTAATCTTTCATCAGTGTTCACAGGAGGCTGACAACAAGACACTGCCCACAGGACTCTGTTGGCTATGGCACAAAAATTGATTCTTGCCAATAAATCTTATACTGTTGGAAAGTCTGTTAATATCTCTTTTAAATGGAGCCAGATTTGTAAGGAACATGCGTTTGTGGGGAGTACGAGTTTGAGTACATCAGCATGGTATCCACCATTTACCGATACCAGTATCAGCATTCATGCACACCTGTTTACTTTTGGAATTAGTCACTGAAGATGGTAAGAGGAAAATGAGAAGAAAATGGGCGGGGTTGTTTCGTCATTGGAACACATGGGGATGGGTGGAGCTACACATTATACTGCAACCAGCCAGCAGAGGCGCTAGAGCTGTGGTAGCTTTACTGATTATATACTGTAGCTACAGTTACTGTGTTGTTCAACTGAGCTTGAACTCGTCTGTACTATGAACTTTGAACTATGCTTTCTGTATAGTGTGTGTGCTTGTGTGCGTGTGCGTGTGCGTGTGTGCGTGTGTGTGTGTGTGTGTGCGTGTGTGTGTGTGTGCGTGTGCGTGTGCGTGCGTGCACCAGGTTTGGTAATCCTTGGGTCATTTTACTCCCATGCCCAAATCCAAGGACATTTCATCACTCGGTGACAGGGTGTGTGTGTGTGTGTGTGTGTGTGTGTGTGTGTGAGAGAGAGAGAGAGAGATACAGGAGAGGATAGCACGATTGGAACTTGCTGTGGGGTCTGAAAATACCTTCCATATCTCATCACCAAGTGGGGGAAATCCCAGAAGCCCCCCGGATACACCCGACAGAGAGAGAGAGAGACCCTGATAGAGAGAGAGAGACCCTGATAGAGAGAGAGAGACCCTGATAGAGAGAGAGAGACCCTGATAGAGAGAGAGAGAGACCCTGATAGAGAGAGAGAGACCCTGATAGAGAGAGAGAGACCCTGATAGAGAGAGAGAGACCCTGATAGAGAGAGAGAGACCCTGATAGAGAGAGAGAGAGACCCTGATAGAGAGAGAGAGAGAGAGAGAGAGAGACCCTGATAGAGAGAGAGAGAGAGAGAGACCCTGATAGAGAGAGAGAGAGAGAGAGAGAGAGACCCTGATAGAGAGAGAGAGAGAGAGAGAGCCCCTGATAGAGAGAGAGAGAGAGAGAGAGAGAGAGACCCTGATAGAGAGAGAGAGAGACCCTGATAGAGAGAGAGAGAGAGAGAGACCCTGATAGAGAGAGAGAGAGAGAGAGAGAGAGAGAGAGAGAGACCCTGATAGAGAGAGAGAGAGAGGCTGGGTGAAGTTAAAAGAGGGTGAAAGAGAGAGAAGGTGAAATGGAAATGCTGACAGTGTGTGAGAGGGTGATAAGTATATAGAGAGAGATGGATAGAATGAGTGGTAACTATTGATGCTCGTTTGGACTAGAGTTGCAACTAATGCTTATTTTTTTATTTTATTAATGGTTATTTAATTCTCATTTTTAAAAATTTCATTAGTCAATTAATCAGCGATTATTCCTGCCATGCTTTTCATTGCTTAAATATCTAGAAATATATATAAAAGCTCTTCCAATATCGTCCAGAAGATGTTTAAATGTGGAAAGATCTGAAATTTCCTAAGTAAATATTGTCACTGTCCAATAAAAATCAAGTATCTCTAGTTTTTCTATATAATCTTTATTTCTTGATGAAGGGACCAATAGAAATTCTCCAAAGTGAACTGAAATATTTTTTTTTACATTTATTGCCTTTAAAAGTGATAAGGGTTTTATCTAAATCCTGTAAAGTTGCTCTTTTAGAGATACATGTTTTTCATTGGACAGCGGCAATATGTAATTTGTTGTGTTTGGCCACTTTTGGAGACACAGACCAAGTTGAGTGTAAACTGTGTGACTGAGCTCATTCCACATTACTTCATGTAGTGCATTAATTAAGTCTTAATTAACATTAATTGGCACTGACATTTGAATTGAACACATTTTTTATTATGGACATTATGGTCGATTATACAGACTAATTATTGCAGCCCTAGTTTGGACAAACTTTACAGAACATGGACATTCTAATACAAAAATCCCCATTTAACCGCATTTAAGTAGGAGTGTGCGATATGGTCCTAATATAATATCATGATATTATTCTTACCAATATAACAAACTATTAAATGTAATTAAATCGTGTAAATTAAAAATTGATTCAAAGAATTAAAGAATTACTGCAACAAAATAAATATTAAAGTTTTATTTGGTATCAACATAAGAGCTTCATACATTCAGTACATTGTGAAAATATATATATATATATATATATTCATGGGGTAAATAAATAAAGCTCAAATTAATTGTGTAACATTTTACAAAAAAAAATCACACAAAATTATTTGGTAAGCAACTAAATTGGGGATTTTGAGGAAAATTCATGTGATACATAAAAACGTTACTAATCATTGGGCACCAAATAAATAAGGAAAATGTACTTTCTTTATTTGGGTAAAGTTTTAATATTAAATATTACTAAACAGCTTAGACGCACTAATAAAATAGGGTATTAAATACGTTTACTTAAAGAGCCACTAAACCCTATTTTTTGTTCATTAATTGGTGAAATGTTTTCCTTTAAAGTAATAAAACATACCAGTCGTGCTTAAAATTTTTATAAACATTTTCTAACCTTTAAAAAACACGTTTATTGTGCTAATTTCTGCCTGTGCAGTCTTTTATTTTGAAATGTGTTTGAATAATACAAAATACTAGAGTAGGAAAAGGTAAATTTGTATTTTTGTTAAACTCTAATGTGCTATATTGCAAAAAAAAAAATGAATTAAGTTCTGAAAAATGACTCTTCCAGCCAATCAGAAGCAGGGCTATGAACACAAACAGCATAGAACAATACACACAGAGGGGGCGTGGCTTAATTCTCTGCTCAGGCCATCTTTACTACACTCTATATATTTCTATATATAAATGAATGTGATATTTTGAGACTGTTATTAGGTTTTATTAGGAAAAGATAAATAATCTGTGAGCTGGAATTTCTCATCAGGTTGCTGTAAGTGTGGCGGTGGGCGGAGCCTGGAGCGCTCAGTTCTGTGGAATGCTGAGAAATTAACACAATCTGATGTACCCAAATAGACTCTTAATCTGTCAGTGTGGAGCAGAGGGAAATCAGAAGGGAT
The DNA here is from genome assembly GCF_023375975.1 of Astyanax mexicanus. NCBI lineage: Eukaryota > Metazoa > Chordata > Actinopteri > Characiformes > Acestrorhamphidae > Astyanax > Astyanax mexicanus. The sequence continues at coordinate 30,516,134 of NC_064411.1, forward strand.
TACACTCTGGATATTTAATCTGACCTCAGAGCAGCCTGAGCGAGCGAGTGTGTGGATCAGTTAATCCAGAGTGCTGATCCACACACTGTTCTCAGATCAGCTGCGGAGGCCTGTGCGCCCTCACGGTAGATTAAGGTCACGGAGGTCAGGCTCTGGAGACAAAGCTGGAGAGCAATTAGTGTTTGACATGACACAGTGAGTGTTTGTGTTTATCTGAAGTGTGTGTGTGTGTGTGTGTGTGTGTGCGCGCTTCAGGGCGTGACCATAATTAGGGCTCTTGGTCAGTCAGTGGAGGCTATATTTATTCACTGTGCTTATTGTGGACACCACTTTCTTGGAAAGGGTTTTCCACATAGACGCTTCCCTCTCCCTTTCTGTCTGTCTGACTGTCTGTCTGTCTGACTGTCTGTCTGACTGTCTGTCTGACTGACTGACTGTCTCCCCCCCCCTCTTTCTCTCTCCCCCTCGCTCTCTCTGTCTCTGTGCACTGTTATTTTTTATGTCAGTAAATTAGTCTGAAGGTTGTTTCAACATATGCTTAAATAGCTGTTTAGCAATAGCCACTGTGTGTGTGTGTATTGGTGTGTGTGTGTGTGTTTAAAAGTTAAAATTACTCTGGCACATAAACAGCCTTGTCCAGCTTTTCTGAAAAGGGAATGGTGTCAGATACGTGTGTGTGTGTGTGTTTATGTGTGTGTGGTGACAGGGAGTTGAGTGCTAGCTTTATATCTCAGCATGATCCGTTTTCACCTTTCAACTGGTGTGTCTCAACTTGGGTTTGTGCGTGCGTGCGGGTGCGTGCGTGCGGGTGCGTGTGTGTGTGTGCGTGTGTGTGTGTGCGTGTGTGTGTGCGCGTGTGTGTGTCCACATATTAATCTTATATTAATGTAAAACCTTGTGCTGCGCCAGTGCTGAAAAACTAGTGATTAGAGTAAGGGCTGGGCGATATGGCCCTAAAATAATATCACGATATTTTACGGTTATTTTCCGATAACGATACTCTTGGCGATATGACAAAATTTTTTTTTATTTTTTTCAAGAATTTACTACTGCAACAATACTAATAATCCACTCCATACATCTCCGTATATCCAGTACTGCAGTAAAATATATGATACTGAACAGATATAATCTGTCTCTAGTAGATATATAATAGGAAATGAGAACAGTGTGCTAAAAACAGCAAAAAAAGTTGTACCCTGATGTGATATGGTACGATATTTAGGGTTTAATATCCTTCACGATATTCAAAAATGTTGGCGATATTATCGCGTACGATAATATGATATGGCACACACCTAATTAGAGCCCTATTTTAGCGATCTATAGTGCACTGGTCCGATGCACTTTGCGCAGATTGATTTAGGGCGTGTCCTGTGTCTTTGGTATTGTAAGGGGGCAAAAAATACGCGCAGTTTGTGGACGAGCATTATCCTGTAGGAATAACCCACCAAAGTGTGCGTTCAGAAAAGGTACTGTAGATCCAGTGGTTTCAGGACCTCATTAACATGACATTGGGCTGTCAAAGGCTACATTTACATTACAAGCCACATTGCTTAAATCCAATTTTTTGATCAGATCGGATTTGACGTTTACATTCACAAATGTAAGTGAGCTGTATCTGTGTGTAATGTGAACGAATCTGTCACTAAAACGTCTCACATGCGCACATGTATAAATGTCTCCTTCTTCACCAACAACAAAAAACATATTTGAGAGACGACTCGTAGCTGGAGTGGAGAGTAAACAGCTGGTCTGAAGTACATTCTCAGGTCGAGGAGGTGGAAAAAATGCCAGGCGGTTTGCTTTTGCTGTTTTTCCAGCTATAGCTGCACAGCTGCACCAAGAGATGTGTGGATAAAACTAAAAGGAAAAGACGCATGAATTCTGATTTGACCGTTCACATTCATGTAACATGTCCATGGATCTGATACGGATCTGATTTATGACCACATATGAAAGTGACTCAAATCTGATTTGAAAAATGTTGATCGGCACGTTCACACAGTCATGAAAAAATCAGATCTGATCCACATTTAGCAAAAAAACAAAGATTTGTGTCACTTCAGCCTGGTAATGTAAACATAGCCTAAGTGTCTGTAATGAAGAGCAAAGATCTGGTATCATACAAAATTATTGTTTGTAAGTTTTCTGTTGGATTTTTTTGGGTTTGTTAAATTGTTCTACACTCTACATGTGATTCTGTAGGTCTTGGAGATGCACTTCTGTTGACCTGATGCTGCTTAAAGACTCAGTTAATTCTACTCTGTCAGAATCAAAGTCAGCAGACAGCTTTTCTCAGCTCTTGGCAGCGTGTTGGCATAGTAACTCTGGGAGTATTCATGGTAATGGCTGTCCCATTTGTATCTCCCAGGCTGCCCCATAAAACCAGTGTCTCTCTCACACACACTCACACACTCTTTGGCCCATATATGCGGAGCCTCTGGCAGCTGCTTGACTACTACTTTTGTCACCTGGGATAGACACACACACACACACACACACACTCTTTCAGAGAAGCACACTAACACTTTGGCCCATTTTCCAGGAGTTCCAATAACCCCCGACTACTCCAGAAGTCTTCTGGGATAAGCAGTGAACTTAAACACAGCCTGAACATTCACACACTTTACACGACCCATATTCTACTGCGTTCACTTCTCCTATTACACTCTGTCCTTCTACAGTCAGACCCCCACAGGAGAGACCCCCACACTGCAGCTATTATTATTATAATTATTTATTTATTTTATTTTTTTATTATTATTTATTTTTATTAGAGTAGTGGGTCATTCTCAGCACATTGACACAGTATCTCATTCTCTCTCTCTCCCTTTTGCCATTTCTCTGTCTCTCTCTCACTCTATCTCTCTCTCTCTCAGAATTTCTCTGTCTCTCTCTCTCTCTCTCTCTCTCTTTCTTACATGCTGTTTCTCTTTTGTTCTCTGTCCCTTTCGCACTTTCTTTCTTTTTCCCTATCCCTCTTTTTCTCTCTCTTTTTTAGTCTATCCCTTTCTCCCTCTCATGCTATCTCTCTCTCTCTTGTGCTTTTTCTCTTTCTCTCTCCCTCTTTCTCTCCTGCTCTCTCTTTCTCTCTCTCTCTGTCTCTTACACTCTACTCCCCTCTTCTGCTCATGCTATTTCTCTGTCTCTCTTCCTCTTATGCTATCTTTGTCTCTCTTCCTCTCACACTTTCTTTTCTCTCTCTCTCTCTCTCTCTCTCTCTCTCGTACTCACTTACTCTCACTCTCTCGTGATTTCTCTGTCTTTTTGTCACTTTATCCCTCTCTCCCTTTTATGTGCTCTCTTTTATATGCTATCTCTCTGTCTCTTTCTAAGTCTATCCCTTTCTCCCTCTCATGCTCTTGCTCTCCCTCACATTCTCTCTCTCTCGCTGTCTCTCTCTCCATCTCGCTCTTTTTCTCTTTCTTTCTCTCTCTCTCTTCTGCTCTCTCTCTGTCTCTTTTTCACTTTATCCCCCTCTCTCTCTCTCTCTCTCTCTCTCACTGAATTGAACTTTAACATGCTGATGTTGTTACTGCATCTTTAAGGCTGTTATATGTAAGGTGGCTCTGATCTCATTGGCTGTACAGTAATGTGTAAAGTTACATGCAGAAGACTTTGGCGACGTTGGCCGTTGTCCAGGCGGCCGTGGCCCGAGCTGCTGTTAGCTGAAATCTCTTCTCGGCTGTGATTGGTAGGAGTCGAGGCTACAGTGATTGAGAAGACAAAGTCCTGGCCTATGGTTCACATCAGGTTCAGGACGAAGAAGAACCGCAAAAACTTTTTAAGATCGGCAGCAGTGCTGCTGGAGGTTTTAAACACTGTGTTTGTCCACTCACTGTCCATGCACTATGTTACACACTCCTATCTCTGTTAGCAGATCCACCCTGTAGATGTAAGGTCAGAGACAGAAGTTCTGAATCTGTTGCTGTACAGTTTTGTGTTGGTATTTCATCAGGGCCCACAAATCGCTGTAATGTGTCTCTGTTCTTATTGGCTTATTGGTATGCTCTGGGTGTGTGGAGATGTTGGCTGAGTGGAGGTGGAGATGTGCGGTGGGAGGGTGGAGATATGAGCTAGGCTGGTTGTTTGTTTGTTTATATATTTATTTATTAGATTTTGCATTGTGTGTTTATGTGGGTGGAGGCATGTCACAGTATTCAGGTTTGAACAAGCTCACTAATTAATACAGAAGACTCAGTTAAGCCTCCGAGAGCAAGTAGGGGAAAGTGTGTGTGTGTGTGAGAGAGAGAGAGAGAGAGAGTTATAGAGCTCTATTGCATGTGAGTGGGCTCTGAATAGCTTAGCATAGTAAGGCTACGTTAACAAAGTAGGTTAAAATGGCCCAAATCCAATTTTCTCACTAATTCAACTGCATTGCTGCTCCGTCCACCATCCAGAGTAGTAAGCTGAGCATGCAATATAGAATATAAAGCTAAAGGATAAAGTTGATACTTGTACTGTTGAGCCACTGTGCACAAGCAAATCTAGGTCCTGTGTTATGTATTTTAAAGAATTTTTAGTTTTAATAAATCTATTTATATCAAATATATGCAGAAAACAAACAAAAAAAATGTATAAATTAACTTTATCATAACCCATATGTCATATATGCTATCCAAACAAAATTCCAAAACTTATGTTATGAATAGCAATTTAATAATTTAAAAATAATGCTTTGATCCATTGTTGTTGTTGTTGTTGTTGTTTTAGAGTGTGTCGTGACCCAGATAGATAGCTCAGTGCTGCTTGAAACTTCAGTCTCCATGGTAACTCGGCGTAGGAAGCGGCGAGGTGGCAGGGACGCGGGAGCAGGTTTCTGCCGAGTCATTTTAAAGACAAGCACTTCAAACACATCCTACCAGCTGGCAGCACTCACACACACACACACACCTACTTCCCCTGCTTAGCCTCCTAATCTGAAGAGATAAACACACTGCGAGTTTCTGAGAGTCTCTGCAGATCATCCTGCAGTGAACAGTTACTCATCTGATCACAGAGCTGCATCAGACATTCAGCTGAAATCTGTTTCAGTGGGTTTGTATGTTCCAACTGCAGTGACTAGATGGTTGGGTGACCATTTACTAGCACTTGATCAATTAGGTAAATCAATTATTTCAACACTGGGTTGGCAATGGATTGATTGAGTGGGTGGGTGGGTCAGCTCTGGTTGACACTTGGTAAGTGAACACTGAGTTGAGATTGGATCAGTTGGCTGGATGGGTTGGTCTTCAATGGGTTAACAACGTTGGGTAAGACAAACGTGGGTTGGCATTGGATCTACTGGGTCAACTAGTGTTGGAATAACACTAATTTGACTGTATAAATGGGTCAAGTCCAGTTGACACTGGATAAACCAGGTTGGTGGTTCAGTATTGAGCTGAGTTTGATGACCGGGTAGGTTGGTCAGCATGCGTTGACGCTTGGTAAACTGTGTGTGGTTCAACACTGGGATGACACTAGGTTGAATAAGTGGATGACATTGAATCTACTGGGTAAGTGAATCAATAAAATGTTAACTATTGTATGTGTTTGGGTAGCAGTTGGTAATGTTGACTGGTGGGTCAGAATTGGGTTGACATTGGGTTAACAAGGTGGTCAGCAATTGGTCGATTGGATTGTTAGAAGGTTGGATTAACAGTGGGTTGACTGGGTGAGTGGGTCAACACTGGGTTGATACTAGGTTGACTATCAATACTGGTTCAGATGGATGGGTGAGTCAACACTGGGTTCATGTGTGGGTGACAGTTGTTAATGTTGACTGGGTTGACTGGATGGGTTGGTCAACACTGGATTGATATTGGGTTAAAATTGTGGCCAGAAATGGGTTGAATGGATTGTTGGATGGTTGGTTTCAATACTAGATTAGGTGGATGGGTGAGTCAACACTGGGTTGACATTGGATTAACTTGGTGGTTAAACCAACACTGGATTGACTAAATTGGTGGGTGACTCAACACAGGTCTGACATTGATTCTACTGGGTTGACTGGGTGGGTCAACATTGAATTGACTGGCTGGATGTCAGCATTGGGTTGATTTTGGAACTCCTGGATTAGTAAATCAACACTGGGTTGACTGGATGGCTGGGTCAACACTAGGATGACATTGTATATGCTGAAAAGGTTAATCAACAGTGGGTTGACTGGGTGGTTCAACATAAAATCGAATGCACTCAACACTGGGTTGACATTGATCTGACTGGGTGAGTGGGTCAACATTGGATTGGCTGGCTGGATGTCAGCATTGGGCTTGATTTTGGATTTCCTGGGTTGGCAGGGATGGCGTTGGATGGCACTAGGATGGCATTGTTTGTGCTGAAAAGGTAAATCAACGTTGGATTGGCTGGATGGGTGTGTGTGAGTGCTCGGTTGATTGTGAATCTACTTTGTTGGTGAATCAACAGTGAGTTGATTGGGTGGGACAGCATTGGATTCACTGGGGGTCTGGCTCAACACTAGATTGGCATTGGATCTATTGAGTGGGATGGTTAGCCCTGGGTTGACTTGGGTTGACTTTGAGTGGGTGAATCAACAGTGGCTTGACCTTGGCTCTGCAGTGTGGGTGGGTCAACATTGAGTTGACACTGGGACGACTGCATTGGTGTGTCAAACACTGGGTAGATGCTGAATGCGTGGGTGAAGGTATGTTGGTTGGGTGGGTGAGCAGGGGTTTGGGTTTGGGTTGTTTGTGTATGTGTTCATCAGTAAGTCTGTGTTGCTGTTCTGTCTCTGGTTTAGATTGCATACACTATGAAAGTGTTTGTGTATGTTATTTTTATATGCACTGTGTAAATGTGTGTTTGTGAGCGTATGCATGCTGCTGGATTTAAAAGGCGCTGGTGGCAGTGCAGTGTGTGTGTGTGTGTGTGTGATGGTAGGGAGTTGTGTAATTGGGCTGTTATGTAACACTGTGTCAGACAGCAGCAGATTGGGAGAATATTGGATTGCTTTGCTGTAATTAGTTCACTGTGGACTGCATCACACACAGCTCTGCGGAGAGGATTCAGCTGAATTTTGCCAATCGAGGGGCTTCGTTTGCGAGGAATTTTAAACAAGGCCACTTAAGAGGGATCTACTGATCAATGCTGACAAATTAGACTTAATGACGGTCACCTCAGAAACACACACACTCACACACTCTCGCTAATAAACAACCCATCAGTACAGTATATCGCATTACACATGCACATTCACACAGACGCTGCAGCAGAAGGTTGTGTTGTTTGATGTATAATTTAGCTCAGCTTGTCCTCATTTTGATGCATTAATAATGATAATAACAAAACAGGGTTGTGGAATTCCATTACAAGAAGCTTGAAGTTCAGTTCGAGTTTAGACTGTTTGAACAGAAAGATCCTTAAACTGTTCTGAACTGGATTGGGTTTTGTTCATTAAAAAAATTGATTGTATTGAGTGTTTTCGAAAGTTGCTGTAAATTGCAAATCATTTTCATTTACAAGTTCTGCTTAAAGCAACGTTGGACCATGCAGTTAATTTAAAGCTATAAATATTAGTTTCAGAAGAAGTCCTGGAAGATTCTGTAGAGTGGGTCACAGTTGCCTGATTTGAACCCCATAATGCATAGTGTAGAATGGTGCTCCATTGGTACCTAAGAGAAAACAATTTTTATTTTATTAGTTGTGTTGAGCTACTTAATTTGGTCTTGTTTGACTGGGTTATTTCAAACAGCTGAAAGACAGAACGATATGTTTCTGCATGTTTAATGAAAGCATGTGCCTGAGATCCATCTTGAGTAAGGGTACATCTTTAGTCTACTAAGGGAGTAGGATTTTTCAGTTTGGATGGAACTAAAATTACAGATGGGAAAGATTCCAAAAAACACAGTCCGGACCAGAATTTGGTCCAACCAAAAGAGATAGTCTTAGTCAACTGAATCAACTGAACCATGGTTTAAAAGGTTAAAACACTGGTTTTTACATCCTGTACAGTTACAGGAAGTTCGGGCAGGCTGGAGTTACCCAATAAACAATAGAAGAAGAAAAAGAACAGGTGTTTTGCCAACAACCGCTGGTTGTTTGCTCTGTATCTACTGTAACTGTAGAATAACCCTAATTTATTTGAACAGAAATGAAATGAATATGAGGGTAATCTGTTACACTCATTCTGTTGCGTAAAACCTGTGCAGTTGCAGGGGGTCCGATTCTGGCAGGGTGGGCAGAATTCTGCACAACACCTGGAAAAGCAAAACACCAAACTGACAACACTCTACAAACCAATCAGTTTAAAGAATAGAGAGACGAGTCCGATGTGTGACGATGATGTCAGGATGTACTTTGCTTGCAAAAGTATTCGGCGCCCTTGAACTTTTCAACCTTTTGCTACATTTCAGGCTTCAAACATAAAGATATAAAATTGTAAATTTTTTTGAAGAATCAACAACAAGTGGGACACAATTGTGAAGCGGAACAAAATTAATTGGATATTTTAAACTTTTTTTTTTTTTTATAAAAAACTGAAAAGTGGGGCGTGCAATATTATTCGGCCACCTTGCATTAATACTTTGTAGCGAAACGTTTTGCTGTGATTGCAGCTGCAAGTCGCTTGGGGTTTGTCTCTATCAGTTTTGAACATCGAGAGACTGGAGCTGGAGCTCAGTGAGGTTGGATGGAGCGTTGGTTTGTGAACAGCAGTTTTCAGCTCTTTCCACAGATTCTCCATTGGATTCAGGTCTGGACTTTGACTTGGTCATTCAAACACCTGGATACGTTTATTTATTAATCATTCCATTGTAGATTTTGCTTTATGTTTTGGATCATTGTCTTGTTGGAAAATAAATCTCTGTCCCAGTCTCAGGTCTTTTGCAGACTCCAACAGGTTTTCTTCCAGAATGGTCCTGTATTTGGCTCCATGCATCTTCCCATCAATTTTAGCCATATTCCCTGCTGTCCCTGCTGAAGAAAAGCAGGCCCAAACCATGATGCTGCCATGATCCGTACTAAATGTACAGTTTACAATGTAACAAAAAGAGGTGGGAAAACACTGTTGGAGAAGAAAGTGGCAAAACTGGTAAAGTGGGACTCGTTCCAATCTCCCACTGCTGGGTTCTTATAGCAGCCAAGCAGGGATTGCTAGGAGCTCTTTCCGCTATGCCAGTGCAAAACCCTGCTGTTTCCTGCCACCTGTGCCGGGTGCCGGGTGCTGGAGGTGTCAGCACTGACATCTGTCCACCTGCGTTCCCCATGTACAGACATGGCACAAGTCCTCGGAGATATTATGGGATGCTGAGGCAGATCTCTGCATGTTTTTAGCTATTCTGTAGCTCAGGTAAAGCCAAGAACCTGTCACACAAATGCTTACATGCAAATGCACAGGACTGCATATGGCAGCTCTAAGTTTACAGTCCGTGAAAGAAACACGCATCGAAGGGTGAAAAGAGATAGAATGACGGAGAAGAAAGAAAAAATAGAAGGATGATAACATTGCAGAGTGTTGCTCGCACCCTGGAGGAAGATGGAATTGGCTTTGTTAACACACTCCTGTGGCTAGTGACAAATGTAAGACAGGAAGAAGTTATTAATCGACAAAATTAACTAGTACGTACACCCCATATTAACTAGTGCAGGTGAGGAGAGAGAGGGAGATGGGAATAAGGTAAGGTAAGAGAGAGAGAGGTCAGGAATGTGAGTTTAAAATGGTGTAATGAAAAGAAATAGGAGAGGAATTAGAGAGAAGTAGAGACATGGAGGTATAGTGGGGAACAATAGTTTTAAAGAATAAAGAGGTCTGTCATTTTAAATTTATTAAATTATTTGAAGGTACACTTCAACTGTGAGAGACAGAATCTAAAAATCCAGAAAAATCACAATAAAATGCTTATTAATAAAGTATTTGATACGATAAAAATCGAAACGTCATGTTTGGTACAAAAACGTTTGTTTGCATTAACATTTACAGTTTTGGCACACTCTTTCATACAGATCTTCTCCAGATCCTTTAGGTGTCTGGGTTGTCGCTGGGCTCCATTGAGTTTCAGCTCCTTCCAAAGATTTTCTATTGGGTTCTGGTCTGGAGACTGACAAGGCCACTGAAGGACCATAAAATGCTCCTTAATTGCCCTGGCTGTGTGTTTTGGGTCATTGTCATGCTGGAAGACCCAGCCATGCCCCATCTTCAATGCTCTTACTGTGCATTAAAACAGGAGGGAAAAGAGGAATGGGGTAGGTTATGGACAAGAGGAAGAAAGGAAGCAAGAAAAGGAATGAGATTTGAATAAAATACTGATTGCAAGAAATGGAATAGAGTTAACTTGGGAAGTAATGAATGAAAATGAGGGAGAAAAGGATGGAACTCAAGAAAAAGAGTGAAGGAGGTAGGTTATGGAAAAAAGGAAGGGAGGAGGGAAGGTAAAGAATGAGAGTTGAGGAAAGATCGTGATAGAAAAAGGGAGAAATTGAGGTAAGTAGGGAGGCAAGGAAAGAATAAAAAAGAAAAGGAAGGATCTTAAGGAAAAGGTGAAAATGAATGTTGGTAGGTAAGGAACAGGAGGGAAATGGGGGATAGGGGAGGTTATAGAAGAGAGGGGGAAAGGTAGGTTAGGAATGAGATTTTAAAATAGTGATTGAAAAAGGTAGAAAAAAGATGTAAGTAGGGAGGTGATGAATGAGAGGAAAAGAAGAAAAAGAAAAGCAAGGAAAATTGTGATTGATAAATGGGGGAATAGAGGTAACTAAGTAGGTAATGAAAGAGGTAGAAAAGAAAAGGAGGGATCTTAAGGAAAAGGAAGTAAAGTAAGGAACAGGTGGGAAAAGAGGGATGGGGTAGGTTATAGACCGGGAGGAAGGAAGGTAAGGGATGAGAGTTAAAAATAGTGATTGAAAGAGGGAGATAATAAAAGAGGGAGGTAATAAAAGAGAGGGAGGAAAGGAAATGATAAGGAAAAACCTTAAGAAAAAGAAGGATAGAGTAGGTTATGGACGAGAGGGAGAAAGAAAGGTCAGGAGAAGAAGAAAAAAAGTAAAATTTGAAGAAAAATTGTGATACAAAGAGGTAAGTGGGAGGCAAAGAAATGATAAAAAAAGAAAAGGAAGGATCTTAAGGAAGAGGTGAAAACGAATGTTGGTAGGTAAGGAACAGGAAGGAAAAGGGGGGTAGGGGATGTTATGGAAGCTCAGGGGAAGGTAGGTAGGGAATGAGGGTTAAAAATAGTGATTGAAAGAGGGAGAAATATACGTAAGTAGGGAGGTAATGAAAGAGAGGGAAGGAAGAAAAGGAAAGATCTTAAGGAAAAGAGGGAGGGAGGTAAGTAAGGAATGGGAGGGAAAAGAGGGATGGGGTAGGTTATGAACGAGGTGAGGAAAGGAAGAAAGGTAAGGAATGAGATTTAAAGAAAAATAGTGATTGAAAGAGGGAGAAGTTGAGGTAAAAAGGGAGGCAAGGAAAGGAAAAAAGAAAAGAAGGGATCTTGGGGAAAAGGTGAAAATGAATGTCGGTAGGTAAGGAACAGGAAGGAAAAGGGTATTAGGGGTAATTAAGGAATGAGAGTTTAAATATCCTAGGCAGGCAATAAATGAGAATGAGGGAAAAAAGAGGGAGCTCAGAAAAAGGAGAAAAAAGAGAAGAAGGTAGGTAAGGTAAAGTGTGTAGTGATAGAAAGAAATAATGTTATGTATAAAGAAAGAAAAATAGAGGGAGGTAAGGAGAATGAGAAAATGTGGGAAATGTGAGGGAAAAAAACACTGCCTGAGAAACACTCGCATTCACAGCCAAGCCCTGGTTTGAGCTGCACAGGCCCATTGGGCTGTGTATCTGAACGCTCTGAGCCAATCACAGCATGGCTCAGGACATGTGACCACAACACTGTGTGTGGACAGTGACCTGACGATGAAGGTCGGCTCAGAAACATTTCCACATGTTTATCTGTATCTGAGCTGTGAGGATTTGAACAGTGATTATTAACGGAAGCTTAAACGTGGGTAGATGATAAAAGTCAATAGAAGTTATTAGTCAATAGATTAAGATTGTTAATATATTCAGCATATCTGTTGCCCAACCTCAGCTAGATAAACGGATATAAAGCAGTGACAAATCTGTGGAGCTGTTGAACTGTGCTCTCTGGGGTGATGGAGCTCAATCCAATACTTTTGAGATCAGTTAGGGTGGCGTTTAACATCACTAATGCACCACGGTTAAGCTATCCAATAGCTTTTACCAAGATATCAGATCCTAATTAGCTTGATAGGGTTTAGGCTTGTGCACAGTCACCATTAGTAAAGGTTGGGTGAGGCTAGTTTTAAAGCATTTTAAATTTCAACTGACTGATTTCTCTTTACCTCTCTTCTCTCTTGTCCCAACAATCAGCAGATAGAAACAACTGATAGCTGCCCACAAATAAGGAGAAGGGGAACATTTTACTGATCATATGCTTAGCACGATTAGCGGCTAATGCTAATACCCCTCCAGTAGTGCTAGCTGCAGTTAGCAGCAGTTTACAGGCCGATTATACTCACCTCTAAATGGCAAAAGATCTAGCGCTTTGCACGGTTAGTGGCTAATGCTAATGCTGCTCCAGGAGTGCTAGCCAGGGTTAGCAGCAGGTTACAGGCCAGTTGTACTTATGGTTGAATGGTGAAATAGCTTAGCGCTTAGCATGGGTAGCGGCTAATGCTAATGCTGCTTCAGCCTTAGTGCTGGAGAACTTCACTAAAACTCCTGTGTAACGCTGGCTCTCAGAATCTACCAATAAAGTGTGAAGCTAGGTTTTTTGATAATGGTGTAAAAATAGTGATTACTCATTATCATATTTCACTACAAACCACGTCCATTTCACACTGAATTTCTCTTTAAGTATTCTCTGATCTATACATCCCACTTCTTTGCCATGAGCAGCCGGAGTCTGAGAGAGTAGATAGATAGATAGATAGATAGATAGATACTTTATTAATCCCCAATGGGGAAATTCATTTGTCCAACAGCACACAAATAACAACAACAAAAAAACAAAAACACACAAAAAACATACACGACAGAGTCCACACCCAGGTACAAAAAAAAAGTGCTAAATGGTGCTTATTAAGTACACACATCAGGTGTTAAGTAGTCTAATTCCAGCAGGAACAAATGACCTGCGGAACCTCTCAGTCCTACAGCAGAGAGAGAGGAGTCTATCACTGCGCCTGCTCCTCTGAGCTGCCAGGATCCCATGCAGAGGGTGACTGCTATTACTGAGGATACCCTCCATTAAACACCTCATCCTCTTCTCCACTAACTGACCCACAGAGTCCACTTTCCCGCCCATTACTGACACACACTTCCTTATAAGCTTATCCAGTCTGTTCCTGTCCCTAACAGTAATGCTGCTTCCCCAGCAGGCAACACCAAAGAAGACAGCACTCGACACAACCGAATGATAGAATGTGTGCAGAAACTCTTTACACACATCAAATGATTTAAGCTTCCTGAGGAAGTAAAGCCTGCTCTGTCCTTTTTTATATGCTGCACTCGTCTGCACTGACCAGTCCAGTTTGTTGTCCAGGTGGACTCCGAGATACTTATATGACTGAACATTCTCAATGATCTGTCCATCGATGATAACAGGCTGATGGGAATGTTTCAGTCTCCGGAAATCCACGATCATCTCCTTGGTCTTCAGTGCATTGAGGAGAAGACCTTTTCTTCTACTCCAGGCTGTAAAGGCAGCAACAAGATCTCTGTACTCTCTTTCATCCCCACCTCTTATACATGCCACCACAGCTGTGTCGTCTGAATATTTCTGAATGTGGCAAAGTTCAGACATATGTTTAAAATCAGCAGTGTAAAGAGTGAAGAGAAATGGTGACAATACTGTACCCTGAGGAGCCCCAATGTTGGTTACCACCGTCTCAGACCTGCAACCACCCAAACTGACATACTGCGGACGCTCTGTAGAGTAGAGTAGAGTAGAGTTGGTCTTTCTCTCTTTTGATAGGTAGCTCTACCTCAGTACCACTGCTCTGAAGTCAACTCGTCTGGCGTAGTGGTGCGTAGTTATCTTTCCCAGGTGTGTGTTTGTGTGTGTGTTTGTGTGTGCCCCCGCTACGTTAAATGGCACTTAGCGATGATGCTAATGTAACCCTGATGAAAATAATTGTAGGTGAATGTCAAGTGCTGTGTTACCCCCCACCTCTCTCTCTCTCCTCCGTAATAAGAGGGCTGGAGAGGAGAAATACTGCGTCATTAGTGTAAACGCGAGTGTGAATTACAGGCAAGGTTAGGACACAATGGCAGGGCGGATGTGTAGACTTCCATTTGTGTGTAAGTGTATCAGCGGTCTGGTGTGCTCACTGTGGGCGAGTGAATAATTTAGGTAAACAGCACTGACATCATCTCATAAGTGGGGGATGATGATGCTCCTGCTTTTCATGAGGTAAGACTAGATTAATATCATATCAGACGCTTTTGTATTCTCCCGTGTGAGACAGAAAAATAAAAAATGCAGGCAGATACAGTGGCTTACAAAAGTGTTCATATCCCTCAAACCTTTTCACATTTTATCACTTTACAACCAAAAACTTAAATTAAGAAAAAATTAAGAGACCACTTCAGTTTCTGAATCAGTTTCTCTAGATTTTGCTATTTATTGGAATATATTTGCGTAAAAAGAACATTGTTGTTTTATTTTATAAACTACAGACAACATTTCCAAAAACAAATATGGTCATTTAAAGAATTTGTTTGCAGAAAATTAGAAAAATGTCTGAAATAACAAAAAAGAAGTCAGACAAAAAAAGATTTCAGACAATGCAAAAAAGTTTGAAGAGTTCAGATACCAATACTTGGTGGAATAACCCTGGTTTTAATCACAGTTTTCATGCATCTTGGCATGTTCTCCTCCACCAGTCTTACACACTGCTTTTGGATAGCTTAATGCCACTCCTGCTGCAACAATTTAAGCAGCTCAGCTTGGTTTCATGGCTTGTAAAATCAAAGAAATTCACCATTTTTATGTGGTCTTTTATTTTTTTTCCAGAGCTGTAATTGTGAAGTGGAACAAAAATGATACATGGTTTTCACAATTTTAATAAAATAAAATTCTGAAAAGTGTGACGTGCAAAAGTATGACTTAGTCATAGTTATCCTGTGGACAGATTCTCCCATGTTTGGGTACTGGATTGGTCTGCCTGTATAGAGAATGTGTAGAGAAATCTGAATGAGAAAATGTTTCACACTTCAAGGGAGTTTGCAGGAAAAATGGGGCAAAGTTGGTTCAGTTGGTATCCTTGGTTCCAAAAAGTGTCTTTTAAATATTGTGAGAAATTGTAAAAGGCACAAGCATTAGGGTGATTGCTAGTGAGTAATTACATCAGTGGTCTGAGGAGTGTTTTTTTCCAGACTGACTTTCCAGGAAACGTCCCAGTGTTTCCTTTCATAGCAGAGGCTTCCAGAGCCGCTACAGGATCTACATTTGACCTAGAGCTGAAAATAGCTTTGTCTTGGGTTTAGCCGACACAGCAGAATTGGCAGTTCATGTTTTTCCTCCAGGACGTTCCTGTCCGGGGATGTTGTGGTTGCAGCAGGACGAAAAGATGAGAAGTTGTTCCGTACTGAAGACTTTTGGGATTTGGGTGGGAGGCATTGATTGACAGTTTCATTATTGTGAACTTTAACCTTCACTTTGTAGAGATCAGGACTGTTATGTTGTTTATGAAGTGATGGCAGCTGACACTGAGACTTTTATGTTCATGTAGGGTGAATGTATTTAGATTTTTTTTAAAAAGATGACACTGAGAGGACACTGGTTATTCAGTTGTGGCCTGAGTTATAAATGAATACTAAATTCTTCCAGACTATGAAGAAACACATAAGGGAATCATGTAGTAACTTAAAAATATTAAACAAACCAAAATTGCCTTTAGATTCTCTTATCTGTAGTTTCTGAGGCTGATAACTCTGATGAACTTATCCTGTGCAACAGAGGCAACTCTTGCTCTTCCTTTCCTGGAGCTGTCCTGATGAGTGCCAGTTTCATCGTAATGTTTTTGATAGTCATTGCAACTGCACGTGAGGTTACTTTCAAAGTTCTTGAAAGTTTTTTTTTTTTAAGATTGAATTGACCTTCATTTTTTTATGAAGTATTTTTTCTTTATTTAGTTGAGTAGTTCTTGCCATAATATGGATTAGAACATTACCCAAATAGGGCTTTTCACTGTATACCTGTAACTCTACTCTTCAGTACTTTACAACTGATGCTCTCAAACTAACATTAAGAGACACAAAATTCAAGTAATTAACTCTTGACAAGTTCAGCACAGCTGTTAACTGAAAGCTGATCATTCCAGGTGACTCTCCCTCAAATAACTGACTGAGAAAATTCAGCCAATATGTGCCAAGCTGTCATTTATCTAAGCAAGAGGTGCTACTATGAATAATCTAAAATATAAAACATATTGTAGATTTTATTGGGTGTTTTTTTTTTTAAGAATTAGACGGGCTTAAATACATTGAAAATATTATCCAGCCTTACTAGTACATAATATTATGATCGCCTCCTTGTTTCTATCCCATTGTTGTTGGTGGGTAATGCTAATGCTAATGCTCCAGCAGTGTTAGCCAGGGTTAGCAGCAGGCTACAGGCCAATAACGCTCACCTCTGGACTGCGAAATAGCTAGCGCTTAGCGGCTAATGCTAATACTGCTCCAACCTCAGTGCTGGAGAAACTTCACTGAAGCTCCTGTATAATGTTGTACTTCAGCAGAGTGGCTTTACTGCTCCTTACAACCTGACTGGTAAAATTCATAAATAAGGCGCACTGATGATTTTTGGGAAAATTAAAAGATTTTAAATGTGCCTTACAAAGCAAAAATTACAGTATGTGTTTCAGGCCTTATTTGTGTGGTTCAGACCAGGACATCAGACCCAAATAAAGCTTTATTTGACCTAAAAACCTCCACGCTGAATATGCTGAATATTTTGCAAGCATATTTTCTGGCATCACTTCCAGCAGTAAGCTTGTTTTTGTGGCCACCTGCAGTTTTTCTGTCTTTTACCAGAAACTGAGATCTGCTCCATTTCTCTTTTTTTTTATCTGCTGTTTCTCTCCTCTTTTCATACTTTCTCCCACTTAACCACAAACTCTCTTCTCTGTTCTCACCTAGAGGTGTGAGTTATCAGTCCTTCAAGGCAGACGATGGCTTCACAGCTTGCTGTTGCACGTGACACACACACACACACACACACAAACAGACACACACACACACACACACAGTCAGAAATTCTTCTGTGAAGCCAATGTACTTTATTCAGCTGGTCTATTCCCCTGAACGCCGTTTTTGAGTAAATGTGTCCCATTGTGCTTAATTATTAGTCTTAACATAGATAATATGGCACTACTGGGTAATCGAATGGTTACGGTATGACCTTAATAGATGTCCTCACTAATCTATTATATTCCTGCTTTGATGCCTGATCTCTAGTAATTTTCTTTTTTCTACATTAGATATAAAGACATTCTGAAGGTCGGTTTCCTCCAATGAAATGCTCCTTCAACACCTTGCACAAAGTTTGTATTGGATTAGAGTCAGAACTAGGGGTGTGCCATATAAATTTTTTTTTTTTTTACTTTTTTTTTTTTTTTTTTTTTTATTTATTTCAATTTTTTCTTATTTTCTGCGCAATTTAGCTAGGACAATTGTCCCACCCATTCAGCTGCTGTATATGCCCTATCACTATAGGGTGAAGACTAGCAGATGCCTCCTCTTATACATGTGAAGTCAGACTCCGCCTCTTTTTGAACAATGCCTGAGTAGCCAGCGCAATGACTTGGTTCTGATACATCAGCTCACAGACGCTTGTGCTGATCGACATCACCCTTTGAAATGATGAGGGGAAAGAGCGCCATCTACCCACCCAGAGAGAGAGCAAGACCAATTTTGGCTGATGGCAAGCTGCATGACTGGGATTCAAAGCAGAGATCTACCGATCATAGTGGTAGCTCTTAGCCCGCTCAACCACTTAGCACCCCATTCAAAGCAGTTTAGACTGTATTGCTTTTGCTGTTTGTTGTATTTACTCTTAATTGTTTGTTTGCAGTTTATATCTTCACCGTCTAATGAAAAACAAGTATCTCTATTTTTGTCAAATTTTAGTTTACCTCATAATTTACACAAACTGTCCCTCACACTGTGCCAAAATTTCCTGATGACTTCCATTGAAATTTTAGAAGCTTTTATTTCATTTCTTTTTCATTGGTCAGCGACTATATTCATGCACTAAATATGCTCCAATTTTGTTTTGTGGTCGATTTTTGTTGTTACTTTACTCTAATTGTGTTTTGATTTATATATAATAAAACATTTTTATTCATTACATTGGTAGTATATTCTTGAAATATTGTCAAATCGGCAAGAAATATTGTTATCGCAAAAATATCTTGAAATATCAAATTATATTAGGGCCATGACGCACATTCCTAGTCAAAAATTGGAATTTGGCCTAATTCCAAAACAACAATTTACATTCTTGTTGTCTTGCTGCAAGACCCACGGGTTTTTTTTTTAGATTCAGTTCAGGAATAAATATCCTGACACTGTTCTTCAGAATTTGCTGGTATAATTCAGAATTAAATAGTGCTCCCACTATGATCGGGAGATCACTGGTTTGAATTCCGGTAATGTAGCTTGCCATCAGCTGCCGGAGCTCCGAGAGAGCACAATTTGCCTTGTTCTCTTTAGGTGGGTAGTTGGAGCTCTCTCCCCTCATCACTCCAAAGGGTGATGTCACTCAGCACAAGGCGTCCTCCGAGCATGCTGGCTGCTTGGCACATGTATCAGAAGAGGCATGTGCTAGTTTTGACCCTCCTGGTGTTGGGGAATCACTACTGATAGGGGGAGTCCTAGTGAATGGGTTGGGTAATTCAGAATTAATGATGGCAAACTGTCCAATAGGCCCAGATGCAGCAAATCAAGGCCAAACCGCGATCCTACCACCACCAGGTTTCACAGATGGAATAAGGCTTTTATGCTGGGAAAGATCTATTCAGTTTCACGCATGTACAAAACCAATGTTTCAATGTTCTTCTGTCACAGAAGAGGTCATTAAAAATTCTATAACAGGTATTTACGAGTATTTTAAGTCGTTGTTTGATGTATAAATAGTAGGCATGCGTAATGCTTTTTGAACAGTGTGTAACAGCTTGTAGAGAGTATGTGACTTTGGTAGGGGTGAAAATGCCTGGATGCCTATTTACAACCCTGTTATATTGCTTTAGAAGTGTTAAAAGTTCACAGTGTGTCGGTTCCAAGTAGTGCTGTAGTACTCAAGTTCATTCTTGCTCTCAAGATCTTAAACGAGCTGTCTCGACTCGGTCTCGACTCGACTGGAGTCAGTATAGTCTTGATCTCTGGGTGAAGTAGACTCAAAAATCATTAGCAGACTAGCAGAGTTTAATGTTTCTGTCTGAGCTAATCATTAATAGAAACTAAACTTCTTTAGGGGTGAAAGTAGGATAGGTTGCTGTTCAAAACATGATTACAATAGCTGTATCAAGCCTTTGACCCATTTACATCAGTAAACCTTTGCTTTTTCAGGCTTTCACTAAAGCCTCTTTCAGTTGCTATATGTTTCAGGGGGTTACTCCCTACAGTCTCCTTTTTTTCATAAATTTAGTAAAATGCATGTTTTATAGGGTTTAGAACCATTTACACACACACACACACACACACACACACACACACACATACACTACCGTTCAAAAGTTTGGGGTCACTCAAACAATTTTGTGTTTTCCATGAAAAGTCACACTTATTCACCACCATATGTTGTGAAATGAATAGAAAATAGAGTCAAGACAATGACAAGGTTAGAAATAATGATTTGTATTTGAAATAACATTGTTTTTACATCAAACTTTGCTTTCATCAAAGAATCCTCCATTTGCAGCAATTACAGCATTGCACACCTTTGGCATTCTAGCTGTTAATTTGTTGAGGTACGCTGGAGAAATTGCACCCCACGCTTCTAGAAGCAGCTCCCACAAGTTGGATTGGTTGGATGCTCCCACAACAGCTCAATGGGGTTCAGATCTGGTGACTGCGCTGGCCACTCCATTACCAATAGAATACCAGCTGCCTGCTTCTGCTGTAAATAGTTCTTGCACAATTTGGAGGTGTGTTTAGGGTCATTGTCCTGTTGTAGGACGAAATTGGCTCCGATCAGGCGCTGTCCACTGGGTATGGCATGGCGTTGCAAAATGGAGTGATAGCCTTCCTTATTCAGAATCCCTTTTACCCTGTACAAATCTCCCACCTTACCAGCACCAAAGCAACCCCAGACCATCACATTACCTCCACCATGCTTAACAGACGGCGTCAGGCATTCTTCCAGCATCTTTTCATTTGTTCTGCGTCTCACAAACGTTCTTCTTTGTGATCCAAACACCTCAAACTTGGATTCATCTGTCCACAACACTTTTTTCCAGTCTTCCTCTGTCCAATGTCTGTGTTCTTTTGCCCATCTTAATCTTTTTCTTTTATTAGCCAGTCTCAGATATGGCTTTTTCTTTGCCACTCTGCCCTGAAGCCCAAAATCCCGCAGCCGCCTCTTCACTGTAGATGTTGACACTGGTGTTTTGCGGGTACTATTTAATGAAGATGCCAGTTGGGGACCTGTGAGGCGTCTGTTTCTCAAACTAGAGACTCTAATGTACTTATCTTCTTGCTTAGTTGTGCAACGCGGCCTCCCACTTCTTTTTCTACTCTGGTTAGAGCCTGTTTGTGCTGTCCTCTGAAGGGAGTAGTACACACCGTTGTAGGAAATCTTCAATTTCTTAGCAATTTCTCACATGGAATAGCCTTCATTTCTAAGAACAAGAATAGACTGTCGAGTTTCAGATGAAAGTTCTCTTTTTCTGGCCATTTTGAGCGTTTAATTGACCCCACAAATGTGATGCTCCAGATCTGCTCAAAGGAAGGTCAGTTTTGTAGCTTCTGTAATGAGCTAGACTGTTTTCAGGTGTGTGAACATGATTGCACAAGGGTTTTCTAATCATCAATTAGCCTTCTGAGCCAATGAGCAAACACATTGCACCATTAGAACACTGGAGTGATAGTTGCTGGAAATGGGCCTCTATACACCTATGTAGATATTGCACCAAAACCAGACATTTGCAGCTAGAATAGTCATTTACCACATTAGCAATGTACAGAGTGTATTTGTTTAAAGTTAGGACTAGTTTAAAGTTATCTTCATTGAAAAGTACAGTGCTTTTCCTTCAAAAATAAGGACGTTTCAATGTGACCCCAAACTTTTGAATGGTAGTGTACATACCGGTGAGAAGCAGCAGCCAATAGCACACAGCATACTCTCAACCGGAAACAACCGTCCACCTGGAGGACTGCATCAGGCACTGAGGAGATCCATATCTGAACACACAGTCATACACATATTCAAATACTTAAACAATTTAAAGTATCCAATATTTCTGAGTATCCAAGAGTATCCAGAGTATCCAATTTAGCTGATCTCCAAGTAGGAAGAGAGCATGGAAAATCCATCCAGATAGGGACTTGAACCCAAGCATCGAGCGATAGCAGGCAGATGTGCTAACCACTAAGCTACTATTCCTCTTTAAAGTGGTTTAAAAACAATTGGCCTCTCTCTCTTTGGGTGAGTAGATGGCATGCTCTCTCCCCTCATCACTAAAGGATGATGTCTGCAGCGCAGGGCGTCTGTGAGCTAATATATCAGGACCGAGTCACTGTACTTTCCTCCCAGTGTGTCCTAATGACTGGGTTGGGTAATTGGCTGAGCAAAATTAAGGAGGAAATGGGGTAAAATGTAAAAAAAAAAAAATATATATATATATATATATATATATATATATATATATATATATATATATATATAAAACGTGGTAAATATATATATATAAAAATATATATATATTAAAAAATAAAAAGGTAAAAAAAATCTAGGGCGACTTTAAAACAATTAACACACAACTCAAAACATATCAGGAACTCTGAAACTGAATCTCTCACTGAATAAAGTCAGAATGAGTAGAAGACATTGTTTTGATCTTCTAAAAACATGAGAACTGAGTGTCTTAGTAGGATATGTTCTGGTTCTCCTAGTATATTTTTAAATTGCTGCATTTAATCCATTTATCAGTCTTCGTTTATTGATTGTTTTTCCTGTATTTGTTTTCTGCAGATCAGTCGAGTCCTGAAGCCGGGGGGTCGCTTCATATCCGTGACTTTCGCCCAGCCCCACTTCCGCAAGAGACTGTACGCTCGCACCGAGTACGACTGGTCCATCAACCACCATCACTACGGCGAGGCCTTCCACTACTTCCTCTACGTGCTCACCAAAGGGGAGGAGCTTAGTTCAGAGGATGCTGCACTGGAGAGGAGGCTGCGGACAGAAGCCGAGGCCCCGCCTACTGCAGTGTCCTTTCAGGATGGAGAAAATGAGGACTTTCTTAATAACATTGCTCTGTAAAGTGTACTATGTATTGATTTTTTGTATCGGTTTGTATTTTTACAACGTTTTTACTGTAAATACAGAGTGAAGAACATCATCAGGTTTGTGCCTTTAACTGAAATCCTGATCCTGATCCTCTTATGTGATTGTTCATTTCTAGGGCTGCAGTGAACAAGACTTATACCAGGTCATTAAGTGTTAAGAATAAAGTGTTAGGGTTAAGTATATGGTTGAGGGTGAGCCATGAACTGTTTGTACAAATAGGCTGCATCTCAATTGCATACTACACACTAGTGCAGTGTCTTCTGCAATACGTGACTTCCTGTTAGCTAATGTGTCAGCTGGGGGATCTGGTCCTTTCCTCTGAGTGTTTTAGCTGCCTAGTGATCAATCCAGGTTTCTCATTCGCTACACCACCGCACATCAATGTGATAATGTGATAGCTGATGGATGACCTAGATGGTCCAATGATCTGTCCCCTCTCAAAGTCTGTAAATTGGACAAAATGTCTTCAGGTGTGTTCATGACTAGCAGTCAGCAATCTTTCACCAAGAGGTACACATCCTCTGAAATATCTACAGGGCAAGTTTTGCCACAATCTAGAGTGCATTATTCTTTTTGCAGACCTGCCAATATATGTGCATTTTGTGTAATGGACATGCATTTTGATCTTCCAGCACACTTGTACAGTTCCATGTTTTAAAGTATGCATATCATATATTTTATCTCGCATTTCACCAGTTTCAGTCAGGTTTTTCACTGAAGTTGATTCTGCTGCTGAGTCAGAGAGATATGTGTGTGTAAGCAAAGTGCTTTCAGGCAATCAGAGCGCTTCATTTTCACCAAACTATCCCACTTCACCTCGCTTAGCTTCACGCTTCAGTCAGAGACCTTATTAATGATGGGAATGACAGATTTTGGCTGTGTAAGTGCGTCCGTGATCATATCCAGTAAGACAGAAAGATAGAGCCATTCAATCATTTCCTCCACACTTCATTTTCCTCCAAATTGTCAACTGACACACCATCGCTGTGCTGAAGACCATCAGCCTGTCTCTCTCGTTTACAGGTTGTTGAAGGGCAAAATATGGAGCTACTGTTTTTTTTTTCTTTCTCAGTTAAACTCAATAACCAGTGTTGGGCACGTTACTTTGAAAAAGTAATTAGTTATAGTTACTCGTTACTTCTCCAAAAAAGTAACTGAGTTACTAACGGAGTTACTCCACTATAAAAGTAATTAGTTACCAGTAAAAGTAACTATCGCGTTACTTTTTATTATTCGCCCGTCAAAAAAAGGAAATCAATTATGCATTTACTATTATTATTAGAAAAATAACAAAAAATAACAAACGAAAATAAACCCAAAATGTTGACAAAAATATAATCTAACGAATTCCAAAAAAATAAAACGAAATTCTCCACACAACCAAAGAAAATTACTAAAACTTGTAATACTGAAAAAAGCGGAAAAACGCGTCTGGGGATGAAATTTAACAAACCAAGCCACACTCAAAAGAAATATGTATATATAAAACAAAATAATGGACAAAAACAACAATTTAATGCCCGTAAAAATTGTATTAATATAACAGCTTCACCAAAAGAGAATAGAGCTTAGATCGTGCCCAAAAAATCCGACCCAGCCGGAGCCCGTGCACATTCTGCCCAAGCCCGAACCATAAACTGTCATTATGAGCCTGACCCGATCCGCCCCATAAACTGTCTGTTTTCGGGCTGATTGACTGAGCGAAATATAATCAGAATTATGTTAATTAACACTGTAACATAGAAGCATAGAACTATTATTTAATTTAAATGATTTTTAAGAACAGCTACACACAATGCTGCAAGTCAAACGCGGAGGCGTTCAGGTGCGCCCAGAGCTACGTGATTACAGTTTTCATTTTTATTATAGTTTAATTTTATTTTGTTTTTATTTTTTCTGTTCATTTTAGGGTGGGCTTGCTAGCGCGAGCGCTTTACACAAGAACTAACGGACCACGAGTGCCGCGCGCTCGGCACAACAACTCCCGCTGTACAACTCCGCTGTACAACAGCGCTTATAAATAAATTAAACACGAAAATGAGGGTATTCTATCAGTTATTTCAGTTCGTTTTAGTTAGTTTTATAAACACAAAATACAGTTCGAGATAGTTATGTTTTTCCTTTTAATTACCGTTTTTATTAGATTCAGTTAACACAAATGTTTTTCACTTTCAGTTTTCGCTATTTCGTTCGCTTTAGTGAACTATAATAATTGGTTACTTAGCAACATTGTGATTATCACACCAGAGCTTTATATAAAATAAAAATAGGAGCCTGATTTCGGGTCGGTCCTCGGGTCAGGTCGGGTTCGGGCAGAGAAGCTCTAAAATAGAAAGCAGCAGCACCACAAAAACCGGAGCAGCTAAAAAGAGCTTAACGTCCTTAATTCGGAACTTGGGTTGTCCAGGGCAATCACTGAATTGATTAGAGCACGCAAATCGTCACAATTGTGCCTCACTTCACCACGCCAAACCACAGGCACAGCGGCCAGAAGCTCAAGTTCACCGGACAGAGGAGGGGTTAACCAGGGCAAAGCGAAATAAAAAAAAAAAGTTCATAGAGCTGCTAAAGTAACGTGCAGTAACGGGGTGTCGGAAATGGTAACGGCGTTATAGTTACAGTCATAGTAATTAGTTAGATTACTCGTTACTGAAAAAAACGCCGTTACTCCCAACACTGTCAATAACTGAGATCATCATATTTTTATAAAAAAAAAAAAATTCAAATGGGGCACCGATTGGTCCAGTGGTCTAAAGCACTGACACTATGATCAGAAGATCATAGATTGTAAAAGGGTGATATCAATCAGCACAAGGCGTCTGTGAGCTGATGTATCAGAACCGAGTCGCTGCGCTTTCCTCCGAGTGCACTGTGATGCTACTCGGCAATGCTGCATCAGCAGCAGTTTAAAAAGAGGCGGTGCCTGACTCTACATGTATCGGAGGAGGCATGTGCTGGTCTTCACCCTCCTTGTGTTGAGGCATCACTAGTGATGAAGGATACACAGCAGAGTAGCGGAGTGCTGAACGGGTGGGACAATTGGACAATTGAGAAAAATGCTTTAAAAAACTTTAAAACTACCTTGAGATTTTATAATACAGTAAAAATGATCTAGTCTGCCTTAAAAATGAATCATAATTTTGATTATAATTAATCACAGAATATTGTGGTGATTAATACAGTTAATTCTGAAGTGACTGACACTACTTATATTAATATAATTTAATTTAATCATTTGAGTACTCATTATAAACTCTTAAGAAAATCTGGTAGGTCACATGGTTTACACATATGTGCACTGTTTAATATTTGCACTGCTCATTTTAATGTTTTTGTTTGTTTCTAGTTAATTAAAAATGTCTTAAATATTTAGTTTTCATTACTAAATTTTGTAATTTGTCATTTTTGAATAAAGCTTAATATTGCTTATTATCGTCATCTTCCAAATTACAGAAATTGTTAAGATGTCTTAAAATTCTTTTAACGTTGGCAGGTCTGTTTTTGTAAATGACACTCATTCTAAATCTAATATGCATTTTCTACCTTCATTTATCTTGTTTTTCACTTTCTCCATCTCTCTCTCTTTTACCCGGCCTGCTTCTCTCCATGCAGTACTGATTATATCAGGCATTCTCCTGCTATAAACTCATCCCCCAACAACAGAAACACGTCTCGCTGTTTTCTCAGGGCTGTGTATGTACGTGTTCTCTCAGAGACGAGACTTTTAATATTGTACTGGCCACCATGACATGTCGACAGTCATTAATAAACCAGAAATCATTTATTTTTAATTTTGCTCTGAAATGTAATTACTGGCTATTTTTAAAGCCTGGAGAAAGGTGCCTGCTCTCTAAGACTGGCTTCCTGTTCAGATCTGCTGCACGTGGGATCAGGCTGTGACTGTGGTCAGAGTACTGTTGAATTTTATGTGTACAAACTTCTTTGAATCTGTAAAGATTTGACTTTTATTAGACTAAACTTCAGATCATATCCTTTTATTTTAATATAAAAAAAAGCAAACAAAAGAAATTTGTAGTTTTACCACATTTTGCCATCAACAGCCAGAGTCTGAGACTACGTTCACATTACAATCCACATTAATCGAATCCGATCTTTTGCTCAGATCGGATTTGGCTATCTTGACGGTTCACATTCACAAATGTAAGTCATCAGTATCTGTGTGTAATGTGAACGAATCTTTCCCTGAATCGTCTCACATGCACACATTGATACGTGTACAAACTTCTCCTTCTTCACCAACAACAAACACCATCATATTTGAGAGACGACTCGTAACTTTATAAAGGGAAATGGATGAGTTAGCAGCTCATATGTGGAGCATATTTTGCTGGAGTGAAGAGTAAACAGCTGGTCTGAAGTACATGCTCAGGTCGAGGAGGTGAAAAAAGGTCAGGTGGTTTGCTTTTGCTGTTTTTGCAGCTATAGCTGCACAGCTGCACCAAGAGATGTGTGGGTACGAGAGAGAAGCACGTAGCGCTAATGCTAATGCGTAAAAGCTAAAGGATGCATGAATTACGAATCTTTTTAATTTGACTGTTCACATTCATGTCACACGTCCATGGATTGGATTTAGGATCACATATAAAAGTTGTTCAAATCTGATTTGGAAAAAAAAAAGGATTTGGCACGTTCACACAGCCATGAAAATATTAGATCTGAGCCACATTGAGCAAAAAATCAGATTTAAGTCACTTCAGCCTCATAATGTGAATTTACCCTTTCACACAGGGCCATGTAGGTTTTGTTTTGTTTTGTTTTCTCCTTTAATAATAAAAACCTTCATTTAAAAACTGTGTTTTATGTTTACTTGCGTTGTCTTTGACTAATATTTTAATACTTTAATTTAATAGTGAAAAACATGCAAAAGAAACTAGGAAATCATAAAAGGTGCAAATACTTTCTCACAGTACTGTGACTATGCAGCTATTCTGAACATGAAGATTGATGCATATATCTGTTTGTTTAACCCTCCTGTTATGTTCCGGGTCAATTTGACCTGTTTTAAAGTTTGAAGATCTGGGGAAAAATAGTTAAAAAAAAAAAAAAATTATATGAAACTTCTTCTGCTTGCCTTAATTTGTGCAATCAACAAATAATATGAAAATGGTAAATCTTACATATTTGCAACCACCCCCTGCTAAAACTAAAACTACAACAAAATTGCAATGTCATATAAATAAAGTTTTAATGTTATATAAAACTACTGTTTCATATGTTGGTCTTTCAAAAGTAATAAAGTAATGAAACATTAAAAAGGTTGAACATTAATTTGTTTTATGAAAAATGAGTGTATTATCCTAATTACCTGTTAGAGGAACACCATTGCACTAACTAAATATTGATAGAATAATTAACAATAGAGGATTTTTTTTTTTGGGGGGGGGGGTTATATAGGTGTTATAGGTGTTCTAAGACTGTACTGTTCACTGCAGCTGTATCTCTATCCCAGTTTAACTGTTGGCTGATCTGAACAGCTTCTCTACTCTAAGACTCCTGACTGAATCATCTCATCAGCTAATTAACAGCCGCTTCACACAGGTTGCATCAGGAGAGCCAAGCAGGGAAACACTGCATTAGAGAGTTAAGGTGAGGGGAAGGGCGGGGGCGTAACTCGAGACGCAGTGCAGAAGTGTTAGAATATTCAGTTTAATTGTCCTAGTGTCCTTAGTATCGGATTTCCTGAGTAGATTAGACACCATGGTTCATCATAGCACCCTCCCCCCCCTTCCTCCCCACCTGGTTCCAGCCAGTGAAGCAGCCAGGTGAGTTAGAGAGGAGGAGCCAAAAGAAGAGGCAGCCGGACACCTGACACCTGCCAGTCACCCGATCTGCACACGATGACATAGTGTCACAGCTGGCCGTGTCTTCAGGGAGGATGAAAAGGCCTGTAAGCAGCACAATCGAGCATCACGCATCACCAGCTTCTGGACTGATCTGCTCTGATCAGTAAATTATTAATAGTCAGGTGGAAAGGATGTCTTCTTTGCTTGCACAAGAACTTATTAAAAACATACTGTTATATTTTTTTATATGTATATATGAGGAAAATATTCTTTATTACAGTTAAAACCTGGTCATTAATTAATAGCAAAGCTTATTATTGTCTATGTATTAAAGACAATAGAGAAATTAATTAGCCTGGCTAGGTTTTATGAGCAGTCACGACAGAATACCTGAGCAGGTCTTTGTTGAGCCGCTGATGTTCTTTTCCATGCTGGGATGGACCCAGCAGAGTTCACGGCTTCATCAATGATACAATAATAAAGAACAATGGATCAGTGATCAGTGGAAAGACCTGGAAAGAGCCCTCCTCTTCAAAGTCAATGTCCTCACCTGTGAACTGAAGTAAGAACTGTCAGTACCATTTTAAAATAAGACTCCTTTATGAAGGGATTACAAATGTTTATAATTAGGTTATAAATACTTTATAAACCATTAATAAGCACTTACGGACAACACATACGTTTGCCAAATAGTGATTTGACATTGATTTATACTGTTCAACTTCAGCTATTTCAAGATGTTTATCTTACTTTGTCTGTTACAACAGTCAGCATTAACATTGATGTGGTGTATATTAACATAAAATAACAATAATTATACCACAGTTAGTTCTGACCCTGCAATTTGATTGGCTGAGAGGCGTTTTATAAGTGACATTATCACCTGGTAATGCACTGTAAACAAAGCTATATACAGGTAACCTAGCGACATTAAATATTACTGATTTTTTTTGCACCTTTTTATCTAAAAAAGGTATGAGTAAAATGCACTCATTTTTTGGCTAGAGTTCACCCCATATATTTGATCAAATAGTACCTGCACTAAACAGCTGAGACACTAATAAAATAAGGTAAACATTTCTTAGTACATCGCACAAAAAGTATTTACAGGAGCATCTCAAATAATTAGAATATAATTGAAAAGTTTCTTTATTTCAGTAATTCAGTTTAAAATGTGAAACTCATATATTATATAGTATACCACGCACCATGTGGCCTCAGTTGCTCGATCCTGCCGCTTCGCGCTTTATAACATCAGAAAAATTTGACAGTTTCTGACGCAACAGGCCACCCAACTCCTGGTACAAGCAGTAGTCATCTGCTAACTGCTAACTGGCCTCCTGGCCTGTGTAGTAAAACCACTCCAGATGATCCAGAACGCAGCAGCACGTCTGGTCTTCAACCAACCAAAACAGACTCATGTCACCCCGCTGCTCATTGAGCTCCACTGGCTACCAGTTGATGCTCGCATCAAATTCAAAACTCTTACAATCACCTACAAGGTGATGACAGAACAGAACAGCTCCTTCCTACCTGCACTGATCACTCCTGAAGGCTTACGCTACCCCCGGCCGCTGCGCTCCTCCAGTGAACGTCGCCTCGCTTTACCAAACAAACAATCACACAAAGCAATCCAGACTGTTCTCATACAGAGTTCCCCAATGGTGGAACAAACTACCTTCCACTACCAGATCAGGAGAATCTCTCGCTATCTTTAAGAAACTCCTGAAGACAGAGCTCTTCAAAGAGCACTTACTCTCTTAACACCTCTAACACACTAACTACTTCTAACCTCATTTCCTTCTTCCCTCCTTCACTCCTTTATCCCATGATTTCCCTTCGACCTCCTTTAAGCCCTATCTAAAAATGTTTTTACCTTTAACTTCTATTACTTTTGTACTTGACTATTGTAAGTCGCTTTGGACAAAAGCATCTGCCAAATGTAATGTACTGTAATATTATATAGATGTATTGAACACAGAGTGATCTATTTTAAGCGTTTATTTTTTATTGTAAATGATTATGACTTACAGCCAATGAAAACCCAAAAAAAGTGTCTCAGAAAATTTTAAAATTACATACTTTTGGCAGTGTGGGCAGTGTGCCAAGTCCTGCTGGAAAATGAAATCCGCATCTCCATAAAAGTTGTCAGCAGAGGGAAGCATGAAGTGCTGTAAGATCTTGTGGGAAAACAAAACTGCACTGACTTTAGACTTGATATTATAACACAGTGGATCAACACCAGCAGATGACATGTCTCTCCAAACCATCACTGACCATCAGTAAATTTAGAACTTAATTAATTTAAGAGATCAGAGTCTGGAGGAAGAGTGGAGAGACACACAGTACAATCTTATATCAAGTCCAAAGTCAGTGCAGTGTTTTCCTGGAAAATCTTAAAGCACTTCATGCTTCCCTCTGCTGACAACTTTTATGAAGAGATGCAGATTTCATTTTCCAGCAGGACTTGGCACACTGCCCACACTGAAAAAAAAGTACCAACTCGTCTTATATAATAATCAAATTTTCTGAGACACTGAGAAACTCACTGAATAAAAGTCAGTAGTACTTACTAATGACTACTAATACAGTCACAAAAAGGTGAAATGTCTACTGGAAATCATGATCATTACTCTGTTTTTTTAAGTGTTCTTTGACTTCTATGCAAAGGCAATGTAACCCTGTTGACGAGATTCCACACTGATGGTGAATAACGGTAAGGGGACACGCCCATTATGCAAATAAAGGATACCAGAAACCAATAGGGAAGATGTCATTTTTGTGTAAAGTACTTAGAAATGTTAAGTAAATTTTAGCTTAGTTTTGCATGTTTTAACTGTTTTTTACAATTCTTTTTATAGTTTTTATAGTGTATAATTTAGCGTTTTTTTGTAAAGAATATTATCTGAATGAATAACTTTTCTCCCTTCGTTTGTTGTAATGTAATTGCAAGAAATGGTAAGTAAGACTGTTGGTGAAGTTGAGATCCAGACCAAGGAAACACACTGAGAGATCTGATCCTGGAACTGATAGGAAGGCAGTTCCTAGTTCTCCCCGCGGCCCTGTGGGTTTCCTCGGGGGACTCCAGTAGCCTCCCACACTGTTAACAGAGAAACCTGAGGAACCATCAGCATCCAATGAAAGATGGATATTACTATTTGATTTATTACATTTAATTTATAACAAAACACACAAAAAGTAATTACAGCCTTTTTATTGACGTTTTATTTAAATTCAAATTTCAAAGATCCATCATACAGCTCTGGAAAAAAATAAGAGACCCCTTAAACATGATGAGTTTCTTTATTTAAACAAATTGAAAACCTTTAGAAAAATGGATAATCACAAGCCATCAAACCAAGCTGAACTGCTTGAATTTTTGCATAAGGAGTGGCATAAAGTTATCCAAAAGCAGTGTGTAAGACTGGTGAAGGAGAACATGCCAAGATGCATGAAAACTGTGATTAAAAAAACAGGGTTATTCCACCAAATATTGATTTCTGAACCCTTAAAATGAATATGAACTTGTTTTCTTTGCATTATTTGAGGTCTGAAAGCTCTGAATCATCTTTGTTATTTCAGCCATTTCTCATTTTCTGCAAATAAATGCTCTAAATGACAGTATTTTTATTTGGAATTTGGGAGAAATGCTGTCTGTAGTTTATAGAATAAAACAACACTGTTCATTTTACTCAAACATAAACCTATAAATAGCACAATCAGAGAAACTGATTCAGAAAATGAATTGGTCTCTTATTTTTTTCCAGAGTTGCATACACACCTCCATGATCTTACAATTAGACCTACTTAAAGCCCTAACTCATTCCTGGAGCAGGGAAGAGACTTTTTTTGGACAGAAAAGAAGAGAGAAGAATGAGTCAAATGTGATGGATCTCTCTCATTTATCTCCTTTGTTACATAAGACTTGCCAGCGGGGAGAGTGTGTGTGTAACAGGGAGATAACAAGAGTAGGAGTGTGTGTGCGCTGTGGGGGTGGTAGTGGGGGTCGATGGCATTAATCGTGGTGCTGTGGATGGAGGTCAGGCTAAGTGAAGTGTTTTTTTTAATACTGATTCGTGTTTACTCTCATGCAGTGCCCTTAAAAAAAAACTGATGCCCAAAAACACCAACTTTTTCTCTTTTAACTTTGTTTTGCTAATTTAATATCTCAGAACCTTCACATTTCTATTATTTACTGTTATTTCTCTTTTCAGTTCCATTTGGCTTTAATTTTATATAGTAGTAATGTGAACTGAATTCCCTTTAAAGGAGAACTTCAGTGGGAAATGGATGAGTAGTAAACTATGATGAGGAGTACAAACTTTTTGTAGAATAGTCCACCTCCATTAACCCCCATCATTCCCCCAGAAATACAGTGATTTTTGCCGATGTGCCCAACTAACATGTTAACAATGCTAATGATAGGGGCATAGAGTTGCTCATGCAAAGAAATCACTATTTTAACACCATTAACAGGCTCAAAGTAGCTCCACACTTCATCGGTAGAATTCTAAAAGCCCTGACATTTGAAATGAGGCACTAAAAAAATTGAAAGTGCACAGATAGTTTATTAAAAACACTGTTTATACACACAGTAAATTCAGGTATTTTTCAGTATCAACAAACTGGTAGACCACAATGACCAGCATTACAAGGGGCACTAATCCCCTTGATTTCAGCTGACTCCACCCTCGGCACAAATTTGAAAAAGGCTAAAAAAAAATGGGAGGGGCACTGTGTGATGTATGGGTTTAGAGGCAGGACAGGAGGGAGAGTTGATTGGCTGAGTTGCAGCAGCACAGTTGAACCTGAGAGGGCGCTGCAGAGGCAGAAATTACCACACTTTTTCTGGACATCTGTTAAGTTTTCTGGGTGATTTTCGAATGTTTTTTAAACATTCTGGTAAGGTTGATTCAACATCACTTGTATCAATAGTTTCATTTATTTGTTTTGGAAATGTTGCTTTTAATGTTTTCATAATGTTAACATTTGTCTAACTGGGAAAGGTTATAATAGCATTGGGATGCAAACCATTAGTATTTATTATTATGTCAACTTTTTTAGAATGTTTATGGAGCGCAAATTTGAAAAAGGCAAAAAAAATGGGAGGGGCAATGTGTAATGTATGGGTTTAGAGGCAGGGCAGGAGGGAGAGTTGATTGGCTGAGCTGCAGCAGCACAGGTGAACCTGAGAGGGCGCTGCAGAGGCAGAAATTACCACACTAAAAGCATTTTCTTAAAGGTTAGGAAATGGTAGACCAGTATCAGCAAAACCAGGCACCAGAACTTTTTCTGAACATCTGTTAAGTTTTCTGGGTGATTTTCAAATGTTTTTTAAACATTCTGGTAAGGTTGATTCAACATCACTTGTATCAAAAGTTTCATTTATTTGTTTTGGAGAATTAATGTTGAACTTTAATGTTTCCATAATGTTAACATTTGTCCAACTGGGAAAGGTTATAATAGCATTGGGATGCAAACTATTAGTATTTATTATTATGTCAACTTTTTTAGAATGTTTATGGAAGTTTATTTCTGTAATGTTACAGACTAACCATTTGGAACCATTTACAAATGTCTCATAGAGTTCTCTGTTCACTTGGGTGACCAAGTTGGTTGACCAGACTGACCAGCATGACTACACTGGTTGACCAGCATTACTAAGCTTGACCAAAATCAAATGTACCATACACTGGTCTGGTCTGGAACTGGTTAACCAGCCAGCTTATCAGTATAGGGTATGTTTTCACCTGTATGACCACCTTGACCATCAAAACAACTACTAGCAAGAACTAATGTTGAGCTGGATTTTTCAGCAGGGCAGACTTTAAAACTTTCTGTTACTAACAAAGATTGAATAGAATTACAATTACTGCTAACAAAACAAGCTATTAAAGAGCGAAGTATGAGCGTTACCAATACAATGTAAGAAGTATTAGTCACATGCACATGATTTTTTGTCATCTGAATGAAAGTAAACCATTTAAAAAAACAAATATAACCTCACTACATACACAAAGCAGATTTTCAATGATGAGGCAAGTGAGACCTGCAGTTCTTTACATGCTGTTCTAGGTTCTTTTGTGACCTCCTGGATGAGCTGTTCATGCCCTTTTGGAGTAATTTTAGAGTGAAACAGACTGATAGATTTCAATGACTCCCAATGATTTCTCATTTGTTTTCCATTTTTTGATAAAAAGCTAAAACTAAAGAAATCTCTAAAGGGGCAAATGCTTTTTCACGCCACTGTATGTAATTTTCTGTTTTTGATACATCATGCAAAAACGATACGTTTAAAGATGTGGGGTTTCTTTGCAGCTGGGTTTATACAGGCTGTTCTTCCAGAAGAGTAGGAACAGATCTGGATAGGCTTCACCAGCCTGGCACTAGTCAGAAATCAGAGGGTAAAACAGGCTCAGAGTCAGGTTACATAAACAAGGTCAGAGCAGATCAAGGCTATACTGGATTGACACAGGCTGCAGAGTGAATCAGCAAGACTTCTCTAAACAGGAGAGTGTGTGTGTTTGAGTGTGTTGTGTGTGTGGGAAAAAATGTGTCAGCTGAACAGGTGTGGAGGGTGGTCAGTAGGCTGGTTGGGCCAGGTGGTGAAAGGTCAGTACAGAGGAAAGAGGGGATGGAGACATTAATTACTTACATGATATGACCAATTGCTGACATTTTAGTAATATAGCAAAGTGTATTATAGCCCAGAGGTGTGCTGGAGGATGACACTGTGGCTTTGTGGTTAGCACGTTTGCCTCTCCGTGCTGGGGTCTTGGGTTCAAGTCCCTACATGGATGGAGTTTCAATGTTCTCTTTGAGTCTTTATTGGTTTCCTCTGGTTACTCTGGTTTCCTCCAACAGTCCAGAAAAAAACACGGAAAAACATTAGAACTTTCTCACTGATTCTTGAACAATGTTCTCAAGAATCTGCTGATACTGACTGAAATCCATACGACCCTCCATTTTAACAAGATTCCCAGGACCTCACACAGCCCCACAGCATGATGAACCACCACCACATTTTACTGTTTGGAGCAGTAAAGTGTTAGTCTTGAAATGCTTCTCCAAATGTGCTTTAGCTTAAGCATACCTCAAGCGACTCTGTTTGTGGCGTGTGCGCAAAAAAATGCTTTTTCTGCATTATTCTCCCATACAGCCTGTCCTTGTGTAAAGTGCACTGAATAGCTGAATGATGCACAGTGACTCCATCTGCAGTAAGATGATGATGTAGGTGTTTGGAGTTGGTCTGTGGAATAACTATGACTGTTCTCACCATCCTTCTCCTCTGATTATCTGAGATTTTTCTTGTTCTGCCACTTCAGGTCTTAACTAAAACTGTGCCTGTGGTCTTCAATTTCCTCACTCTGTTCCTCACAGTGTAAACTGACAGCAGAAATCCCTTAGATACCTTTTTGTATCCTGTATAAACCATGATGTTGAACAATCTTTGTTTTCCGGTCATTTGAGAGTTTTGGTTTGAGGCTCCAATGTTGACGCTCTTCAGAGTAGATGCAAAGAGGAGTAAAACTTGCAATTGTCCACATTAACCCTTTCTTGTAATTGTATTTATCTGTGTATGTAGGTCAAGGGTGAATGAGCTTACCAAACAAATTTTGTGTTCCAATAATTATTGCTAAATATATTCAAAACAATTAAACGACAAAGGTACCCACATTTATTCACCTGTCTAATTTGGTTTAAATAATTATTGCACACTTCATTTCACTTCTCAAATATCAATGTGTTAATCTGCTAATTCATGAAAATGATCAGGGGTGCCCAAAATATTTTCATACCACTGTAAAAAGTGGGACATTTGTTGGTTAGAATCTCCATAAAACAATGGCAAAAGATTGTCAAACCAGTTAAACTCTAAATTCTAAACTTTAAAGCAACTGTTTTTTTTTTATTAATATTTTGAAATAGTGTAAAATTATATGAAAATGGAATGAAAGGGTCAAATCAAAGGTGATGTAAGTCCCAATTCTCACATGCCACTTAAACCGAAGTAAATGGAACTCAGCATTAGCATTAGTCCTGTATGTTCTGGGATTCAGCACACTTCACTCAACTCAACGGCCAATTTACGAACCCTCTGTGAGTTGAATCGAGGGTACTGGAGTAGGAACGTTCTAGTTCCTGCATTGTTATGTCCTGATCTGCACTTTGTTATGGAGATCTGAGCTCTCTGCAGTAAACCCTGGAGATTAATTGAAGCTAAGTTTTAAAGTGATTTCTTTTCTTTGAAATCGGTTCAGTCGACTCGGTGAGCTTGCACTTTGCTTTGGTATTTGGAATAAAATGAATCGCCTAGGCTTTTTGACTCATAAGTTGATTCATAAGGTATGGGATCCAGATGGTGGTTTAAGTCAGCACTTCTCAAGTTCAGTCCTGCAGTTTTTTTGAATGGCCCAGTTCTGTATTTGTCCATCACACTTAGCCAAGCCTATAAAAGGCTTCTTGGACCAGCTGGAACATGAACAAATGCAGTCATTGACAAAAATAATCCACGAAGAAGTTCAGTGTTGGAATGGAATGAAAGTTTATACTGTATGTGAATGTAATGGTGATATTTGTAGGTGATTACACCATTACAGAATGTATACTGTATGTCTTTTCTATGCTGTGGTGTGCTGGGGAGGAAGCATGAAGAAGAGGGACGAGATGCGTCTGAACAAGTTGGTCAGGCGTGCGGGGTCCGTGGTTGGCGTGGAGCTGGACTCTGTGGTAACGGTGGCAGAGAGGAGGACACTGCACAAACTACTCTCCATCATGGATGATGATGGTCACCCATTACATTCCATCATCATGGATCATAGGAGCAGTTTCAGTGGCAGGTTCTTGTCACAGAGCTGCTCTACAGACAGACTGAGAAGATTGTTCGTCCCGAGAGCCATCAGACTCTTCAACTCCTCCCAGTGGAGCCGGAAGAGAGAAGACAGATGAGAAACAAGGCTCATATGTGCTTTCTTAATCACAGCCTTTTTTTTTTATCTGTACTGGAAAAACACCATACACATCTACACCCTGAGACTCTTTTGCCTCTTTACTGTATATACTGTTTATTTGCACTCCTGGACACTTGTCACTTTACTGTACATCCTGTACACTTGCACTCCTGGACACTCTACTGTACATCCTGTACACTTGCACTCCTGGACACTTTACTGTACATCCTGTACTTTTGCACCCCTGGACACTTTACTGTACATCCTGTACTTTTGCACCCCTGGACACTTTACTGTACATCCTGTACTTTTGCACCCCTGGACACTACACTACGCACCTAACTTAAATATAATACTTGCACATGTTTATGTTTAATAGTCATATCTACTAATACCTCCTATACTTAGTTTATTCTTTTACTGCACTACCTCATATCTACGACTGTTTACTTCCACACTTTCTATAGTTTTTTTGTATTTATATATTTATGTATATATTTTTTTAAGTCTCAATTTAGAATTTTATCCCTCAATAAGTGTATTGTTCTACACTTATTGTTTGTTTCTACTGTGTATTGTTTTTGTTTCTACTGTGTTGTGTAATTGCTACTGGCTGCTAAATTTCCTTCGGGATCAATAAAGTATCTATCTATCTATCTATCTATCTATCTATCTATCTATCTATCTATCTATCTATCTATCTATCTATCTATCTATCTATCTATCTATCTATTATTGGGGAAAACAATTAAACAATTAAAAGGAGACTCTAGGAACTTGTTGGGCGTCTTTAGCCTGGATAGGAGATGAGATACAGTTGAGCATGAAGTCATACAGGTTCTGTATGGCACCCACTGGTGTAGGAAACGGGAGGCAGTTATCAGAAATAGGTGGATTTGTCCACCCCAAAATGATACGGCAGATAAGCAAAAAAAGGTTTTTAAATAAACTTTTATTTTGAAAGCATGCCAAAATCTGCACCTCCTCAATGAAAAGCACTACCTCTCAGGAGCACGTTTTTAATTAAAGTTAGCTAAAGCAATTATCTTCACTTTTATCAAGAAGATGCTGTGTACACGCTGCCGAGAGGGGGTGCTTTTCATGGCGGGGATGCAGATTTCAGCAGGTGACGTTTCTTTTTCTTTATTTCTTACGAGTCAGCGTAGCTTAGAACAGTATCTTAGGTATTTCCATTTTCTAAGTAAAGTTAAAGCCAAAAAGACGTCAAGGTGTGCTCCTGAGAGAGGGTGCTTTTGCTGGCAGGGATGCAGATTTCAGCAGGTGATGTTTCTTTTTCCTTATTTCTTACGAGTCAGCGTAGCTTAGAACAGTATCTTAAATATTTCCATTATCTGAGTAAAGTTAAAGCCAAAAAGACGTGGAGGTCCACTGCAGAGAGGGGGTGCTTTTCCTGGCGGGGGGCCTAAATTCGTCACAACACTGGCTTTACACACGAGGTCAGGGATGAGAGCAATGAATCGCAACATTAACAATATACTGCAATAAAAACGACTGTTGGGTAATGTCTTGTTCTGCTAACTGAACAGAAGGGGTTTGGGTTATGTGGAGTTATGTATCATAACTAAGTTTTGGGAGTGATCCACGCCCTCACTCCTCCCACTTCCTTCCCTATTTAAACCGTCACTTCCTCTCTACCTGCTCATTGAACAAACCTCGCACCCACCTCCTCCCCATCTTCCTCCTTCTTTAATTTTATTCTCTTCTCGTGTTTCTCTTCATGTGAGGGGGGGCTTTGGCTTCACGCTTTACAGCGAAGCTGCCCCGAACTCCATCCCAAATACTCTGAGTTCGCTCCCCCTCTTTTCTTCTTCTCTGCCCAGTCAAGGGCGTGGGTCAATACTAGCAAACTAACATTTATATTAACTGCTGCCAAAAATCTTTATGAAACGTAAAGTTAAATTCTTTGTAATAAAAGGACCCCATTGTAAGAAGTGCTTTTAGTAGAAAAAATTTAAAACACAGGACATAATGCTACTGAGTTTTTTCTAATAATAAACAGAAGTACAGAATTTTTTTTTTGTGATTAACTGTAACTCAATGCAAATGTTGATGTAAGTCACTACAAGGTGGGCTTTGATTCATTTTAGCAAATATGTCCCCCAAATGTCAACCCCAGTCCTACGCCTTTGATGGCAACCTTAAGCACATTTACCCACAGATGTTGCAGCTGGGCATGTAGATCCTGCTCTGTAGATCCTGCCCTGATTTTATCAATAGGTGTTCCAATCTATCGAAGACATCCCAGACAAACTTTTGCGGTGTGTGGATGAGCATTATCCTTCTGAAAATGCATGTTTCCATTCTATAGCATAGCAGTGAATAAAATAATTCTACCCTTGATGCAGCATAGGCTTAGGGACATAGCTCTTGGATTCTTCCCTAATCCACCCCACCTAAAATTTACCTACAACTACGTAATATCGTAAAAATTTAAAGAAACTCATCATTTTTATGTGGTCTCGCTGTGTAGTCACACCTAGCAACACAGAAGATGACAACTTGCTCTTAAAGCCTTCAACACTGAGAACAAGCAGTTAAAAAAATTGTTTAACACATATATAAATCCTAGATAAGAGAAGTCAGTCTGGGGGAATGAGTACACACTGATGTTGCCAGAACAACTGCACATAGACCCCTTGCTCCATAGACCTCATACAACTACTACTTTCTTATCCTGTCCATCATCATCATCATCATCATCATCATCATCGTCATCATCATCCTTCCAAATGACCAGCAGAAGTCGAAATTCTTATTTTTCCCCACCATTTATTAATTCACCAAGTACAGTGAAAATGGCATCATAATATACAATGAATCATTCTCAGAATGTCATTACATAATCTTTTTTTTTTTTTTTTTTTTGCTTCATAAAACGACGCTCCATTGTTGAAAAATATTAAGGTTTCATGCACAACAAACCATAATCAACTTTCTTTTTAAAAGAATGGTACAAAAAAACATAGCCATTATGTTCAGAACTCGCCAAATAACCACGTTATTTGAGGATACTCGTAAACAGTGCAGTAGTAGAGTAGTAGAGTCTAAAATCACCATTTTTTTCTTTTCCCCCTAACAAATTCATTGACGAAGCTCAAGTCACAGTATACGATTTCTCAGTAAATAGTAGTATAACATTGATGTGTGCAAAGAAATCTGAAGCACATTCAGTAAGTCCCTTTGAAAGAAAGGAAAGAAAAAAAGAGCGAGAAAAAGTCCTCTCGTCCCGTTCTGTGGATTCCGTTTCCTTCCCGAGATACAAACAAAACACCAGGTTGCTGATGAGTCGTAAGATGATATTTTTTTACTAGCATAGGCTGAAATTATCTGAAATAACAAGTATTTATTTTAGATACAAAAATACAAATATGACTTTTTTTCTGTTTGAAAAATAAAGAAGCGTGCCGGGTGGTGAGGTTCATAGAGGCACCTGCGTTGGCACCGGAGTAGAAGAAGTGAAGAAGTTCATGCAGAGAGATGAAAAAAGAACAAAAAAAACAACAAAGAACTGTCATGTCTTTGCCTTTTTTCAGAAAGGTTAAATCGTAAAATCTTATGGCCTGAAAGGAATTGGACGTGATTGTGTGTGCAGTGTGCTGATTACGCGCCACTTAGTCTGGAGCCTGGAGTTATACTACTTAGATTAGTAGTTTAGTTTAGCTTAGTCTGGGTAGTAAATCAACTTGATTGAGGACTGTTGAGTAAAACATTGAGGACGTGAGTCTGTACGTGAGTCACCTGCTGGTGAGAGCTTGGATTGGCGCCACGTGGCTGGGCATGCGCTACAGACTAGACTAGGCATGGAGAACATCTGCGAAGGCTGTACATTGTAGACCTTTATTCTAGGAAAGGCCGAATGGAGGCTGGCGATGGACGAAAGTGAGAATAAGAATAGGAAAATAAGAATAATAATAAGAAGAAATACACATTTCTATTCACATTGCACCATCCTCGCGTATAGGCCTGCGTACACTGCATCACGTATCAGTGCGTTCGTTCGCACTGGTCTGTAAGAGTGTATGTGTAAGTGTGTATGTGTGTATATATATATAAATGTATATATATATGTATATGTGTTTGTGTGTGTTTGTGTGATTACAAAAGAGCTCTAGCAGCAGTTGGAATGGTTTTCTACGTTTGATTGAGTAAGGCCGCTCCAGGGCAGCTTGTGTTAGGTCTTTTTCTTGTTTAGAAGCGAGTGTTGTAGTAGTAGTAGTAGAAGTAGTAGTAGTAGTAAGCTACAGGATAAGGACTTTAAAAGGTCTTTAGAGATTCTGTACAACTACGTAATATTGTAAAGCTCGTAAAGTGATGTGCTTCGTCCTCTGCTCGAAAGGTCGGCGCTCTACACGGCGCCGATTTCTTTTTCTTCTGATTATTTTTATGTTATTTTCATTTTTCTTGCAAGAAGATTGTTCGTGAAGTAATGGCAAGTCCATCCATCCATCTTGAAATAAATCGAGGGCAGAGGCCTCGGCAGGACGGAACCGTTTCCAGAACCTCAGCCAGACGCTTCAGCCTTAGCCTTCAGAAGCTTCAGCCATGCTTTCAATCAAGGCTTTCGATGTGTACAAAAGCTGACAGTAGCTGGCGAGCCCCCTAAATCCCCTAAATCAATGTCATCAATGTCGTTCTCGCCATCTCCAGTCTCCAGTCTGCCCCCCACCCCCTTTTTCCTCTTCCACCTCCTCCTCCTCATCCTCCTCTTTTTCCACCTCCCCCTTCCTCTCTTCCCTCTTCTCCAACCACCTTTGTCCGTGCGTCGCAGCCTCCTCCTCTCCCACCGTCGTCCTCCTTCATGCACAGCCGACAAAGTGCTTCGAATCGGTGGTTAAAAAATTGGTTCGTTGTTTTTTTTTGTTTGTTTCAATGTCTGCAAGAAAAAGGCATCGTGTGCTGCTCTTTAGACGCCCGGCGACGACTTGTCTGTCATCCCCTTTAGCACCTCGTCTATTCGGTCGTCCTCGATGACCACTGCGAAGAGAAACGCACACTGTTAACACTGGCCACTGACTGCAGAGCTGGAGTTCAGGGT
Source organism: Astyanax mexicanus (assembly GCF_023375975.1). Taxonomy (NCBI): domain Eukaryota; kingdom Metazoa; phylum Chordata; class Actinopteri; order Characiformes; family Acestrorhamphidae; genus Astyanax; species Astyanax mexicanus. The sequence goes on from NC_064411.1 coordinate 30,558,408, forward strand.
ACTTCAGTGTACTGAGTTTCAACTTTATGTGTGTGTGTGTGAGTGTGTGTGTGTGTGCTTCTCACAGGAAGAGCAGGAGCAATAGCAGCAGCTGTGCGTATGGTTGGAAAGTGCGCAATAGCGCTTCCAGAAAGAACAGCCAACCTAACGCGCTCGCTCAGTAACGCAGCACTCACAGTCACCACTCACAGCATCACTGCATGAATTGTAGCTCATTTTATGCATATGAATATATATATATATATATATATATATATATATATATATATATATATATATATATATATTGTATATGCAGAAACATATATACATGTATGTATCTCATCATCATTTCTGGTGATTCCACAGTGAGTGCTATATCTTTATGAATCTTTATAAACATAACAGCTGTCCTTCACATTATTGCCATTATGTCATGATGTCAATCTCATGTTAAACGGACCAGGTCTCAAATCAAATATTTTCACACTGACTTTCAAAATGAAAGATATATATATATTCTCCAGCATATAGTATATATTCTTAAATGTTGCAAACGCAAATGTTCCTTCTTGCATAATAATTGCATAATAATGTGGCTTCCTAATTTGAAATAGTCAGTTCCACCTTAAATGGTGCAGCAGATAAATTTCATAGTTTTATTATGTTAAGTGTTAAGTGCTAATACATATATATATATATATATATATATATATATATATATATATATATATATATATATAATAAGTAATATCTATATATCTATACATTGAGCTCGATTTATATTTCTGCAAATATATACATATATATATATATATATATATGTATATGTGTAAGAAAGAGTATAAGGGTCAGTAGGAAAATATAATATATTAAGTATTAAATATACATAGATTATATTATGTCATCATCACTCATGCAACATAAGTGTGTTTATGTATCTATGTATCTATGTATGTTTGTGTGTGTTTATAAGTGTGTGTATGTGTGTGTGTGTGTGTGTGTGTGTGTGTGTTTCTGCCCGCGGCGCGCGCTCACCTCTCTTGGCTCTTCCTATCTGTCCGAGTTTGGGGGGTCTCTTGGCCTGTCCCGCGCCGAAGAACGCGCTCGTGTCCTGCAGCCCGCAGCTGAAGGACATCTGGCTGACGTCATTGTCCGGCCCGTAGCCGCTCATCTTCCCCTCGCTGTACGGCAGCACCTCGGACATGATAATGATGATGGCGCGCGGACTCGCGAGCGGCTGGTACTGCTGCTGCTGTTGCTGACAGTGACGGTTACACGCGCGCACCGTATCCTCCGGTCTGAGCGCGCGCGAGAGAAAGAGCCTGTGCGTAAAAGCGCGTGAAAGAGGGTTCTAGAGAGTCTGGTAGAGCCCCGCTGCTGGTGTTTGAGCTCGCGCTGCTGCTTCTGGTGGTGGTAGTGGAGCTCGTGCTGCTGCTGGGTTGTTGTCTGCTGTCAGTCTGGAGAGGAACAGGATCCGCGGCGCGAGCAGAGCAGAGGAGAGTAGAGGACTGTGCGCGCGCTGCTGCTGCCGGTGTGTGTGTGCGCGTGTGTGTCTGCCGTGGGATGTGGGAGATCCCGCGATCATAAAGGGAACCCAGGCGGAGCGGTGAAGTCATCCATCCGGGTCTGAAGTGGAAGTGTGTGTTTCAGAGAGAGAGAGAACAGCGAGAGAGAGAGAGAGAGAGAGAGAGAGAGAGAGAGAGAGAGAGAGAGAGAGAGAGAGAGAGAGAGACAGAGAGAGAGACAGAGATACAGAAAGATAGAGACAAGACTGACCCCAGCAGGTGGTGGTGGGAAATGATGCCTGTAACTGTAACAGAAACCCCGCGGAAAAGCTCAGCTCAAGCTGGTCAGTTGAGATTTTGACCAATACAGGCTTTGTTTTTTGAAGTTTAATGATTTAGCTGACCTATAGTGCTGTGAAACTTTAATATTAGACACATATACCAAAATTACTCCAAAAGGGCATAGACAACTCATCCAGGAGGTCACAAAACAACCCAGATCCCAGAAAAATGTTATCAATGGGAGGGATAGAAGGTCAAAAAAACACTGCTGACCAAAAACAACACAAAGGACTAGCTCACATTTGCCACCAAACAAAGAGGAGAGAGAGAGACAAAGAAAGAAAGAAAGAAAGACAAATAGAAAGAAAGAGGCAAGACTGACCCCAGCAGGTGGTGGTGGGAAATGATGCTGAAAAGGACTGTAACTGTTACAGCAATCCCACTAAAACATGAGATTTTGACCAGTACAGGGTATGTTTTTGTTCAAGTTTGATGGTTTAGCTGACCTACAGTGGTGTGAAACTTTAATATCAGACAAATATACCAGAATTACTCCAAAAGGGCATGGACAACGCATCCAGGAGGTCACAAAAGCACCCAGAACCAAGAAAATGTATCAATAAGGGGTTTCAAGGTAAAAACCACTGCTGACCAAAAAGAACACAAAGGACAATCTCACATTTGCCACCAAACAAAGGAGAGAGAGAGAAGATTGACCTCCAGCAGGTGGTGGTGGGAATGATGCTGAAAAGGACTGTAACTGTAACAGAAACCCTGCTGAAAAGCTCAGCTCAAGCTAGTCAGTTGAGATGTGAGAAGTGTGATGGTTTAGCTGACCTATAGTGCCGTCAAATTTTAATATCACTCAAAGATACAGAGGAAAGAGGAAAAAAGAAACAGAGAGAGAGAAAGAAAGAGACAAGGCTGACCCCATCAGGTGGTGGTGGAAAATGCTGGAAACGACGGTACCAGTAACAGAAACCCTGATGAAAAGCTCAGCTCGAGCTGGTCAGGCAAATTACTGGTTAAGTAGGTTGACCAGTTGAGATTTTAACCAGTACAGGGTAGGTTTTTGCTTAAGTATGATAGTTTAGCTGACCTACAGTGCTGTAAAACTTTAATATCAGACAAAGATACTTCCTTTTGAATTTACTCCAAAAGGGCAAAGACAACTCATCCAGGGGATCACAAAACAACAGAGAAAAAAAAAGTTCCAAGGCTGAACAAAAAGAACAGAAATTGCTGTTAAATTTTAATTCATATTCTACATGTTCTCTCCCACAGAAATAATTTGTTATTTAATTCTGAATAAATTGAAAATATGAATGTAACTGAAAATCCCTTTAGATTTTGTCCCTCATCTCATTCACATATTTTGACACTGGGACTACAATATTAAATGCTATGGGGAGATGTAGGAATGCATTATAGCTTGGCTAATGCCTTTTAAAAAGCTTGGCCATTGTTAATTTTCAAAGTAGACTAATAAAAAGATTGAAACTAAGTCTTACCTTAAAAGGTTGAAATACAGCAGTTTACTGTAAAACTTCTCATCTGAGTAACTAATCCTCCACTAGGTGTATTTACTGCAGAGTATGATATTTTAGTTTCCTGTTTACATTTCCCTTCCGCCTTAAACACATTTCCATTCCACCATAACAGTTTCCCTACATTAAAACTAATGTTCTCTACATTAAAACACAGTTCCCTTTTTAGACTGTAGTAGATGATAAAGTGTTTTAAGAGTTTTACCCATTTCTGTACAGAAATCACAAACAGTCCATATAAAACACAACGTCCAATTTGAATATTATACATAATGCTGTAGCTTGAGTCTAACCCAGGCTTATCCCCATCTATCAGTCCTGTCAATTCTGTCAGCTAACAGACCCTCACTGACCCCACCCACAGAGAGCAAGGCCAGCTATGCTCTCTTATACCTCCACCCTCACACGAGAGCCAACATAAAGACAGCTGTGTCACAGTGAGCCCAGATACTTACTGGACTTCCAGTGTCAAAATGTGACCCCAGTATAAAAATGTCCAATACATTTTTTAATACACCTTTTGTTTATGCACCGTATGTTAACTGCAGTATGTACATGTCACAAGTTTTACCTCAGTGGGTGTCTTAGGAACACCCACACCTGTGTTGTGAGTGGTGGCCGGGGTGCTCATGGCAAGGCGACATGAATTACCATTCGAGTTTAAGAGAAGTCTGATATGGCGCTTTTATACCGAAGTAGAACCAGCACCATTCTGGTTCACAAACCTACTTTTGAAAGGTTTTGCCACGTTTCCACCAACAAAAGTAGGTTTCAGGCCCAGAAAGGTTTGTTTGCAGTGGGAACCTTCACCTCTTCTGTTCACCACCACTGTGCAACGCCCTCTGTTGATGACGTATAATGTGAAGTTTTGACGATTCTGAGTGAGGTCTGGTTTTTAATCAGTTTAATACTAGTGCGACTTACACAGAATGGTGTTTACTGTAAAAAAAAAAAAAAAAAAACAGGACAGTTTTAGTGGAACCTTGTCATTTTTAGCTTTCTCAGATGGGGGATTCCTAACCACAGACCAGGAACAGTAACCTAACCTCTGCTGCATGATGCATCATTGCAGAGTCATCAAACTAAAACACTTGTGCCCTCAGATCATTGCATACTGTGATTCCACCATTATGCACAATTATTCCTTTGAGCCACTCACTGAATGTCATGTGTTACCATGTTAAACCCTACTGGTTGCCAGTATTCCTGGAACTGAAGTAAAAGATTATATTTTCTGTAGTAAATCATAACAGGAGCAGGGTGTTTCATGAGATTTTAAGAAAACATGCTGAGTTTAGGCACCAACAGCTCTTGTCAGCAAAGCTTCACCCAGTATTTTCTTATTTGAACTGTGTGATTCGCTGAGATAATGAGAGGCTCTTAATAGTCATTAATAAGATAAAGAGCTAACAAAGTGGTATACAACTGTGAAGTGGAAAGAAAATATTGCATGATTCAAAATATTTTTTACAAATAAAAAACTAAAAAGCGTGGTGTGCAAAGGTATACAGCTCCAAAGAACACACCACATAGGTCAGGAATAAGGTTGTAATAAAGTTTAAAGCAGGCTTAGGCTATAAAAAGATTTCCCAGGCTTTGAACGTCTCACGGAGAACTGTTGAATCCATCATCTGAAAATGAACAGAGTATGGCACAACTCTAAATCTACCAAGACAAGGCCGTCCACCTAAACTTACAGGTAAACAAGGAAAGAACTGATCAGAGATGCAGCCAAGAGGCCCATGGTGACTCTGGATGAAATGCAGAGATCCACAGTACAGGTGCATTAGAGGGGTAGGAATACAAAAAGGTCTTTTATTAAAAAAAGTAAGAAGGATAAAAATACAATAAGGGTACAACACTCAATACAACAATCAAAAACAAGTGAATTAAGGAATACCCTAAATTCTAAATTAGTTAATTAATTTATTGCTAAGATATATCATATAAACATTCAGCCATACATGAAGTTTCAGCAAATGAATGCGGGTCATTTTGACCCATGTTGCACATAAGAGGGGGTGTGCATATGTTGTGCATCAAATGGTTAAAGTATAGGTAGTGTAACACTACAATAAGAGTACATTAATTAACTGTACAACTGTACAACTGTACAACAGAATATCTCAACTAATTATTCATTGGCACTAATTACGACATTATTAATCATTACAGCATTTTTTAACTAATGTCTCTATTAATTATTATTTACATCATTCTTAAGTATTCAAATGAGTAATGTTTAATAATTAGCTGTGTTTTTATGTCTACTTATTTTTTTGTACTATTTTAAATCATTTAAATAATTTGATGATATGCTACATAGGAAATGGGAACAAAACCAAACTTTAGACCTATTTTGTTGCTGTAATTTTATAATTAAAGCACAGATGGCCCTAAATGTAATGCACACATATACGCCAATTTTATTTGAAATCGAATTTTATTCAAATTACTGTAATACAAGATTTAATTAAATTGTATTGTTTATATTTTAAATCTCTGTTGGTTTGTTCATTGTGTGTATACGTGTGTGTGTGTGTGTGTGTCCCACACTCCCTGGCACGTCTAAAAATGTCCTGAAGGAATCCCCTGACACGTTTCTAAATTTGCATATAACTGTGTGTGTATGAGTACAAAGGGAATTCCACCCTAACCCAATATGAATAGTGGCTCTCCTCTGACCTCCTCACTCCAGTGACGTTAAACAGCCCCAGCCTTGACTGCTGGGTGACCAGGTCAGATGGAGATTCATACTGGAGGACTAATGGTCCCAGTTAGGAAACACTGGCATATTCCTGACATACTCAAACTGCCTCGGTTTAGCCTGCAGGGAATGCAGAAGGAAGCAGCTATAATGTGCAGAGAATGAGGCCTTCTGTTTACAAAGCTCTGTGGACTGTAGTGGTGTAAAAAAGTATTTTCCCCCCTACAGATTTTTTTTTTGTTTTTGCTTTTTTATCATATGGACACTTTCTGATAATTAATAAACTTTAATATTAGACAAAGATAACCTGAGTAAATATAAAAAGCACTTTTCAAATCATAATTTTATTTATTAATGGAAAAAAAACTATCCAAACCTATCTAGCCCTGTGTGAAAAAAGTTTTTGACCCCTAACTCTAATAACTTGATTGTGCCACCCTTGGCGGCAACAACTACTAACAAGAGAGTCTTTCACATCTCTGTGGAGAAATTTTGTTCCACTCTTCTTTACAGAATTGTTTTAATTCAGCCTCATTGGAGGATTTTCCAGCATAAGAAGTGGACTTGTGTGTGTGTTTTGGCTTTTCGAACTGATAGCCGGATATTCTCCTTCAGGATTGTCTGGTAAATTCCTGGTTTCATCTAATACAGCAAGTTGTTCAGACCCTGGAGCAGCAAAGCAGCCCCAGACAATCACACTACCACCACCATGTTTTACATTCAGTGTGATGTTCTTTTTCTGAACTTATGTGTTAGTTTACACCAGATATAACAGGACACACACCTTTCAAAAAGTTCCGCTTTTGTCCCGTCTGCCCAAAGAATATTTACCCAAAGTCATGGGGATCATCAAAATTTTTTACATTTTTTAAAGTGAGAAGGGGCGTTGTGTTCTTTTTAGTCAGCAGTTTTTTTTGCCTCGGAACTCTCAAATTGATACCATTTTCACCCAGTCTCTTTCTTATTATTGAATCATTAACACTAACTTTAACTGAGGCAAGTTAGACCTGCCGTTTTTTAAATGTTGTTCTGGGTACTTTTGTGACCTCCTGGATGAGTTGTCCATGCCCTTTTGTAGTAAGTGCATGTATTTACAGTGTTTCATGTTTTCTATTCCATTTGTGAATAATAGCTCTCACTGTGGTTCACTGGAGTCCCAAAGCTGCATAAATGACTTTGTAACATTTTCCAGACTGAAAGACCAATTACTTTGTTTTCTTGGATCCTTTAATTGCCCTGTATTTGGCTCCATCCATCAACTCTGACCAGCTTTCTTGTCCCTGCTGAAGAAAAGCATCCCCACAGCATGATGCTGCCACCACCATGTTTCACAGTGGGGATGGTGTGTTTAGGGTCATATGTCGTGTTTCTTTTAGCTAAAGTATCAGAGCAGAGGATCCTGCCTTCTTGTGTCTGGGAAATAATTAGTAATAAGGGAGTCCTAGTGAGTGTCCTTCTAAACTGGAGAGTAAATGGGATACAATTGAAATTCAATTATTAATGTATTTAATTCTAATACTCAAAATTCATAAAGTGCCCAAGTGTAAACAGGGTTTCAGCTGTCGTAAACACTGCAGTGATGCAGTGGACAGTGAAAGCAATCTTTTTAACCACTTATCACTGTGATCACTGCAGACCCACAAACATGTTCTCAGACCTTTAGCTCATTAACTGTTCCTTGGTGAACATGCTCTCTCTCTCAGGTAGCCATATCTTAATGATGTGTGAGATTGCGAGTGTGTGTGTGTGTGTGTGTGTGCGCTGTGTTCTGAACGTCCTATGAGCCTCTGATTTTGCTGAGTCATGCAGTGCTAATGCTGACTCACCTTCTATACGCAGCAGAAAAAAACTCACACTTCCAGCAATCAGAGACATGCAGAAAAGAATAGCAGCTCAGTGCAGTATACTCTGCTCTGAGGGTTATGAAGAAAATGTGTGTGAGTCACTTCAGCTGTGCGTTCATTCCTGCTCACAAGGGCACACTAACGGATATGACCATGATATTAAACAAATCAATTACATTTTTTTTTCAATGTCATACAGACTACACTAACACGCTTAAGCCCAATCCCATTTCTCTTTTGTACCCCTTGTTTTCGAGTAAAACCCTACATTCTAGAACAGAAGGAGAAGGGGTAAAATCGTCGCCCTAAGAATTGGGACAACCCTTCGAACACCTGATACAGATATATAGCGTTATCGCAGTGGAGCACTAAATATCAGTGACCTAGCTGCTGCTGAATAACTAGTTAACTTTAGGGCATCATGTGTCTTCAGAAAGGGGGCAGGTGGTGCATCAATTAATTATTATTGTCCATTCCTTAATTCCTCTGTGATGGCAGCTGAAATTAGCTTTTAAATGCTGCAGCCCGTCCGTTGTGCCATTTAAGGTGGAACAGGAAAGTTAGCTAGCTAGTTTGTCTACTGAAATGCTACTAGTAGCAATTTTTTAATGCTTGTTATGAAGACAAATTATACACAATAAACTATATTAATTTAGTGGTTATCATAATTTTGAACGTGGAAAATACTCAGATTTGGGTTTCTTTATTTACTTATGCCACCATCTTGCCCCTAGACATTTATGTGCAAAAAACAGAGGGGTAGGGCCAAGGGGTGAAATAGGCCTCCTTGTTTAATCACTGAACCCAGTTAATGCTGCTACCAAGTCATTGGAAAACTATAGGTAAATCAGTTCACTCGGTTGCTGTCTTTGCAACACTACCAGTCATACAAGAGCAGCTTTCCATCTATCTGAACCAAAATACTCAAAACCTCTTACTATGACTCCCCTCTATTACTAGTAACGGCCCCAACACTAGCGCATTGAAGGTCGCCAACAGATGGGAAGTCATCCACTGCCACTTTCCTAACTGCCGTTTACGCAGCAGCACTGAGAAGCATCACAGCACACTCAGGGAAAGAAAAGCACCAGAGCCCCAGGTGCAGGATTGAGAAACGCTATTTTAGGCAAAAATGGCTTCCCATAGAAAGCCATTTGGGCAACATGGTGGCTTAGTGGTTGTTTTCTAAACGAAATGTAAAATTTACTATTGATCAATGATGGTTTGGAGAGTCATGTCATATCAGTCACAGTTTATATGTAGTCCTCAACTGCACTTAACATGTTATAAAAGCTGTCTTTATTCTAATATAGTAGACTTTCCCTTTCTTTCTTGACACTTTGCTACTTATTGGTGGTCTTAAGCTGCCACCTGCTGGTGCTGGTCTGAAATTACACCTTAAAAAGTACTAATGTAAAAAAAGCCTTACTCTTCCTCTCACACTTCTTTTCCATTTTTAATTCAGTAATGTTCACTACATTTTTTTGTCAGGACATTACATCTAAAGGTGTAATTCGTATCGATATAGTGGCCCCATTTTGACCTTTTACAACAACAAACTTACTGAGATTTTAAGTGATAGACCAACAACAAAGTAGCACATAATTATGAAGTGGAAGTTAAATTATACATGCAATCGGTTGCCTTCAGAAGTCACTGAATTAGGTAATAGAGAGCAGCTGTGCGTCTCAGAATATATATAAACACCTGTTCTGTATCGACCTCAGTGGTTTGTTAGAGAACACTAGTGAACAAACAGCATCATAAAGACCAAGGAAGAACTCACCAGACAGGTCAGAGATAAAGTTTAAAGCAGGGTTAGGTTATAAAAACATATCCTAAGCTTTGAGCAAAAAAAAAAAGACATGGCTATTCACCCAAACTGACAGAGCACTGGTCAGAGAGGCAGCCAAGAGGCCCATGGTCACTCGGGAGGAGCTGCAGAAATCCACAGCTCAGGTTGGAAAATATGTCCACAAGACCACTATAAATCATACACTCCACAAAAATGGCTTTTATAGAAGAATGGTGAAAAAAATTTTTTTTGAAAGAAAGACATAAAAAGTGATGTTTCCAACAAGCTATGTAGGGGACACAGCATACATGTGGAAGAAGGTGTACAGATGGTCAGATGAGACACACCCACACTATGAGCAGAGAGATCATGGCAAAAAATATGTTCACATTACCAGGCTGAAGTGACTCAAATCTGATTTTTTGCTAAAAATGTGGCTCAGATCAGATTTTTTTTTTATGGCTGTGTGAACCTGCCCAAATGCAATATTTTCAAATCAGATTTGAGTAATTTTGGCTACGTTCACATTACAAGCAACATTGCTCAAATCCAAATTTTTGATCAAATCGGATTTGGCTATCTTGACGGTTCACATTCACACATGTAAGTGACCTGTATCTGTGTGTAACGTGAACAAATATGTCCCTGAATCGCCTCACATGTGCACATTGATACGTGTATAAACGTCTCCTTCACCAACAACAAAAAAAACGTCATATTTGAGAGACGACTCGTAGCTTTATGAAGGTGAAATGAATGAGTTAGCAGCTCATATGTGGAGCATCTTTTGCTGGAGTGGAGAGGAGGTGAAAAAAGGACAGGCGGTTTGCTTTTGCTGTTTTTGCAACTATAGCTGCACAGCTGCACCAAGAGATGTGTGGGTACGAGAGAGAAGCATGTAGCGCATGTGTAAAAGCAAAAGGACGCATGAATTCCCATTTGACCGTTCACATTCATGCCGCATGTCCATGGATCGGATACATATCCAATTTAGGACCACATATGGAAGTGGCTCAGATCTGATTTTAAAAAATCGGATTTGGCACGTACACACAGCCATGAAAAAATTAGATCTGAGCCACATTGAGCAAAATATTAGATTTGAGTCAGTTCAGTCTGATAATGTGATAGTAGACAAAATATGTAAAAAAAATAAATAAAAAAAAACTGAACTCATATTGTGAGCAGAAACCAATACAGTTTATTTGTGTAATAAATCCATCCACATTCTCACACATCAATTAGAAAATTAAACACAGCAAAAGAAAAACACAAGCAGCTGTGAGCAAAAAAACTTTATTGCCTTAACGAAAGAAAAGCAGCATTATCAAACGTATTTATTTATTCAGAAGCTCCTTAGGAGCCCCTGAGATAACAGACTTCAAACTGTAATAATACTGAATACTGAGTTACACACACATGGCTCTCTCAGCATTCATTTACATATTAAGGCACTGAGCTAGAAATAAAGATGCTTCCATTCACATCAATATTAACAGGCCCTGCTGGACTGGATACATTTATACCTGTGTTTCTCAAACTCAAAGCATTTAATGATTTTCATTCATTCAACTCATCAGTTCATTAACAAGTAATGTGTGTGTTTAATACTGCCAACTTTTCACCAATACATAAAATAAAGTAATGTTCCGTTCCTAATTTTAGTCCGGCCGAGTATTTATAGAGGCACAGCACTGCAGAGAATGATAAAAGGTAAACCTAAACAAATTTAACGCAAACACCGATCTCATACCCAAGTAGCTTATTGAACTTTAATCAGTGTACCAGTTTTTTATTACACTGTCTAGTATTTTCACAAGCCCTAGCACGGCTGTTTAAACTTATATTAAGTTTTTAGAGTAAGTAAGTTTATAGAGTACCAGGTACCAAGATAAAGAGCCACTAGTTCACAGCTTAAATCTCTTTCTGACACACTAAATGTTAAACGATTTTAAAAGAATAGTGTGAGGAAAAATGTCCAAAAAAAAAAAAAAAAAAAAAAAAAATCCAGAAATGGTTAACGCTTAATGTATTAAAGATAAATCAATCACTGTTTTCTTTTCTGGGAATTCCACAGATTTTACTCATTTTATAAGACAAAAGCATGTAATCAGAGTTGTTTGGTGTAAAATGATCAAAAATCCTGTTTACAGTAATGGTGAGTTGTGAACTGTTTAATAACTTAAAAAGCTTCCAAATTCTAAAAAATTAAACACAAAATGACACATTTGGCCAAAAGGTAAATGCCAAATAGGTTCCTTAACAGGTTTTTATTAAATTTTCAACCATTGCATTAATTACAAATTTGCGTACATTTTTTTAAAAACATAACATAAATTTAAATACCCTAATGTATTTTTGTCTTGCTTTTCAAAAACAAAAAAAATTACAAATATTAATTTAAAAAAATATTGATTAAACATCCCAGCTAGTTGGGCTTCTATTGTGTCATTGTTTGGTATAAATCATTTTCAAACACTAAAAGTGCTTTTTATTTTGCAGTTTTATAATAATTTTGGGTTGCCAAATATTCTATGGATCAATATAAAACAAATGTAAAATTAAGGAGATTTTCATTTTAGAGATAGCAGCTCATAAGGTAACATTTTACAATAAGGGTACATTAGTACATAGAACTGAATGTCTCAACTAATTATTAATTGACACTAAAAATAATAATTAATTGCTGCACATCTTAACTGTCTTAATTTACTATACACAGTATTTAGTTTAGTAATGTTTAATAACCTCAATGTCAATTGTCAATTAATAATAAGTTGAGACATGACTTAACCAACAGTGTATTACTGGTGTAAGTACTGTTAATTGATATACCTTGTTATAAGTGTTAGTGTAGTTTGAAGAACAAAGCTTGATTTAATATTTTAAACTGCATTCTAGATAGTAATCCTAGTTCAGAATTACTTTCAGTGTTTTTCTATAATACACTATATTAGTTTAAATCTAAAAACTATTTTAAACAAGTTCACACCTGAACTGAAACAACTGAAACATGCAGATATGGAAAATCTGTGGAATTCCCTTTTATCATCTCAAAAGCTAAATTTAACTAAACTTAACATTCTTCTACTTGTGTGTCACATGAAAACACAAAACGTTTTTCTATATGAATCCGTTTAGCATTAAAAGGATCACGTTATATACATAAGAAAATAAGTTTTTACTCTTGAGATTATCTGATGCATGTCCAGAACACATTACAGTGCTTTTCAATCTTTCACATTTTTTATGAGGTATTGCATTGTGAGTGTTTTCTTTTCATTTTCTAACTGTACAAACCTAAACAGAAATAATGAAACTAAATGCCTTTTGACATACAAATAACTGTATGGCTCTCATCACTTAGCACAGTGTCGAAGACTCACATTGTTTAGTGATTTTTTTTTTCTATAGGCCATCCCAAAGAGCTGCAGGCATCTTTATCTAAGAAAGTACAAAAAACAAATGTACAGTATTCTAATAGTGTAGAGCTACATTTTCCTCTTTATTTTTCCAACTTTACATTATTCCTTCTATTGCAGAATCCCAATTTTATCCACCATTCCAGCACAAAATTCGCTCCAGTGACTCAGAAATTTTAATGGACCAGGTATCTGCTTTTTCAATACTGATCCAGTTCTTGTATTTGCCAACTTTTCCACTGTAGCACCAAATGTTTACAAATGCCATGCCATAAAACATTGTGCTGGTTCGGACCTATTAGCCTCTTACAGTTTCTGTTTTCACTTCAGCCAACTATCGGGCTCTGCCAAAGACTGGGCTTCAGTCAACAACCAAGTTCGGCCAACAACCAAGTTCAGTCAATGAACGGGCTCAGCCAACGACGAAGTTCAGTCAACGACCAAGTTCAGTCAACGACCAAGTTCAGTCAACGACCAAGTTCAGTCAACGACCAAATTCAGTCAACGACCAAATTCAGTCAACGACCAAGTTCAGTCAACGACCAAGTTCAGTCAACGACCAAGTTCAGTCAACGACCAAGTTCAGTCAATGAACGGGCTCAGTCAATGAACGGGCTCAGTCAACGGCCGGGCTCAGTCAACGGCCAAGTTCAGTCAATGACCAGGCTCAACCAACAAACAAGTTAATTCAAAGACCAGGTTCAGCCAATGACCAAGTTATGCAAAGAACATCATAAACGTTATTGCTCAGCTGGCAGAACTGAGGAGAGTTTAGTTAGAGTCTACATTGTGGAACTATTTTAGTCAACTATTGGGCTTAACCAACTATAGGGCTCAACCAACGATGTCGCTCAACTAACTACGGAGCTCAACCAACTATGGGGCTCAACCAACGACAGGGCTCAGCCAATGACAGGGCTCAACCAACAACAGTGCTCAACCAACGAACGGGTTTAGCCAACGACCGGGATCAGACATTGTGGTATATTGTGTTTTTGCAATATTTCTAAAACAAAACAAAGGAAAAGGATACGTTTAATGGGAGAGTTAATGAAGCATTAAGAAACCAATGTTCTTATGTTTTCACGATGAACGTGTCAACAGAGCTGCAATTTACACCATGAATATTGCAAACTCAAACTGCAGCACCTACACAAAGCAACAGAGGGCTTTCTTCACACTGCAGAATGTGCTCACATTACATAACTAGGCTGGAGGCAGAGCGAGGCAAAGTGAGGTAGAGGTCTACAGTAAATGCCCACACCAAACTACTTCTTATTATAAGAAAAACTAGTGCAGCCAAGCTAAGTAAAGAAAACCCTTTAAGGAGCATAAACTAAAATAGTATCTTAATTTATCATGTTCCAAATCGATGTCAGGATATCAAACAAGGTTACTGCGCATTGGACATTTTGTCTAGATGTGCTCAATTACAAGAAATGAAAAATAAATAAGTAAAATAAAACTTTCCAAAAAATGGAACCCCGGACAACTGTGCAAAATCTTTCCGATCAACAGATTTGAAAACTGCCAAGGTGTTTCTCTGTCTTGCCTTGTAACTCTGCCATTTGACCACAAAACGATTTGAAAGGATGCGATCAACTGATCAAGAAGCCATTACTGAGAATAGTTACTTAAATATCATTATAATACTGGAACATATGGAAATAAACTGCAATGAACTGAGCACCACAGAGCCCAGATCTCAACATCTCTGAATGTGTCATGAATGATTTGGATGGTGAGAACCAAAATTTTTTAGATCATTTAGAAATGATAGAAAAGAATCTTAACTTCTGAGGCATGCAACAACCATAAAGTGAGTGTCCTGAAAAGAATGGAAGCTCTAATAATAAAGGTTAGAAACATTGACTATCTGATATTTTATATTTAGTTGCTGTAGTTTATTTTGTATGATGCAGCTCTCTGTGATGTTTCACACATGTTTAATATTACGCTAATAATTAACAAACAACATATTACATGTACAGTACCAGTCAAAAGTTTGGACTTTTATTGTTTTATTTTTGTCCTACATTGTAAATGTAAATGAAAAGTGAAGTCTTCCAGACTATGAAGGAACACATAAGGAATCATGTAGTAACTTAAAAGTGTTAAACCAAAATACTCTGTGAAGAAGCATTTATATGTCTCTTATCTCGGTATCTAATCTGTTAATTAGTAGTTTCTGAGGCTGGTAACTCGAAATAACTTAATCATGTGCAACAGAGGTAACTCTTGCTTTTCCTTTTCTGGTTTTCCTGATAGGAGCCAGTTTCATCATAATGTTTTCTTTAGTTAGTTGAGTAGTTTTGCCATAACATGCATAAAATTTTTTCTCAAATAGGGCTTTTCACTGTATACCTGTAACTCTACCTCTTCACAACTTTACAACTGATGCTCTCAAACACACTAAGAGGAAGACACATTTGAGTAATTAAGTCTTGATAAGACATTCCAGCTGACTCTACCTCACAAAGCTGACTGGGAAAGGATCAACAGGTAATTATAAAACATATATATTCTGGTTCGTTTAACACTTTTCATATGATTTTCTTTTCTTCATAGCTTGGAAGACTTTAGTATTAATGTGCAATACAGAACATTTTTAAATAATGAAAAAACACTGTGTCCAAACCTTTGACTAGTACTGTACATGCTCAACAGGAGCCATCTGGGATTCCTCTTTCTTCCTTTCCTCTTGTTTTGTCTTTCTTTCTCCTCTCAGGCCTGGTAAAGGGGCACGACTCTGATGATGTCCTGCCTGCAGACAGGGCAGATGGGCTGAGGCAAGGCCTGGTAGCAGCTATAACAGCAGCAGACATGTCCGCAGTTGAGGAGCACACACCCTCGTGGGTTACTCAGACAGATCACACACAAGTTCTCCACGGGCTCCTCCCCGTCAGCCTCCCACATCCGCTCGAACTCCCTCCTGTTCCTCTCCCTTTCCCGCTTACCCTGGAGCTGCCTGTAGTAGCGACGCCCCGCCCACACCAGGACAGACACACCCACCACTGCAAACACACAGGCCAGCACCCACCAACCGCTCGACTGCTCTTCCTGTTCCAGCCGCAGGCTTTCGAAGTCCACAGTGCTTAAGAAGAACTCCGAGCCGTCAGTCGGGGGGCGGAGCTTAAGCAGGCGGTCCGTGTCCAGGATGATCTCGCCCACGGCGGTCACTGACGCACCCACCTTCAGCATCTCCTCTGTCTCCAGCTGGCCCTTGGGCTTCTCTCCACTCAGGTACTGGCCCAGGAGGTCAGTGAAGCCGTAGCTGGCCTGGTGGAACTTCTTGTGGACCGTCTCCATCTCAGGACCCGTGGCCTCCAGGGGGCAGAGCACACGCACACTCGCTCCGTCTCCACCAACCAGGTTAAAGGGCACGGCGTTCACGCGCTGGTGCAGTACGTGCTCTCGGTCCATCCTGTGAGGGTGACACGGGGGAGCATCAGAAAACTTGGGATCAGAGAATTTTAAATTAATTGTTTTAAATTAAAATGTGGTGCAGTTTATTGATACACTTAATATTAAAAATTATTCGACCAAAAATGACAAAAAAATTCACTGATAGGCTGAAAAATGACTAATTTACCATATTTTTCACACTATAAGGCGCCCTATCAATAAATGTCTATTTTCTGGTCTATTTTCATACATAAGGCTATACTAGTTTTAAGCAGGACTGATATGTTTCATTACTTCAAATAAACACGTTTTAGCTATTAATGGAAAAAAATGAAGTCATATCACAGTGTTATGATTTATTTTTAGCAGAGGCGCTGTATATCAGTGCTGCTGTAAACAATGCTGGAAATGTGGAAGAGAGCCAGCAGAGAAAGTTTAAGTTCATTTTACACACTTTTTGCATACCTTCAACTAAATAAAGTGTTCAGGATCACTTATCATGCTCTCTATCAGTGAACTACCTATTTACAAATGCACTGCTAAGATAAATGCATAATTAGAATAGCACTGCTTAGGTAAATCCATGATTAGAATAGAACTGCTAAGGTAAATTCATGATTAGAATAGGTCCTTTCATGACATTATAAGATAAAGCTCCCAGTCACACTCAAAAAGTAAAATCAAATGGATTCTAATGAAATTTAGAACCACATTTCAAATTGTATTTTTGTTCAAATAGCTGTGTCATGTTAAGGTGATTTGTTAAAGATTGTAAAGATGTTAAAGATGAAAATTTTGTTATGGGTGAGAAAATGGTTTTACCAGGTGCGTGCCAGATTGTTCCACACCAGTTTGTGCTCCCGGAGGACTAATTTCTGCATTACACCAACAGTTCCCTCCTGAAACTGACTCCTCAGAGGCTCCCCTACAGGGTGCACTGTACCTAAAGTGAGAAGCAGAGCCAGACAAGGCAGGAGGAACAAGACAAAAAAATAAATTTTTTTAAACAGAGTTAAGACATCACTGCTTCAGTTTTACACTTAAAAAAATCTATTCTTTTGTGATTAGAAACGATTAAATCACAGCAGTAAAAATGCTGAACTGTACTAAAAAGTGATCTATGCAGCCCTTAGTTAACACAAATATATCAACTTACCTTCAACAACCACATACTGCAGACACTTCCCAGGTGTAGCATTCAGGAGGTCCACCAGTTCCTCATTTAAAGCAATGTGAGGAGCATCCTGAAAAGACAAACATACATCAACTCCTTTTTGTTCATGAGTTTGAAAGCACACGATGGGTTCAATATTAGTTTAAGGGCCCTAGTTTAAGGTTTTGTTGAGCTCATGGGAGAGGGGGAAGTGTTAGAGCTACATAGTCTTTCAAACAGAGATTTTTCAGATGCACATTACAAACATAGGGCTGAGAGAATCACTAGCAAACTCAAACTTGAGTATTTTTCTTGTTAAGTATAACCATAGTTTAATGTGTAGTTTTAATGTTTTATGCCCATTTTTCTGGCATTAAAAATGCCAGAAGTTTGTCTCAGTAGCTAGCTAACTTTCCTGTTGCACCACAGCAGAGGCTGCAGCATTTAAGGTGAAACAGAAAAATATAATAATATAAAAGCTAACAAACGCTAATTTCAGGTCCCCATTACCTGATCCCTTTTTAAAGACAGATGAAGTCCTAAAGTTAGTTTGTTAACTTTAACTAAGTTGACCAGCAGCTAGGTTGCTGAACTCCACTGATATAGCTATATATTTAGCGGGGGCCTGAAGGGTTATTCCAATTCTTTGGGGGATGATTTTACCCCTTTCCCTTGTAGTTAACTCTGTTCCAAGGGGAAGGGTTACACCCAACAAGGGGCAGGCGGAAACAAATTGGGATTGGGCCTAAGACTGAGCTAAGCTTAGCTCAATTAAATGTGTGGCCCAAACCGATATTAGCTAGACTATTTTAAATCAGTACTAAAACAAGATCATTTTGCATCTCATATTCACCCTTTTGGCATAAATATTTCATATTACATTTATAAACAGAAGTAGAAGGTCTAACACTGACCTTTTAAAATGGGGGACAACAAAACTGTTGTAGATACACATACATGTAAACAGGCCTATGAAAGGATAAGACTTTAAGGGCATTTTCACATCAATGGAAAAAAGAAGAATGTTCCTCACGTTCAGTCTGTCCACAGTTTTGCGTTTCTTCTTGTAGACGTAAAAGAACAGACTAGAGAGAGCGATGCTGGAACCTAAACACACTGCCTGTATAGTTCCAATGGGGAAGTCCTCCATCTTCTTCCTCCTATTTGTCAGTCCTCACAATAGGTGAGCTGTTTCTCAGGGAAATCCAGCAGACATTGGGTTCTGTCCTGTAATATTACAGCAGAGTATATTTTAAACAGGCATAGATAGATATAGAACTCTACTATAAAAAGTAGACACTTGGCTCCCCAAAGGTCACATTTAACCAGTTGGACAAGAATAACTAGTGTTAAATAACTTTATATTTACACATATAGTACTGTGCAAAAGTTTTAAGAAGCTAAGCACATTCCTCAAAATCATTTATATCAGCAATAAGAGTTCGGAGAGACGCTCAGCCGTGGGGACACTCCCCACTGAGAGTCTGACGTTAAGTGAAGTTTATGGGTTAACTTTACCTAGCACTCAGTGTTAAAATTCATCAAAAATGATGGAATGAGACCTGCAACTTGACACTGCAACTTTAAACAGGTATGGGGAAATTAAACTGAAGACTTTTTTAATATCAATCAGAGGCAAAATTAAGACCACTTTTGCAATTAAAATAATGGCAAAAAGCACTCAACACCAATATTAACTTTATTAATTTTCTGACCAAAAACAAAAAAAGAAAAACAAAACATACAGAATTTCTATGCGATAGACTGTATCTAGACTCTAAATACACCAACAGGATGCAAAATCTGGAATATGGATCAGTTAATGTACCGGCCCTGTTCGTCCAATATTTAACATGTTAGCTAATGTTAATATGGGACCTAAATCAGATCGGTCCTATCTGTACTAAACCTTCAAACCTTAGCCCAACAGACAGAAATAGTCAAAAATAAAAAAGTACCTGAAAATAAAAAATGTCAAATTACATATTTACAAAATGTTCAATGAAAAATGCCCAATTTTATATTAACTTGTGAAATGCAACTGTAGTTACTGTGTGTGGAATTTATAAGACTTTTGATATATGTATTTAAAACATTTTAAGACAAATTAAGGCACTGTAATTATCACAGTACAAACATATCCAAAAGTAGTGTGTAAGACTGGTGGGGAAGAAACATGCCAAGATGCATGAAAACTGTGATTAAAAACCAGGGTTATTCAACCAAATATTGTTTTCAGAACAATAAAAGCGCTGCATCTTTTTCCAACCATTTATCATATTCTGCTAAATTACAATATTTTTATTTGGGAGTTGGGAGAAATGTTGTCCGTAGTTTACAGAATAAAACAAACAAAAAAATTTACTCAAATATATACCTATAAATAGCAAAATCAGAGAAACTGATTCAGAAACTGAAGTGGACTCTTAATTTTTTTCCAGCGCTGTATTTACTTAGCAAAATGTCCAATGATAAATGCCCTATTTTATATTTAATTAATAGGAACTCCCTTGTGAAATGTGAAATGCAACTGTATTTACTGTTAGATGTATTTAAAACATTTAAAGACAAATTAAGGTACTGTAATTATTACAGTACTGTATGTAACCTTAGATATAAAACCATAAAACATAAACATGAGTGAGGAACTGAATCTCTAGAAAAGTGGCTAGTTTAGTTAACTTTGCCAAAAAGGTTACTTAGCTTAAACTAGGTTTATAACTAAATAACTAGGCTTCCTAAACTCCAAAATGTAGGTTAGTTAACTAGTATTTCCAAACAGTAACGTATTTAAATGTGGAGGAAAATTCAAGTTTCTATTATTAGCCCAACAGACAGAAATAGTAGTTAGCTAGCTAGAATGTAGCTAACGAGCAGCTGTTTCAGAGTAAATATAAACTTTAACTAGCTGCGTGTTTTAAAGGTTTCACCCAGCTAACAGAGCCTATAAAAACACCCGTATTATAGCCAACTCTCTAATGTAAGCTAAGACAGATATACATCTGAACAGAAGAGAAACATAAGCTCTGCTCAGCTGACTTTATCAGAACAGCAGCAGTTGTCAGTGCAGTAACCTGGTTACCGGGCTATGCTAGGCTAAGCTAAGCTAGGCTAGCTGTGCTGTCTCTGACATTAGCTAGTCTGGTATTTGACCTCTATAAAGATTCAAAATGAACCTCAGTACATTAGCGCAGCTATACTCAGTCAGTGCTCAGTACAGTAAAGATACACAGCGCTCATCATTCAATCTTTTTCAGTAAAACCCTCGAATTTACCTTTAAACTTCGTAGCTACGAAGCTCACGTCATCTACGCAAGTTGAACTCTTGTTTTGATCACGTGGTCTGAGAATATGAAAGGCCAAAAGGGCTAACAGCATTTATTTCTGCTCAATCCCTCCCTGTGTCAGTAAGAACTGTTAATTCTATGCCTGGCTGCTACAGAAAATACAGAATTCTCCTGTAAATAGAAGCTAAAACATGTTCTGTACTGAATATGTTAGTATATTTATATATGTATGAATATGAATATGTAGTGAATAGTATATTGGTGATGCCCTATTATGATTCACATCACTTCAAATAAAGTGGATACATGATGATGGACATGGCAACTTTAAAATTCACATTAAATTGATAATTCCTATGAATTTATTTTCAGAAAAAAAAATCAGATC
Source organism: Astyanax mexicanus (assembly GCF_023375975.1). Classification (NCBI taxonomy): domain Eukaryota; kingdom Metazoa; phylum Chordata; class Actinopteri; order Characiformes; family Acestrorhamphidae; genus Astyanax; species Astyanax mexicanus. The sequence continues at coordinate 30,579,725 of NC_064411.1, forward strand.
CATAAATTGAAAACTAGTTGACTAAAAATAAAAAGACAGATTTATGCCAAATGTGATACTAAATAAAAGATCTGAAAATGTATGTCAGATATTTTTGCTGAAAATCAATGGATCTTACATTTTAAGTATCTTTTAAAAACGCAAATTTCACCATCTTACAACAAAGCATTGTCAAAAATCTAATTTTTGTTTGTTTGAGACATGTCCTGTGGTCTGGCGAAACTAAAATTGAACTGTTTTGCCCTAATAACCATCGTTACATTTGGAGAAAAAAGGGAGAAGCTTGCAGGCCTTACCATCTTAACAGGGTGGAATCTATGATGACGGTGATGACTGTTTAAGTATTAACCCTTAAGACAAAGGAGTGGAGTGTCCATTTTGTATAAAAATATTCAAAGATTACCCTGAATCGTATAAATACACAATAAGTCTTTCAGTGGACTGTGCAGGTGGGGCACTCATCATCAATATGTCTAAGATATGGTTTAATACAGTTCAAGGTTCTCTATAGGCTTTATTTTTTCAGAAATAAATTGGCAAAATTATTCCCTGATATGGATCCAATTTGCCTTAGATGTAAACAAGATCACTGAGGGAGTTTTTCCTTGCCTCCGCGCTCACCGAGGGTTCTGTATTATGTATTTTCTATGTTTAATCTTTTGCCTGACTCTTTGTCCTGTGATCACGTTTCTGTAAAGCTGCTTTGTGCCAACACCAGTTGTAAAAAGCGCTATACAAATAAATTTGATTTGCTTTGATCTACGCACCCTTGTTCATATGTTTTGCACTTGCCCAAAACTACTAGACGCATATTTGGAATACGGACTTCAAACATAACCCCCTATTCAGCACAATCAGAAGTGGTAGCATTGTCCACACTTCTAGCCAGACGTATTATTCTTCGCATAATTACTGGGTCAAAAAGGTTATGTGAAGCACACAGCCAGAGGGTCAAATTAGGAGGTTCTATAAATGCTGGCATCCATTTAGGACGCATTTAGATTCTTCCTAAATTCAGCAGCTGTCCTTTATCATTGTATTTATTACTACTTCTTGTTTTTTTTCTTTTATGCTTAAGTCAATTGCAAAATGTATATATGCTGGAATAGTTACAGGTAGGGTTTAAGGGATTAGGAATACCTTTGGTGTATGTTTTTGTGTGCTATAAGAAATCAAAATCAATAAAAATATTATAATAAAATAATATAACTAATGTGAGAAGCTCATACAGTTTAAGGGAAATGGTAGCAAATCTAAATGAAGTGTATGTAAACTCTTTTTCTCTCTCTCGTTATTCTAGCATATGGCAAATATAAATAATGTTGGTAATCCTAGTTAAAACCGGAAAGATTTGTTTAAATTTCATGTCAGACAGTGAGAAAAACATGTGTATGTGTATTTTTTATATAGTGTATGTAAAATTCTGGTTTGAACTGTAATCAGCTCTTTTGGCCCTTTCGGCCTGTCATAATCTCTCCTGTGTCAGTGAATGTGAGTAGAGGAGCTGCTGCTGCCACGCTGAGCTCTACTGAGCTGTTCCTCCTCCTCCAGCAGCAGCGGTAGCAGCGGGGACAGTAATGGCAGGAGGGAGGAAGAGAGGAGCCGCCGCTCCGGCCGGGCTGTCCGCTACTCTGGGCTCGGTGTGGAGAGATAAACACCTGGTGCTGTTTAAGGCGGAGTACACCGGCCTGGTGGCGGCGGTGCTGTGGGTCCTGGAGATAGCCATCAACCTGTGGGTCATTCAGAAAGTAGCGTGTAAGTTCAGTTCAGTTCCGTTACAGCCAGGGAGCTAACAGGCTAACGGCTAGCTTAGCTAACCTAGCATTAGCTATTCTAGCATTAACTAACTGACACTGTTTTTTCACACACTTCAGACAGATAGAGCTGAAGGACTGAGGTTAAATGTGTTGCTTAAACAGCTCTCAGTGTTAAATAAATAAGTTATTTAGCGTTACTTTGTTAGTTAGCATGGGGGCTAACTTGCACCCCTGGAGACTGAAAGAGGAACAGTCCTCTAAGCAAGCTGTCAGAAACACACTCTCCTCACATTACTAAACTGAATACTGACTTGTAGCGCAGTTTTTACAGCTAAACACTCAAATTACAATGTTATAAGTAGATACAGTGGCTCGCAAAAGTATTGATACCCTTTGAACTATACATTTTATCACCTTACAACCAAAAACTTAAATGTGTTATATTGAGATTTCAAGTGATAAACTAACACAAAGTAGCGCTAGTGCTGGGCGGTATGGCCAAAAATGTATATCCCTGTATTTTTAAAGATTCTAACAGTTTCACAATATATCACAGTATTTTTTATTATTTTATTATATATATAAATATTTATTTTTTTGCATGACTGGGCTTTAATATAGGTTTCTGAGTTACTCTACTGTCAGGAGTACCTACATATAAAACACTAAGGCTTTAAATTAAGGCTTTGATTAGTATTGGGTTCACTTTGTCCAACAAAATTACACAATATATGAAATAATCAGACTTTATTAGCAGAGAAACAGCTGAAGATTGTGAACAACAAACCTTAAAAAGAGATACGGCAACAATTTAACACTGCTTCCTTTTTAAAAACTTATTATTTTTAATTTCCTCAAACACTATAAACAAACCTTACTCAATGGTTAAAGTCCCAAAAGATATAAGATAAGTAAGACCCACGTTTAATATCAATTAACAATATGTTATTATTAAAGCCATTAGAGACATTATAGTATTAAAATCAGCCACAATTCCCTTCTTTCTTCAGTTAACAAATAAATTCAGTTAAGCATGTTGTGAAAAAAGGTGCCAAAACGTATGAAAACTTGTTTAAATGTTTTATGTTGTTCGGTTTTCAGCCTATCCTTAATATAAGTACTTCTAATTCTACTACACTCCCCTAAATCACACACTGCTGAACAGTTTATCAGACAGGGATCAACTCTAGTCGTAGACTATGTTTTCCTTTCAATTGAAAATATCTATTTTAAATGTTTAGTCCAAGTCTGGGCCTAATAATTCCTTTCTAGGAAACTGACCCTATGTCTCTTTTTTCTCTTTTTTTTCCACAGATACGGAGATTGATTGGAAAGCCTATATGGATGAGGTGGAGGGAGTAATAAACGGTACCTATGACTACACCGAGTTGAAGGGAGACACAGGACCTTTGGTGTGAGTTTTTTTAAGTTCTTCACGGCAGAGATGATGACCCCAGGTCTTTGTAGGGCTAGAACCATATTTCTCTCTGTAACTGTAGCTCAGATCTGAGTGGTCTCCACCTCAGCTTACACTGAGGAATCAGCAACCACATGTTTGGTGTCCAAAATTTTGCTTCTTTAGTTTCGACCTGAAGCTATGAGGCTAAATATTCTAACAAGTACTACTAAAAGCTAATAGTTTTCCTTTATAGCACCAAAATTTGATTTGCCATCTGTTCCATTTGCTTTTCAGGTACCCAGCAGGCTTTGTGTACATATTCACAGCGCTTTATTACATTACGGACCGTGGGCTGAATATCAGGCTGGGTCAGTATGTGTTTGCTGTATTCTACCTCATCACCCTACTGCTGGTCTTCCGCATCTACCACCGTACCAAAAAGGTAAATCTAGGTTCAGTTCAGTTGGGCACACAGCTACAAAACAATCTTCAAATGTGCACTGGTAGTTCTGCAGTTGGTGTTGCATAATGGGCAACACCACCATTTTCCCCTCACGGAACATTGGTTGTGCAAGCCTATCTTTGTAAATTTAGATCTAATGGCAGACAAAATGTGCAGCTTTTTATTAAGTCTTGTGATTTTTTGCTTTTTTCATCTTTCTTTTGGCTTTCCAGGTTCCACCGTATGTTTTCTTTTTTGTGTGTTGTGCATCCTATCGGATCCACTCCATCTTTGTGCTCCGCCTCTTTAATGACCCTGTGGCCATGATGCTACTGTTTGGAGCAGTCAACCTCTTCTTAGATGCACACTGGACATTGGGCTGCGCTCTCTACAGGTGAGGCTTGACAATAATCTATAATCCAGTGGATCAGTATGTAAATTTTCTGTGGGTAGAGGCATTCTCTCACTCATCACTTCGAGAGTGCTGCTGGTCAGCACAGGCGTCTGTTGGCTGTTTTATCTGAACTGAGGTCCAGCGCTTTCCCCAAGTGTGCTGGCTACCTAATGATGCTGCATTGGCGGCAGTTGTTTTTGTTTTTTATCTAACTTACATTTTTCATATTAACAAACACATTTTAATGTCAGATGAATATAATAGTAGTTTTTACATTTATAACCTTTTCTAGTCTGATAGATAACCAATGACTTTTTTTTCTCATCTGTTTTTGAAAAGGTCTGGCGGTAATCAGGCCTGTTTGTAGTTAAGTCAGATGGTGATGTGAAGTAGGAAGTTAAATATAGCTTAGTAGTAATGACTGAGCATAAGTATCTCTGTATACATTTATATACGTATCCATATATCTTATTTTTATCTTTATTACGGACAGTCTAGCTGTGTCTGTGAAGATGAACGTGATGCTCTTCGCTCCAGGACTCCTCTTCCTCCTCCTCTCAGAGTTTGGACTGATAAAGACTCTGCCCCGGCTGATGCTGTGTGCTGTCATCCAGGTTCATTTCATGCGTTCAGAAAGATTTGGGACTGCATTATTTGTATGTACAAAACACTACTATGATGATTAAATTGCTTTTTTCCTTCTTCTCTCTCTCTTTCTCTCTCACAGCTTTTGCTTGGTTTGCCCTTCCTCTTAGTGAACCCAGTAGGTTACATGAGCCGCGCATTTGACCTGGGTCGCCAATTCCTGTTTAAGTGGACCGTAAACTGGCGCTTCCTACCAGAGGAGATTTTCCTCAGCAGGTAAATCTGGCTTAAAACAGCCTGTTCCATTTTCTATTGTAAACAGTGATGGACAAGATAAACACAAACGTTGTGCGTTTGTGTGTGCTCTGTTTTGTGTGAATTACTTACATATTTTCCTCAGTGAGAGATAGAAGACATTGAGAAGATATGTGAGACTGTAATATTTGTGTGTAATGTATGATTCAGGTATTTTCATCTGGCCCTGCTGCTCGCTCATCTTACCACACTTGTCTTCTTTGCTCTGAGGAGATGGAAGAGGTAAGAATCCCCTCACTGATGGACATTTGCTCCAGCTTTGAATTGTTGTGTTAGAAACTTTCTTTTTAAAGTTCCTAATAGACATGCAACTGCATTGTCTACAGGCCTGGGAGCAGCATTTGGGCTCTTTTGAAAGAACCATCTGAAAGAAAGGAGACTGCACAGAAGCTCAACTCTGATCATATCCTTCCCTGCTTCTCTCAGTTATTGTCTCATAGATTTGTCTGTATTTGTAGGCAGAGTTAATGGGGCCATTCCTATATTCCTCCACCTCAAATAGTGCAGTCATTACATTGTGTACTGAGTGTAATTCAGACCTGGGCATTGTATGGTCAGCGGTCCTTATCCAGCCCTTTCTGTAACCTGCTCTTTGCATATCGACTTCAGAAACCAGACTTCACTGCACTTGTTGAAACCCAAAACAGACTACCATATTTTTCGTAATATAAGGCACATCATATCAATCATATCAATAAATGTCTATTTTCTGGTCTACTTTCATACATAAGGCGCATTATGTGACACTAGTAAGAAACATGGGTGACGCTTTGTTTTCTTTCTAATTTAGCAGGTCTCGATGCTGGGTGGCAAGACCTGTAAAGCTAAGCTACATTAAGAAAACAAAACTGTAATTCTTAAAAAAATTATTTTGAAGTCAAACGAGTGCTGGATGTTAATCTACACAGATTTCTCTCCTGAAAACTGTTTATTTGGATGAGTCAAGCGCTTGTGTTTATTTACAGTATGATAAGATTTATAGATGTCCACTAAAGCTGGGTGCAGCAGCATTAGCAGCTAACTGCTAGTGCTAGCTGGGGTTAGCAGCAGGCTACAAGCTGATAATACTCACCTCAGAACTGCGAAAGAGCTGGTGCTTAGTGAAGTTAGCGGCTAATGCTCCAGTTTTAGCCGGGGTTAGCGGCAGGATACAGGCTGATAATAATGCTGGAGAACTAAACTGAAGCTCCTGTATAATGCTGTACTTCATCAAAGTGGCTTTACTGCTCCTTAATACCTGAATGGTAAAATTCATACATAAGGTCCACAGACGATTTTAAGTGTGCCTTATAGTGCGAAAAATATAATGAGCTTATCACGCCGCATTTACTCTGCTATGTTGCGCCAATGGTAAATTAATAAATCAGCACTTAGACTACTTCTTAGAATGACAATAGTACTTTCTATTAAAATAATTTAATGTTTTACCTTAAACACATAAACATTTCACTTACAATTGTTTACGTACATGTTGATTAAATAATAATATAATATTGGCATTTTCACTATGTCTGTTTCACATTTACATTGCCTAAATGTCCATATGCATAAACATTTACTACTACAATTGAATCATAATGATATCAGCCTGTTGCTACACCCCCGAAACAGCCCCAGATTATCATGTCTCTTTTGGAAAAACGAATAGCCCACCCCTGGTGTAACTCCTGCATTATTTAAGGTGGAATGGACCGTTTGAGTAAGATGACAACTTCAGCTTATCTTAGCTGGGGTGCAGTATTATGTATAGAAACACAAAGATTGATCAAAAGATCTGATATCCAGCATTAGGGTACTTGGAACGAAATCAGGAGGCACAAAACCTAAGCAGGAACTCCAGTTCTAGCCATGCACTGTTTCTCCTGTGTGTATTTCTCTTTAACTGGCTCTCACAGATTATAACAGTGCTGTTTACCTCCAACTTCATCGGCATGTGTTTCTGTCGCTCGCTGCACTACCAGTTCTACGTCTGGTATTTCCACACCCTGCCTTACCTGCTTTGGAGTGGCGGGGTAAAGAAGCTCGCCCACCTGCTCAGGTAAAACCACACACACACACATGCACCTAATTTGAAAGTGTTTATATGAAGTGGTTTGTTCTTTGACTTTGTTCTGGTATTATTTAATTTAAAGTGTGAATTTTTATCTTTAGATGTAGCACTAGAGCGCCAGCATTTTGGACCAAATCTAATTCTTCATATTCAGTTACACCTTTCTCCCTACCTGTTATTCTTCATGTCTAGCTGCTGTGTCTGTTAGCATTATAGCTCCAACCCTATTAAGGCTGGCTGTTAGCATCTTAGCTAATCCACTCTAATTCCTCTGGGCACAGCAGGGTGTCTTTTAACATCCCAGCTCCAACACTTTCAAGGCTGGCTATTAGTATTGCAGATAATCTGCTTCAAACCTGTATGGTGTGTATCCTGGTAGCCTCCTGACTAATCCACTTCTGTCTGTTACAGCCCAGCTGCTGTGTCTGTTAGCACCCATATTTTTGGACTTTTCTTTTGACAGTAGAAGACTGGCACGAGCACAGTTATCAGAACCAAGTTATCATTTTACTGATAACACTACCACAAACCTTACTTAGGCCAGCCTTTAGAATTGTGGCTAATCCACTCCAAACCCTAGGAGTGTGGCTGCTGTGTGTGTTAGCATCTCAGCTACAACCATATTAAAGCAGGCTGTAAGCATTGCAGATAATCTGCTTCAAATGCAGATGCTGTGTGTTAGCATTACAGCTCCCACCCTGTTGAGGCTGGCTTTTAGAACTGTGGCTAATCGACTTGAAAACTTTGAGTCTGGCTGTTCTGTCTGTTTGCATTACAGCCCCAATCCTGTTAGAATTGCAGCTAATTTGCTCTAATCCAATTTGCTATGTGTGTTGGCATTGCAGGTCAGATCCTTGTATTTGAGGCTAGCTATTGTCATAGAGCTTTTTAGAACTGTTTGTCTGATGTTGTGTTCCATACCTGGCAATCTGGGGTGTGGAAATAGGACTGGGGACTGGGCAGTGGGCGGGATCAGAGGCTCTGTAACATCATCCTGGCTGAAGCTCTGCTGTCAAGAGATGCCAGATCTTAAACTTAACATGTTTCCTTAATATGTGATGAGACAACCTGATTATTACTATACTATACTATACTATATTATAGTGCTGGGCGATAAAACGATATCGATAGTTATCGAGGAAACTATATATCGCGATAAGTCGGGGCGAGAAATTCGATAAACTAAATTTTCTATTTCCCGTTTAAGTAGCGTTGTGAAAAGGCGCAGCACGAGATCAGGCAGCACGCTGAACTGCTGCTCAGCCCAGTACAACCCCTCCCCTCCCCTCTCCACCATCCCCCTCCGCCCCACCCCCCGAGCCCCTCCACTCTGAACTCCTCACATAGCGGCTCCTTCTCTCCCATTTACTGGATAAACTTCATTTATACTATTCAGCGGCGCTACACTGGAAAACTCACCTTTTAAATATGAGGCATGCGTCTCCAAGATATTTAGAGAGGTGAGCTTGTTCAGATTTCTGAAGGCAGGTAAACGCTGCTCTGTTTGCTGCTAGTTAGATTAGCTTGTCTCCAGTTTAAAGTTAGCGATGTTTAGGTGTAAAAGGGATCTGTGCAATCTGTCATCATTAGCTAAGATGCTTTCACTGCTTTTTACATTCTAATAAACTAATGGGTAACGCACGTTAGCCGTGTTAATCCACGTTTCGTGTAAATTAAGGTTAACTTCAGCACGAGTGAGGGGTTAGTATATAAACACACAGAAAGGAAGCACTTTCCATCTTTTTTCCTAACTCTCACTGTTTCTGTTAGAAAACCCTGAGGGCAGCATTCTCCTCTGTCTTTGTGTTTTATAGTTTTTAACAGATAGAGAGTCTGTTATGCTGGATATTTTACTAAATACAGAAGATTATATAATCTGTCTAGCTGTATTTGAACTGAGCTAAACATTGCTGTTACTGAACTGGAGTTTTAAATACACTTAAGTAATGTAAGTCTAGTCTACTGAAAGCCAGTAATGTTAGTATAAATCTGTACTGCAGTAGAAGTGGATCATTTCAGAAACTTGACTTTATTCCTCCCACCTCCATTATAGGCCACTTTTTTTTTTAAATATTTAAATGTTAGCTTAATTTAAATGAAAAAAAAACTAAAGGCTCTTATTTAAAAAAAAACATAAGCAGTAAATTATCTAAAATTACAACAAATAGAAAATAGAAAAACAGTAAAACATATGTAATACATACTTTTTATATGACCAAAATTAAACTAGACTGAAATCTGACTAAAACTAATAATATCCGATAGACTAAAATGTAACTAAAACTATTATACATTTTAGTGAAAAGACTAAGACTGTATCAAAATCACCTGTCAAAATGAACACTGTGATATACTCTTGTATTTTGCTTTATGTAGTTGCCTGCATTCAGGGAGGGGAATGATCTTTTGATTAAATATAATTTTATAAAAATAAATAAAGTGTTATTGCAATTTAAATTAAACAGACATATAATGTAAAGGGTCTTACATATTTTTTAGTTTATATATTTGTCCCCTTTTTAAAATTAATTTAAAAGCTGTACCCACCTGGCAAGATGTTAACATCCTAGTGTCTGTCCACAAGGCTCTGAGCCTGCTAGTGATTTTGTCCATAACTCCCTTATTCTGTCACTTCTGAGTAAAAATAGAAACCTTTAAGTGTAACAGAAAGTGATTTGATTTATATCGTGATACATATCGATATCGGCTGATATGAAAAACTATATCGTAATAAGATTTTTTTCCATATCGCCCAGCCCTACTATATTATATATTTATGTACTTTAAATTATATCTCTTTAATCTTCTTCTTCTCTCTCTGCTCTCTCTCTCTCTCTCTGTCTCTCCCTGTCAGGGTGTTGATACTGGGTCTAATAGAGCTTTCATGGAACACGTACCCCTCCACCAACTACAGCTCTATATCTCTGCATGTCTGCCATCTCATCATCCTGCTTTGTCTGTGGTTTAACCCCAACCCAACACCTCAAACAGAGTCCCAAAACAAAGCCAAACGCCAATGAGCACTGTCCAGCCTGAGCCCTCCCTATACTGGACATCCTGGGCTCTCTATGTCCAACTCCATGTCTGCTCCTACCTGCATTGATGCCACTGCTCTGGACAGACGTGATCCTGCAGGGGGTTCAGCCTGTGACATCCAGGTTGTCCTAGTGAGCGGCGATGCTGGTTCAGTTGCCAGTGGGAAAGTGCCAGATCTGTGGTGGGGAAAAAACAAAGCTTCTCAGGATTTTAAAAGGATAAAAGTGCTGAAGGACTGCTTAAGTCTTGTACTTAAATGGAAAAATGTGAACATATTGTTTTCTCCTGAACATGAACTAGGCCTAGCTGTGGGCTAAATCAAAATGTCAATTGTGATTAACTGATAAAAAATGCTTTTATTATCAATGCAGTAGTATGACCATCTCAGTATGCAGCTATTATTATGCTTATCCAGTTTTTTACACATCAGCCGACATTAAAACTACATTTGTCTGCGTTAGCATTTTATTTTTCATAGAGTTTCAAATGCAGTAAATCAAATAAAATGCAAAAATACTCTATGGACAAAAGTATTGGGACACCTGCTTATTTCCAGAAATCAAGGGAGTTCAAAAAGTGTTCTTGTTGAAGTTACTGCAGACCTGCCAACATGTTTTTTTTTTTTTTTTTTTTCGTAACAGTTATGCATTTTGATCTTCTAGTACGCTTGTAGGATTCCATGTTCTAAAGTATGCATATCGTTAATTTAGGCTTTGTCCACACAAATCCTAGCACAAGTTTTTTTTATCTCCGTTTTGGCCTTCCTCCATTTGAAAATATAATTTTCATTCACCAAAAACAGTGTTTTTTCGAAAACGCCTTCCAAGGTGGAGATTTTTGAGAACTCTGCTACTAGCGGAGTCATGTTGACGGGCAAAACAAAGCCTTTTGAAAACGCCTATTCTGAATGAGCCTGAAACATGAACAGCGATTGGATTGATTCTTTCTCTCTGCGATTTGCAGATTAAAAGCATGTTTACAGCTTATTTTAATGTTACTCTTATGTTACCCAACACAGCAGAGTCACCAAAATGTGCTGCGTGCGTTTTTTTCCGATCCTCCTGTTCTAGAGGTACAAACCTTACAGTGAACAGAGATTCTGGACCAGGCCTGGACCAACAAGCACCTGGTGGAACAATTTTGAAAATGATATTGTTGTTACTGAGAAGTGGCCAGAAAACTTGCTGGTGTGGACAAATATATTTTTAAAAACGAGACAAAATATTCGGATTCATGGGGACAAGGCTTAAGTCAGGTTTTCACTAAAGTTGATTCCACCACTGAGCTACAAAGAGAGATCTGTGCGTAAGCTGATCTCTCCCATAGGATTCCTGTTGTGCAGTGTCTGTTGCATCCATTAATTACAGCTGCTGCTACAGCTCTGTAAATGGTTTAAAGCTGTAGACCAGGGATTTAGTCCTGGATTGACTAAATAAAGAACATTTTAGAGAAGATAAAAAATATATAAAATTGAAATCCTTGCCTGTCTGGGTTTGGTACTTACCTAACTGAATCTCTAAATGGCCTAAATTTCAAGAATCAACACACAACACAAAGTTTTTTAAAATGATGCCAAAGATTCATCACAGCAGTTATAATGTTTTTTTTCTTTCACATATATGCATGTGGTATTTATATCCTATATGTTACAGTGTTGTCAATTATGACAGCCAGATTAGAGTTCATGCTTTTACATTTTAAGAAGGAAAAAATAAACAACAGTGAGGAAGGGGTTCAGTGGTGGGATAGTGAGGTAATAAATAGGCCAAAAAATATTTTAAGCGATGTTTGTGTTAAAATTAAATTAGTTGTGTTGGGAGCCATTTCTAAAGAAATGGCCTTGTGCGGCCATAGGAGGGTACAGCTGCAGTGCCAAAAAAAAAATAAAAAGCTTAGAAATAAAGTTTAAAGAAATCAGTGACTTATATAGATATAAAAGTCATCCTTTTTTACAGCAAGTCTCAGCACAGGTGTCAGCCACTGAAACTTGTTATTAGCTCCTGTAAGGCGGTACATGCTCCGAAACTGATTCTTATATGCAAAAGAGCAATGCTTCACAAAGTAAGAAACTCCGATATGGGGCTCTTTTATTTTCTGTGTGAACATAGCCAAATATATAAGATCGAGCTGTACATTGGCAAAAACCTGCTGAGACAATATGTTTCGCAATACAGAGAATATGATTCAATATATAGACTTTCCGAAAAAAAATAAACGTAAAGAATTTTAAAATTGTGTTAAAAAAATAAATAAAGAAATATTTAAATGAAGTGAACATGGTTCCTTAAGGAATAAAAATAGGCTATTCTGTGGAATGTTGTTTATGTTTACCTCTTATGTATTATAAGTTTACTCTATATGTGGCAATAAGTATTGGCCAAACATTGGCAGTATGTAGTCGCTGCTCCTGACTCCTAGTCGCCAATTGGGGCAGATATGTAGCATGCAAAATATTTGCCAGATGTCTGCGACGGCTCAGCAAGCATCTTTCAGTAGTTCACACTACATGACTGTGAGCGCCGAAAGATCCCTGATTTGCCTCTGAGAAGATTTTCGTCAGCAATCTTCGAAAAACTGACTGAAAAACTAAGCTAAATTCGTGTAGTATGCACCTGGCGTAAGTTAAGTTCAAATAAAATAAAATTGTCCAAATAAATTTTTAAAAATTGGATTTCTTTATTGTTATTGGTGTACAAGTATACTTGTTGGCCTGAGGATTTTTATTATGACATCCATAATAGCAGATTAGCAACAATGTCTAATAAGCTAACTAGCGATGCATATGGTATTTTATTTTAAGTTTTTTAATAACATCTGTGTGCTGGTTTCATCAGTGCACAGTACCATATTCTAAAAGGAAGCTGGCTTGTGCTTTAGCATACCTCAAGCGACTCTGTTTGTGGCGTGTGCTCAGAAAAAGCTTATTCTGTATTTCTCTCCCATACAGCCTCTCCTTGTGCAAAGTGCACTGCAGTAAGATGATGATGTAGATTTTTGGAGCTGGTCTGTGGGTTAACTATAACTGTTCTCACCATCATCCTTCTCCTCTACTTATCTGTTATATTTCTTGTTCTGTCACTTCGAGCCTTAGAACTGTGCCTGTGGTTCTTCCATTTCCTCACTCTGTTCCTCACAGTGGAAACTGACAGCTGAAATCTCTGAGATAGCTTTTTGTATCCTTCCGCATAACCATGAATTTAAGGAGCAGGATACAATCTTATAATTAGATTAACCAATGTATGTAGGTCAAGGTTCAATTAACTTACCAAACAAATTTTGTGTTTCAATAATTAGTGCTAAAGGTATTCAAATCAATAAAACGACAAGGGTGCACCTGCCTTAAATTAGTTTGAATTATTGAATTATTGCACACTTTATGTAAATCCTATAAACTTAATTTCACTTCTCAAATATCACTGCCTTCATCCACTAAATGATGTATTTAACTGAAATTACTGATCCAAGCAACCAATGATTTATCCATCTCATCATACACACATACACAAACACATACACATACACTCACCGGCCACTTTATGACAATATGGACCAGACTCTCTGAGGAATGTTTCCAGTACCTTATTGAATCTGTGCCACGAAGAATTAAGGCAGTTCTAAAGGCAAGGTGTAACGAAAGAAGTGGCTGGTGAGTGTACACACACATACATTTGCATATGCATACACCACATAGACACATGCACTAGATCAGTGGTTCCCAACCTTTTTTTTCAGGGACCCATATTTTTACCATTGTAAGCTTTGGTGACCCAACATACCCCCCCCCCCCCCCCCCCCCCCAAATGTAAAAGATGTAAGTGTATAATTGGGTTGGGTTGGGTTGCGTTGGGTTGGGGTGGGGGGGGGGGTTAGAAATGACAAATAAAAACTGACATTTACTATAGATGAATAAAATAAACACGTAAAAAAGGAAAAATTGATACATAAAACATAAGGAATTTTTATCTTATGAAGAAAAAAATAATTAGATCAATAAAATAATACAACTATTTAAAATGAATAAAACATAATTTATATATAAAAAAAAAAAGAATAATATCAGTTTCAGTTTCAAATCAGTAAAACAGCTCACCAAAACCTCAACCTGTCCAAATATTGGACAATAATTGATTAACTTTACAGGCCCTCACTCATTTTCATTTATTTAACTAAACTGAGTTTTATATTCTTATATTATTATATTATTATATTCAGCCTCGCGCTGAATTCAGCTCCGCGCTGCCGGAGAGAGCGCCCGCGCGCGTGCCAGAGAGAGAGAGAGAGACAGAGAGAGCGCAGCGCAGCGCGGCAAATTTTGCTTACCCTAGACTATATATAGTATTAAAATTAAACCCCTTAAAATCAAGAGGGCTTCGCGACCCATCGTGGATCTTTGGCGACCCATAGGTTGGGTCGCGACCCATAGGTTGGGAACCACTGCACTAGATACATGCCCACACACACACACACATACATACAACAAACATGCACATACCTACACACACACATACTTACACACATACATATACACTCACATACATATAAGATCTTTGGATCGCACTTAGTCTGGAACCTCCCCCTCGACCGTACCGCCATGGGTGACCCTACCAGGAACCTAAGTTCCAGACGGCATCGCTCTCAGGTTCATCGGAACACACAAGATTCTCCACCAACGGCAAGGTGGCGATCCATGGAGAACACACATTCACACCCATTCACACATTCATACACACATTCACACACACACACACACACATGCAAATACACATATAGATACAAAAACATACACATACATAAGCACATACATACACAAAACCCCATGCATACACATACAAACACAATTTCAAACACACATGTACATAAACACACATATACATGCACACATACATACACAAACACACACATGCTTACACGCTCACATACATATACACACACATACATACATACATACATCTACTTACACACATGAACATGCATATACACAAACACACACATACACATGCTTACACACATACACTCACATGGACACACACACATACACCTGCTTACACACATACATACACACACATACACCTGCTTACACACATACATACACAGATTAAAACTTACAAGCACCGATAAACACACCGATATGCACACACACACACAAACACATATGCACACAGATACAAACACATGCACATACATACACACTATTTAAACCACACATGCACACATACATACACACACGCACATAAATGCACAAACAGTGTATTTGTGTATGTCTTTGTCTGTATAAATGTATGTATGTGTATGTATGTGAGTGTATTAGTATGTGTGTATGTGTCTTTGTGAAAGTATGTGTGTATGTGAGGGTATTAGTGTGTGCAAGTGTGTTTGTATGTATGTGTATTTCTATGTGTATCCTACGTCTATCTCTATATGTCTATATGTGAGTAGATACCTCTACAACGCTAAATTTAATAAACTGTGGTTAAATCTAGAGCTCCGCCCATTCCCTTCTCCTATACTCTACTCTCCCGCTCATTTACATTAAACTACACGAGAACCATAAACTTCCCTTCTCCCACTGATACACTGATCCTTCACTACGCCACAAGCTCTTCACAGGGGTCATCCGCTGAGCACCTCCCTTCATAAGCGTTACACTGAACACCTCAGGAAGACTCAGCAGTGAATTCTGGCATCCCAGACTCACCCCCCTCCAAGCTCACGACATAGATCACAGAATATCACCCACAACCTCCAGACCACTAAAAATTCTAACCCTGCAGTGTATGTATATGTATGTATTTATGTATGTGTTTGTGTATGTATTTAAGAGCTCTACAGCCAGATCATATACAGATCACCTTTTTTCAGCTCTTTCTTGCTTTCCACCTGAAGCAGCTGAGCAGGTGCTGTAGCCATCCTCTCTGCATGGAAAGAAATAAAAGAACAAAGAATTAAGTAAGACATGATATAAAAACATTGACACATTTCATACACATGCATAAACAATACAGCACAAAAAACAGCAGATTTTTATAATTATATGCTGATCCTTTTGCTTTAATTAACACTGAAAACTGACCTTTCTGTTTGGAGCTGTCTCTCCTGGCCTGTGATCCTCCAACTCCAGGACCTCCACGTCGTTCTCCAGGTCGTCCTCGTCCTACAAGAGACAGAGACAGAGACACAGAAATGAAGGGAAACTGTTGTTCACTTTTACTGTTGTAGACAATTTACTAATAATTTCACTGCATAATGCTTGTCAAATATTTACATAATTGTATAAAAGTAATATAAGCTATAATACAATGCTTATCAATATTGCCGTGACTGCAGGAATTATGTCTAAAGTGTTTTGGACTAAATTCTACCATGAATTAACATAATTATTATTAAATGAGATATAGTAAATAGGACATACAGGGAAGCTTCTATAGCTGACAGCAGAATTTAGTCCAAACTCTTACCTGTGCAGCTGGCACTGGCTCCAGTTCAGGCTTTGTGTCCTGAAGGTCCAGCCGGTGAGAGGGATCTGCCTCTTCTACCTGCACCAGGACTCGGCGAGGAGACCTGAAACGAGACACAAAGGAGGACCGAAAGTTGGTGACAGGGCGTTTCAGGGATCTGCACTGTGTGTTAGTAGTGGGTGACAGTGCAGTGTCTCCCTGGCTGGATGGCTCCGGATGAGAGGTGGTGGTGAGCTCTGGAGCTGGAGCTTCTTCACACTGTAAAAAAAAACAAACAAAAAAAACAAGATAAGATCATCCTTTATTAGTCCAAAAGTAGGGAATGTATTATTACAGCAGCAAAGGGATAACCAGGCACACAGAAGCAGAAAGACATTACTATATAAAAATATCTATGTATATAAAACGTGTAAGTGTATACTGTATGTGTGAGAAGTTTACTGGGTTTTTATTAAATGCAAAAGGTTATAATTACAAAAAATCTAAAATCCAAAGGGTTTTCGAGGTGTAATGGTTTAAAACAGAGCCAACACTTTTACTGAAGAACCCTTTAAGAACCACTTATTAAACAGTGAACTCATTCCTTTCACACACCTTTCTCACAGCTTCTTTTAACAGGTTTCATGATGAACTGTAGATCTTTAAGCATTTTAAGATAGTAGAATGGCAAAGATTATTTAGGATTAACTGCAAATTCTTACCTGTGCAACTGGAGCTGGGATTTCAGGCTCCGTAGAGTCCAGCCTGTGAGCGGGGGCTGCCTCCATAACTGGCACCAGGACACTCCCAACATGCCGCCTGGGACAGGAAAGCTGCTATGAAGGGGAAGATGAAGGTTTTAAAGACACATATTAACAGATAATTAACAGATTTAAGGTGGTTTTTGGATTTGGAAGCAGCTGTGTGACTGTGATGCTTCTCTGCATCTTAATTCATTATTTATTCTGCTTTTCTCACCTTCTCAATGAGGGCCTTCAGCTTCCTCTCGAGGAACTTGAGCTGAACCCTCCTGAGCTCCGTCCAGGGGTCTGGCTCCTCCTGAATAAAACTCAGAATTATATACACTGCAATATAAACTAAACACGCTGCATTTTTAGGCAGATTAACAATAACAGTTTGCTAGAGACTCACGCAAAAAGGCAGGAGAGTGGGGGGGTCACGTGCGCAGCGAGACTCCACCTACAATAAAAATAAATTACAACCATTTTTAAAAACATTACTCAACATATGTTGACATATGCAAGCATTTACAGTGTGTAAAACGTGACTGTGATGCTTCTATGCATCTTAATTAATTGTTCATTGTGCTTTACTGACCTTCTGAATGAGGGCCCTCAGCTTTCCCTCGAGGAACTCATGCTGAACCCTCCTGAGCTCCGTCCAGGGGTCTGGCTCCTCCTGAATAAAACTCAGGATTATATACACTGCAATATAAACTAAACACACTGCATTTTTAGACAAATCAACAATAACAGTTTGCTAGAGACTCACGCAAAAAGGCAGGAGAGTGGGGGGGTCACGTGCGCAGTGAGACTCCACCTACAATAAAAATAAATTACAACCATTTTTAAGAACAATAATCAAAATATGTTGACATATGCAAGCATTTGCAGTGTGTAAAACGTGGCTGTTGATGTTTTTCTGCATCTTAATTAATTATTCATTGTGCTTTACTGACCTTCTGAATGAGGGCCCTCAGCTTCCCCTCGAGGAACTCATGCTGGACCCTCCTGAGCTCCGTCCAGGGGTCTGGACCCTCACCCTGCCACTGCAGACAGGCAGCCCTCAGCTCCTCAGTGCCCTTCAGAAACATGAAAAAAAAAAAACACAACTGAGGATTATATCCACTGCAGTATAAACTAAACAGGCTGCATTTTTAGGCAGATTAAAAATAAGTTTGAAAGAGACTTACACAAAAAGGCAGCAGAATGAAGGGGTCTCCTGAACCACCAGAAGCCCCCTGCAATAGAAATACATGCAATATGCTTTACAATCGTTTAGAATAATAGTACATAAAACATATACAAGCATTTACTGTCCCTGTTAATGCTGATATTGTGAGCAGCTCAGTGAACATTTTAGAGCTTATTTGATGATATTTGTGAGCACATATACCATCCTTTATAGCACCCAAGCAAGAAACCCTTTCCAGACTGATATAGTTATTCAATAAAATGCTAATGTTATGCTAACTATGTTAGGCTAGCTACTCATTACTTCCTCACACTCCGCCTGCAGAACTAACAGCTGCTGTAATTTATGCTGCTCCACCTCTAGTTGTATCTCCTCACTATGAATTGGGTGTAAAATTGGAAAACGTTAATTGTTTACTAACCTCCAGGCGATGCTCTTCGCTACGCCAAAACTCCATGTCGGACCGCAGGGTGTCAGTATACCCTCACCGGCCTCCGACACCTGAAAAACAAATATATAAGATTAAAAACAGAAAATACAAGTAATAATACAATAATATGGTAATTTAAACACAATACAATTAATTAAACAGTAAATATGGAATAATAAAAGGGTTTGCTGTCGAAAAATCGCTGAATCTCCTCCGGTAAAAGCTGCTGTTGCTGCTGCTGTCTTGAGTTTAGAAACTCTGTAAACACAGACACCGTCCAATCTTCGCGCAGCGTCACTTCTGTAGCCATAGAAACGCGTGTATGATATATTTTCTGTTTATTTTGAATAATAATACATTTTACTTGAATTACAAGTAAATTTTACTTGAATTACTGAATTTTACTTGAATTACGACTTTTTATAATAATAATAATAATAATAATAATAATTGTTATTATTCATCTTATTATTATTATTATTATTCATCTTATTATTATTATTATTATTATTATTATTATTGTTGTTGTTGTTGTTGTTGTTGTTGTTATCAATATTATTTTTATTATCATTATTCAAAATAATAATTAAATAATTACAATCTACGTGCAAGAATAAAATGATTTTTATAATTGTAATAATAATAATAATAATAATAATAATAATAATAATATTGTTGTTGACAATAATAATAATAATAACAATAATAATAATAATAATAACAATAATAATAATAATAATAATAATAATAATAATAATAATAATAATAATAATAATAATAATAAAAATAATAATAATAATAATAATAGTATTTTTACTTACTTTTATTTTATTACTACTGCTACTATTGTTATTGTTGTTGTTTGTCGAAAATAGTAATTAAATAATTTAAATCAATGTGCAGGAGTAAATAAATTGTTTTAAACGGGGCTGAACTTCTCATTTTTAAATGCGTTAGAAAATTACCCTTTGCGTTTTTATTACTGCAAAAAGACTTAATAACACAGACATTATTAATATTATCTCGGATTTTATATTAGCACTCTTAATACGTTTCCATAATAATCCACCTTATGAACAAAATAAATGTGGATTATATATAAACTTAATAAGGTTATAATCATGTGTTACAGAATAGAAAAAAAACGCTGCCTATACGTTCGTACAGTGGAATCAGTTGAATATGTTCTTTAAAAAAAGTCACAGACTACACATGACTACAACGCCTAAGCTGTGACTTTTTTAAAGAAAATATTGAACTAATTTCACTGTACAAACGTATAGGCAGCGTTTTTTCTGTTCTTTAGCTCATGATTATAGTGTTATTGAGTTTATATAAAATCCACAACATTTATTTTGTTTATAAGGTGGATTATTATGAAAACGTATTATTATTATTATTATTATTATTATTATTATTATTATTATTATTATTATTATTATTATTATAATTATTATTATTATTATTATTATCATTGTTGTTGTTGTTGTTGTTGTTGTTGTTATTAACGCTGATCTTATTATTATTGTCAACAACACTGATATAATAATAATAATAATAATAATAATAATAATAATAATAATAATAATAATAATAATAATAACAATATTATTGTTATTATTATTATTATTATTATTATTATCATACAAGTAAATGCAAGTAAATGCAAGTAAAATTCAACGTTAATTTAATGTTTTTTGCCTTCAGGGTTCACCAAAACGTATAATTGCACTATAATTAAGATAAATGCACTAATGACTGTGTTATAAATATTCATGAAATAATCATGTCAGCACCGTTTAAAAAGTCATTTTATTCCTGCACGTAGATTTGAATTATTTTAGTATTATTTTGAACAACAATAATAATAATAATAATAATAAAAATAATAATAATAATAATAATAATTATTATTATTATTATTATTATTATTATTATTATTATTATTATTATTATTATTATTATTATTATTATAAACGTTGTATTTTAAGTAAAATCAGTAATTCAAGTAAAATGTACTCGTAATTCACGTAAAATTTATTATTATTCAAAATAAACAGAAAATATATCATACACGCGTTTCTATGGCTACAGAAGTGACGCTGCGCGAAGATTGGACGGTGTCTGTGTTTACAGAGTTTCTAAACTCAAGACAGCAGCAGCAACAGCAGCTTTTACCGGAGGAGATTCAGCGATTTTTCGACAGCAAACCCTTTTATTATTCCATATTTACTGTTTAATTAATTGTATTGTGTTTAAATTACCATATTATTGTATTATTACTTGTATTTTCTGTTTTTAATCTTATATATTTGTTTTTCAGGTGTCGGAGGCCGGTGAGGGTATACTGACACCCTGCGGTCCGACATGGAGTTTTGGCGTAGCGAAGAGCATCGCCTGGAGGTTAGTAAACAATTAACGTTTTCCAATTTTACACCCAATTCATAGTGAGGAGATACAACTAGAGGTGGAGCAGCATAAATTACAGCAGCTGTTAGTTCTGCAGGCGGAGTGTGAGGAAGTAATGAGTAGCTAGCCTAACATAGTTAGCATAACATTAGCATTTTATTGAATAACTATATCAGTCTGGAAAGGGTTTCTTGCTTGGGTGCTATAAAGGATGGTATATGTGCTCACAAATATCATCAAATAAGCTCTAAAATGTTCACTGAGCTGCTCACAATATCAGCATTAACAGGGACAGTAAATGCTTGTATATGTTTTATGTACTATTATTCTAAACGATTGTAAAGCATATTGCATGTATTTCTATTGCAGGGGGCTTCTGGTGGTTCAGGAGACCCCTTCATTCTGCTGCCTTTTTGTGTAAGTCTCTTTCAAACTTATTTTTAATCTGCCTAAAAATGCAGCCTGTTTAGTTTATACTGCAGTGGATATAATCCTCAGTTGTGTTTTTTTTTTTCATGTTTCTGAAGGGCACTGAGGAGCTGAGGGCTGCCTGTCTGCAGTGGCAGGGTGAGGGTCCAGACCCCTGGACGGAGCTCAGGAGGGTCCAGCATGAGTTCCTCGAGGGGAAGCTGAGGGCCCTCATTCAGAAGGTCAGTAAAGCACAATGAATAATTAATTAAGATGCAGAAAAACATCAACAGCCACGTTTTACACACTGCAAATGCTTGCATATGTCAACATATTTTGATTATTGTTCTTAAAAATGGTTGTAATTTATTTTTATTGTAGGTGGAGTCTCACTGCGCACGTGACCCCCCCACTCTCCTGCCTTTTTGCGTGAGTCTCTAGCAAACTGTTATTGTTGATTTGTCTAAAAATGCAGTGTGTTTAGTTTATATTGCAGTGTATATAATCCTGAGTTTTATTCAGGAGGAGCCAGACCCCTGGACGGAGCTCAGGAGGGTTCAGCATGAGTTCCTCGAGGGAAAGCTGAGGGCCCTCATTCAGAAGGTCAGTAAAGCACAATGAACAATTAATTAAGATGCATAGAAGCATCACAGTCACGTTTTACACACTGTAAATGCTTGCATATGTCAACATATGTTGAGTAATGTTTTTAAAAATGGTTGTAATTTATTTTTATTGTAGGTGGAGTCTCGCTGCGCACGTGACCCCCCCACTCTCCTGCCTTTTTGCGTGAGTCTCTAGCAAACTGTTATTGTTAATCTGCCTAAAAATGCAGCGTGTTTAGTTTATATTGCAGTGTATATAATTCTGAGTTTTATTCAGGAGGAGCCAGACCCCTGGACGGAGCTCAGGAGGGTTCAGCTCAAGTTCCTCGAGAGGAAGCTGAAGGCCCTCATTGAGAAGGTGAGAAAAGCAGAATAAATAATGAATTAAGATGCAGAGAAGCATCACAGTCACGTTTTACACACTGTAAATGCATGTATATGTCAACATATGTTGATTATTGTTCTTAAAAATGGTTGTAATTTATTTTTATTGTAGGTGGAGTCTCACTGCACACACGACCCCCCCACTCTCCTGCCTTTTTGCGTGAGTCTCTAGCAAACTGTTATTGTTGATTTGTCTAAAAATGCAGTGTGTTTAGTTTATATTGCAGTGTATATAATCCTGAGTTTTATTCAGGAGGAGCCAGACCCCTGGACGGAGCTCAGGAGGGTTCAGCTCGAGTTCCTCGAGGGGAAGCTGAAGGCCCTTATTCAGAAGGTGAGGCATTTCAGACCCACAGCTGCTTTTAAAACCAAATACCACCTTAAATCTGTTAATTATCTGTTAATATGTGTCTTTAAAACCTTCATCTTCCCCTCCATTGCAGCTTTCCTGTCCCAGGCGGCATGTTGGGAGTGTCCTGGTGCCGGTTATGGAGGCAGCCCCCGCTCACAGGCTGGACTCTACGGAGCCTGAAATCCCAGCTCCAGTTGCACAGGTAAGAATTTGCAGTTAATCCTAAATAATCTTTGCCATTCTACTATCTTAAAATGCTTAAAGATGTACAGTTCATTATGAAACCTGTTAAAAGAAGCTGTGAGAAAGGTGTGTGAAAGGAATGAGTTCACTGTTTAATAAGTGGTTCTTAAAGGGTTCTCCAGTAAAAGTGTTGTCTCTGTTTTGAACCGTTAAACCTCGAAAACCCTTTGGATTTTGGATTTTTTGTAATTATAACCTTTTGCATTTAATAAAAACCCAGTAAACTTCTCACACATACAGTATACACTTACACGTTTTATATACATAGATATTTTTATATAGTAATGTCTTTCTGCTTCTGTGTGCCTGGTTATCCCTTTGCTGCTGTAATAATACATTCCCTACTTTTGGACTAATAAAGGATGATCTTATCTTGTTTTTTTTGTTTTGTTTTTTTTTACAGTGTGAAGAAGCTCCAGCTCCAGAGCTCACCACCACCTCTCATCTGGAGCCATCCAGCCAGGGAGACACTGCACTGTCACCCACTACTAACACACAGTGCAGATCCCTGAAACGCCCTGTCACCAACTTTCGGTCCTCCTTTGTGTCTCGTTTCAGGTCTCCTCGCCGAGTCCTGGTGCAGGTAGAAGAGGCAGATCCCTCTCACCGGCTGGACCTTCAGGACACAAAGCCTGAACTGGAGCCAGTGCCAGCTGCACAGGTAAGAGTTTGGACTAAATTCTGCTGTCAGCTATAGAAGCTTCCCTGTATGTCCTATTTACTATATCTCATTTAATAATAATTATGTTAATTCATGGTAGAATTTAGTCCAAAACACTTTAGACATAATTCCTGCAGTCACGGCAATATTGATAAGCATTGTATTATAGCTTATATTACTTTTATACAATTATGTAAATATTTGACAAGCATTGAGTAGTAAAATTATTAGTAAATTGTTTACAACAGTGAAGTTGAACAGCAGTTTCCTTTTATTTCTGTGTCTCTGTCTCTGTCTCTTGTAGGACGAGGACGACCTGGAGAACGACGTGGAGGTCCTGGAGTTGGAGGATCACAGGCCAGGAGAGAGAGCTCCAAACAGAAAGGTAAGATTTCAATGTTAATTAAAGCAAAAGGATCAGCATATAATTATAAAAATCTGCTGTTTTTTTGTGCTGTATTGTTTATGCATGTGTATGAAATGTGTCAATGTTTTTATATCATGTCTTACTTAATTCTTTGTTCTTTTATTTCTTTCCATGCAGAGAGGATGGCTACAGCACCTGCTCAGCTGCTTCAGGTGGAAAGCAAGAAAGAGCTGAAAAAAGGTGATCTGTATATGATCTGGCTGTAGAGCTCTTAAATGCATACACAAACACATACATAAATACATACATACACACATACATAAATACATACACTGCAGGGTTAGAATTTTGGTAAATGGGCTGAGGCACACAGTAGGATGTTAGCAGTAATCTAGATGATGGGATAGTGGTATGGAGGTTGTGGGTGATATTCTGTGATCTCCTATGTCGTGAGCTTGGAGGGGGGTGAGTCTGGGATGCCAGAATTCACTGCTGAGTCTTCCTGAGGTGTTCAGCGTAACGCTTATGAAGGGAGGTCCTCAGCGGATGACCCCTGTGAAGAGCTTGTGGCGTAGTGAAGGATCAGTGTATCAGTGGGAGAAGGGAAGAGTGGGTGTTTCATGTTTGGAATAAATGTTGCTGATTGGAAAAATGATGTGGTAAATGGCCACAGAAGCGTAGTTGATAGGTGTAGGAGTTTATGGTTCTCGTGTAGTTTAATGTAAATGAGCGGGAGAGTGGAGTATAGGAGAAGGGAATGGGTGGAGCTCTAGATTTAACCACAGTTGCGTAACTTACATAGATATAGAGATAGACTTAGGATACACATAAAAATACACACACAGTAATACACTCACATACATACATAAACACACACACACACATACATACACAAAGACACATTCATACACAAACACAGTTTCAACTCAGACAACAAAACACAACTGTATGTATGCATGTGTGTATGTATGTGTGTGAAAGTGTATGTATGAACATGCATGTTTGAAATTGTGTTTGTGTATGTATGTGCATGTGTATGTGCATGTGTTTTGTGTGTGTAGATATGTCTGCATGTGTGTTTGTAGGTGCATGTATGTTTGTATTTGAAATTGTGTTTGTTTGTGTAAGTATGTGCATGTGTGTTTATATCTGTGTATGCGAGTGTGTATGTATGTAAGTGTGTGTTTGTGTGTATGTGCATGTAAGTGTGTGTGCATGTGTTTTTCTATGTATGTTTATGTGTATTACATGTGTGATATATGTGTGTGTAAGCATGTGTGTGTGTTTCTGTATGTATGTGTATGAGTGTGTTTCTGTATGTATGCATGTATGTATATGTGTGTTTGTTTATGTACATGTGTGTGTTTGAAATTGTGTGTTTGTATGTGTATGCATGTGTGTATGTATGTATATGTGTATGTATGTGTGTGTGTGTGTGTGTGTATAAATGGGTGTGTATTTGCGTGTGTGTGTGTGTGTGTGTGTGTGTGTGTGTATGAATGGGTGTGAATGTGTGTTCTCCATGGATCGCCACCTTGCCGTTGGTGGAGAATCTTGTGTGTTCCGATGAACCTGAGAGCGATGCCGTCTGGAACTTAGGTTCCTGGTAGGGTCACCCATGGCGGTACGGTCGAGGGGGAGGTTCCAGACTAAGTGCGATCCAAAGATTTTATATGTGTGTGTGTGTGTGTGTTTATGTATATGTCTGTATGTGTGTGTGTGTGTGTACGTGTACACTGTTCAAAAAATATAGGGAACATTTAAACAACACAATTGTGTGAAATCAACCTGTCCAGTTAAGAAGCAACACTGATGTTGAATCAATTTTACCTGCTGTTGTGCAAATGGAACAGACAACAGGTAGAAATGAGAGTCAATTAGCAAAACACACTCTATAAAGGAGTAGTTCTGCAGGTGGTGACCACAGACCTTTTCTCAGTACTTATGCTTTCTGGCTGATGTTTTGGTCACTTTTGCATTTTGTCAGTTCTCTTACCATAGAGGTAGCATGAGACGGACTCTACAACCCACAGAAGTTGCTCAGGTAGTGCAGCACATCCAGGATGGCACATCAATGCGAGCTGTGGCAAGAAGGTTTGCTGTGTCTTTCAGCACAGTGTCCAATGCATGGAGCAGATTCCAGGAGACAGGCCAGTACACCAGGAGACATGGAGGGGGCCATAGGAAGGCAATAACCCAGCAGCAGGACCGCTACCTCCTCCTTTGTGCAAGGATTAGCAGGAGGAGCACTGAAAGAGCCCTGCAAAATAAGCTCCAGCAGGCCACTAATATCCAAGTTTCTGCTTACATTGTCAGAAACAGATTCCATGAGGGTGGTATGAGGGCCCGACGTCCACAAGTGGGGCTTGTGCTTACACAGCCCAACACCGTGGAGGGCGATTGGCATTTGCCAGAGACCACCAAGTTTGGCATATTCGCCCTGTGCTTTAACAGACGTGACAGAGTCTGGAGACACTGTGGAGAACATTCTGCTGCTGCAACATCCTTCAGCGTGACCGATTTGGCAGTGGGTCAGTAATGGTGTGGAAGGTCACACAGACCTCCATGTACTAGACAGCGGTACCCTGACTGCCGTTAGGTACCGGGATGAGATCCTCAGTCCCCTTGTGAGACCATATGCTGGTGCAGTTGGCCCTGGGTTCCTTCTGATGCATGACAAACCTAGACCTCATGTGGCTGGAGTGTGTCAGCTGTTCCTGCATGACGAAGGTATTGATGCTATGGACTGGCCTGCCTGTTCAGAGACCTGAATCCAATCCAGCACATCTGTGACATCACGCCAATGCCACACTGCACCACAGACCAGGTCCGCTGCTAAGGTTTTGGAGGCCCTAAGCATAACTGGTCAGGGAGGCCCCCCCCCCAAAAAAAAAAAAAAAAAAAAAAAAACACACACACACACAAACACAAAAGGTTTACGCAAAATTTTACTATTTATTACAATTACGCATGTAACTGTGAATATTTACAACGTTATAAGTAAGGCCAATAACAGTGAAGAACAGCACAAGAGTACTATTTATAATGTATAAATAATAAATGAAACGATGCATGTCTATTTTAAGCAGTGGACACGTCATTTACACAAGCCAGCCTTAAAGGTTATGAAATTATCGTTTATATTTGTGGTGTATTTATATCAGCCTGTCAAAATCTATAGAGCTGTCTGATCCTGCTGTCATACAGACCATTTGGATAGTGCACTGACGGCATTAGTCAATAGGTAGGCTACTCTGTTTATTAATTTTTTATTAAAGTCACTAAAAATCTTCAAACTACACTACTACTATTTGCAAACGTGCCACGTGCCTTGCAATACCCAGATTAGTTTCTAGTTAAGCGTTTAAAGCTACCAAATCAGCAAAGCCAACGTAACTAGCTCAGGCAACACCACTGAACATGTAATCAAAACTCACCAGAAAGGGATGCATGGGCCTCATCTTTCTGCTTCTTTTTCTTCTTCTCAGCTCCAGACTCAAACCGTCGCTTCATAGTTGAATTACCATTTAGTAGCAACTTCGCGAGGTGAACTTGTCTCCTGCCAAACTCAAGTAGCGTTGCTACTTTAGTTAGGACTAAGGTTGCCAGATAAGTTACGATTTTTCATCCTATTTGTTTATTTTATTTTAAGTTTTTAACTTACACAAATATTGCACTGGACAAGTTTTTGTATAGAATGGCCACATACACTTTAAAAATGGTTAAACATGCGCAAGATTTAGCGCCTCCATGCATTTTTTGATTATTTATTTGACTGGAAAATGTCACATCTGGCAACAACCAACAGAGCAAACCGAGCCGTGCCATTTCAGGCAATAGGGGTGGGGGCATTATATTATGCACAAAAATAATAACGTGCCGCTTTTAAGTAGTAGAGTAGGTGCCCCATGCAATGTTTAAAGACAAAAAAGATGAGCGTATCATAAATAATTCACATTGGGTTTTAAATTTAATAATGTCATAATTTCAACACATTTCATTCTCAGTCAATTTGGCTCCCTGCAACTGCAAAATGGTTGAGGCCTAACGCTGGCTGCGTTGTCTGCGTATGCAGAGCGGCGGCCCTGCCACAGACTGTTCAGGAGTTGAGCCTCATCATGGATCGCCACCTTGCCACTGGTGGAGAACCTTGTGTGTTCCAATGAACCTGAGAGCGATGCTGTCTGGAACTTAGGTTCCTGATAGGGTCACCCATGGTGGTAAACACTGAAAAGGCAAAGCAATGAATACATTGTCTCACAGTCAGCAGCTCCAGCCCGTCTGGGCAACAAGTTCTTATCATGGTGTTGTTCCACAACTTTCGATGCCTTGTGCATCTCTGTTATCAGGCAATAGTGTCAGAGCAAACCGCTATGAGTTACAGGTGTATAAACTAAAAGACACGGACAGAGACTACACAATCAGATTTTAAAAAAGATTTATTGCAGGCTCTAAAGCCTCGCTCACACCTGGCATTAATGTACAGAATGTCTTGGGTGATCCAATCATAAGCGTTTACACCTGGTCACTTCATGCCTCTTGTAATGCATATCAGGATTATATATAAAAAAATCCACGTTCAGTTTGGGATCAAACGACAATCAGATTATATTTGCAACGATACAATACGATATAACGGAATATTGATATTTTGTCCCACCCCTATTGCACGAGACCCATCTCCAGAACTTAGTTTTGCTGTGTAGCCCAAGTAATATTTGTATAAAAGCCTATAATATTACTATACTGTCAGTTCAGACGATTCTCTCCCATTTCTTTGTCTCTAATCTTGTCAACAAATGCACGTGTACATGTAGGGGTGTCCATGAAGGGGTGCTCAAAAATTTGATTACACAAAACTCCACACCAGTAGGGGAGCTCAGGAGCAAAATAAAATCATTATATTGGTTACCGGTAAATTAACAGATAATCTGCAAGTTAGATAAATGTTAAGCTTTAAGATATTTTCTGTACCACCAGTGCACCCCCTCAGACTTATGGTTTGAGAAGTGCTTACCTAGAAAAAAAAACCAGAATAATAATAACTGAGAGGTAATATAATAAATACTGTTTTCCTCCAGACAACTTTGTTTAGAGCAGCAGAAATTTTAGGGTCGCAGAATTTACTGGCGGTCAGGGGTGTAAATAACAAAATACCTTTTGCACTATAAACGCAAAAATGTCCAAAAACTTAATCTCACAATTTATTTATGACAAAACCACTCAAGAGGCATGTTAATACCAGGTGTGAACAGGACCTTCATTCACCTGAAGGCATCAGTCAGTGTAAAGGCAATGAATCATGCTGTATTTCAATACAGCGACCAACATCAAGATGAAATACAGAAAAGTCTGAATTTAAATTAAAGAAAAGAAAAACAAAAAGCAGCAACACTGACAGATAAACTTAACACATCCATCTAAAACAACTGAATATGACACAAAACTCCATTACAACAACGCAACAAAGCATCCACTGACAGTAAAAGTGACAGAAAAAAAACTTTTACAACTCGCTACTTTACAGAAGAAAGAAAGAAAAAAAACTTTCAATTAAAATCAGTGTAAAAAGATTTTATTCCGAGCCACTCTGGCACATTTCTATTGGTCCATTCACAGTGAAACATGGTAAATAGGCAAAAATGGAGATTAGTGGTACCTAAAACAATTTGTGAACATTTTATGATTTTCTATATTACTGGATAACTTTGACCTAAACCCTTTTTCAGATTTTCTCATAAGTTCTAAACTTACACACTGGTGAGAGGCAAAAGTGTGTGAAACTTTAAAACTTTTAAACTGAGCAGATAATGTGTAAATGAAATGTGTTACCCAAGGTAACTTCTAAGCAACTGAAGGCCTTTTTCACACAGGCTAATGTTAATGTTCATAAGTCCACCGTCAGGAGAACACTAAAAAACAATGGTGTACATGAAAGGGCTGCAAAAAGAAAGCTGCTGCTCTGCAAAAAGAACATTGACAATGACCCATGGCACAAAGTGTTTTACCAAAGAATGATTACTGAAGGATTAAATTAATGTTTTGGATTGAGGCCAAGTCAAAGTCCTAATTTGATGTGAGAGCAGTAAATGTGAGAAAACCCACCAACATAAGAGAGCTGAACTTGTTTTGTAAGGAGGAATGCGTTAAAATTTCTACAAAGTTTTGCAACTTTTTAGTATTTACTTTTTACTTTTAAGTAAATTTAATTTCAGATGAATTTAAGTAACTTCAACTCGGTTTCAAGACTTAAATCATGTTACATAAAGTAAGTGAGCTGAACTTCAGTCAATCCTTTCTTTTAGTAAAACTTTACTTCATTTATTTTTGCTGAATCAATCCTTTCTTTTATTACACATTATTTAATTTATTTTTGCTGAATCAATCCTTTCTTTTTGTAACCTTTACTTAATTTCTGCATACAATATTACCTAATTATAATTTATTAATTTATACAATGTTACTCAAATAATTTATGATACATAATATATTATAATTCCTGAAATTTAAATATTTAAAATGTATATGTTAAAAAACACATATTACACTGTCTCTATACACTCGATACACTGTCTCTATTTCGTGTACTAAAAACAATGTATTACATGCCATCCATGTGTTGTTTCCAAACAACACATCTTTGAGATTATGTAAATATTTAAATGTTTGTTTTAACTAAAACTATTTAAATTTCAGGAATTATAATATATTGTGTATCATAAATTATTTGAGTAATTTTGTATACATTAATTAATTGTAATTAGATAATATTGTATGCAGAAATTAAGTAAAGTTTACTAAAAGAAAGGACTGATTCAGCAAAAAAAGTAAAGTTTATTAAAAGAAAGGATGGATTCAGCAAAAACAAATAAGTAAAGTTTACTAAAAGAAAGCATTGACTAAAGTTCACTTCACTTATTTACTCTTTGTAACATTTAAGTCTTGAAACTGAGTTGAAGTTACTTCAATTTATCTGAAATTAAATTTACTTAAAAAAGCAAATGCAGAAAGTTGCGAAACTTTTTTTAAGTACATTTTACTCATCATTTCTTTCAGTGCAGTTACTGGAAACGTTTAACTGGAGTTATTGCTGCACAAGGGAGACACATCAAATAATGAATGCAAATAAATATTCACATGCCACTTACAGAAATGTAGTATTTGTTAATTTATCTAGAAAATGAATGTGCTGCACTGAGGCACTTAAGAGGAGATGGTGTCAGTCTGGTCTGAGTTGGATGAGAAAGCTGGAGAAGTGAATTGTTGGAACTGCTCCTCTGTGGTTTATAATAGGGATGTGAATTCTGGGGGAAATGTAGTGTAATAAATAGCCAAACAGTGATTTCATTGTTGCTGGAAAATACTGCCACTTAAAATGATTACTTAAGTATTCCATTACTCTTGCACACCCCAAGTTTACATAGTATGTATTATAAATGGTTTATTAGGTAGAAAACGTTTGGAGATTCATAGTATTTAAGCCCTTATTATTGATTGAATCATATTGCATTATGTTGCTCTAAAACTATTACGAAGACTGGAGCCTCATGTACTAAAGCTGTGTTCGTACAAAAACACTGCCAGGCCATATTTCACACTCGGAGTCACGTGTACCTAATGTGACTTGAACAACTTGGCTACATTCACATTACCAGGCTGAAGTGACTCAAAACTATTTTTTTTTTTGCTAAATGTGTCTCAGATCTGATTTTTTTTAATGGCTGTGTACACGTGCCAAATCTAAGTATTTCAAATCTGATTTGAGTCACTTTGGCTATGTTCACATTACAAGCCACATTGCTCAAATCCGATTTTTTGCTCAGATCTTGACGGTTTACATTAACAAATGTAAGTGAGCTGTATCTGTGTGTAGTGTGAACTAATCTGTCCCTGAAACACCTCACATTCGCACATTGGTACGTGTATAAACATCGCCTTCTTCAGGACCAACAAAAAAACGTGCTTAGGTTGAGGAGGTGAAAAAAGGATAGGTGATTTGCTTTTGCTGTTTTTGCTGTTATAGCTGCACAGCTGCACACAGACATGAACACAGCCATGAAAAAATCATATCTGAGTCACAATAAGCAAAAAATCAGATTTGAGTCACTTCAGCCTGGTAATGTGAACGTAGCCTTCATGTCCTTTGTGTTTTAGCAGAGCATGTGAAGTTGGAGGATCAATTATATGGCATTTGGGATCTAGTAAAGCATATGGTGTTGGTGGTGGTGCAGTCATATTTTGTTGGCGATCTCGTAGAGCATATGAACATGGAGGTTCCATCATTTGTCCTTTGGGGTATATCAGACTATGTAAAGTTGGAGGTTCTATTATATGCCTACTGGGTTCTAGTGGAGCATGTGGAGTTGGAAGTGCAGTTATTCTGTATGTTAGTGTTCTAGTGAAGCATGTAAAGTTGTAGGTTTCAAAATTTAGCAGACCTGTGTGGACCTATGTTGATTTTTCTACCATCATTTCATTTCAGCAGACCATATCAAGTTGGAGGTTTCCCTCACATGTTATTTGGGTTGTAGCAGAGCATGTTGAGTTGCAGGTTCTCATCCCAGTGGCGCAGCAGCAGAAACAGCTGCCTTGCTGCTGCCTTCAGCCCCGGCAGGTCCACGCCCTCCGGCAGCGACTGGCACTTCAGCCAGAAGTCGGCCTTGGCTGCCACCAGCTCCCACTCCACAAAAAAGCCGGCACAGTGGTGCTCCAGCCAAGCCAGAGCCACCACTGTAGCCCAGCTGGAGCTTTCAACATCTAGCTGAGCCAGCCCTTCTCCCTGAGGCTCTGTACCTTCCAACGGAGAGCCCTCGTACATGTCCGTCTCAGAGCCACGCCCGCTGTCCGCCTGTGGGACTCCACCCACCGGTTCCGGAGACCCCTCCTCTGAGCTGAGGCGGTCAGCGAGAGCGGTTAGGGGTTCATTGTTGTCGTAGCGGCGTAGGCCGGTGCGATGTGGGTGGGCACTGGTGGGATCTGCAGGTGTGTAGGGGGCGGTGGGTCGGATGACGGGGGGTGAGATGCAGCGGTATGGTGGGCTCAGGCTGCTGCGGTGGCTCTGGTAGGGTGATGCCCTCTTTAGACGATCCAGAGGGATATGAATGCACTCTGAGAACGACTCGCACAACAGAAACACACCTGAGGCCAACTGTAGCCGCACCTGAAACAAAGAGATAGAGAGGACTCAGATTTAGGTCCAATCACATTTCAACACTTGATTCTTGTTAGGTTGGAGGGGTGGGGGGAAGTGTTAGGGCCCTTTAAATAGATCTTTTTCAGGATCACTGGCAAGATGGCAGCACAAGCAATCGAATACACCAACAAATTGTATTTTTTTTCCTTGTTAAAATTTTGATAAGTACTATACTACCATAAACCCGATCTGGACGGGATTAATTTCTCTAATTTTCTCTTTTATGGGGGGTGTCACGTTCTCATCTGTTATGTCCCTGTTTATTTACTCTCCGCACGTTCCTAGTGTTTATCCTGTGTCTCCTCACCCGTTGCCTACCCTTTTTGTAGCTCCACCCCCTGTTCCCAGGTGTTTCCTGTTTCCCGTCTTTGTCCGTTTGTATAAATCCCCCCCCGTACTGTTTTCCTCCGTCCATGGTTGTGCGTTGTTTACATCAGTCAGGTTTGTGTGAAAAACCCTGTGTTTTCTTTAGTCTCAGTTTCTTGTTTATTAATGTATGTTAATAAATGTAACTCGCACATGCATCCGCCTCCGCGTCCTCTCCCTGTTCCTATTTTTTTTCATCTGGACCGATCATGTCTGTGTTTTTCTCAGAAGTCCTCTGAGAAATGTACAGGCTGAAGAACCTACTGTTTTTCGCTGAACTCTGTGGTCTGTGGTGATTTCAGTCCCGTCCGGATGCACATCACCTTGCATTTTTTTTGTCCACTGCCACGCACCATAATTACACTTTTTAATTACACTTTTTGATTACCCCTGAGCAACTAATCCCATCTGAACAGGGCTATAGTTTAATGTTCAATGTAAGTTTAAGATGTGAAGCTAATTATAAGATGATATAAAATTAATTGATTTGCAAAGCATGTTTAGATCAAGCTAGTTTATTGGTTTGGCATAGTACAGTCACATGACCAGCAGAGCGAGCTAGTAGATTAACATGCTTGTATGTTATTAATGAAAGTCTTATGGAAATTGAAGTTGAAGTCTGTTTGTCCTGTGGTTTGCATTTTACACATTCTGGATAAATGGTTTAAAAACAGAGTTTTTGGACTCTGGGTCGTTTGTATCCTTAGTGTGTTTCGAATGAGCAGGTGTGAAAACAGTAATCGCAATCGGCTCTGGATCAAAACAACTATTTTCTTCATAAAAAGCATTAAAAAAAATCCCAAGTTGTTTGTCTAGCTAGCTAACTTTCCCATTCCCCCTCAAATGGTGCAACAGGTGGCACTCGAGGGGTAGGGGTACAAAAAAGCAATGGGTCTTAGTCGTCGTTAGTTTGGTCTGCATGTTTTAGAGACATCTTGTCTACAATCTACTTTTTAACCAAAAACAACAAAGAAATTGCTTTCAATGTTCAGCCAAATATGTGAAAATACAATAAAATAGCATATAATAAAAGGATAGGAAGGGAAATTAGAATGGCACTGCTGAGGTAGATAGCCAAGTCATGAGCATTGCGTGACACCAGCATAGTGTACAGCTGATTAGACAGAGAGTAGAAAGAGTATTGGTAGTTCTGGCACTCACCAGAGGTAGGTAATCAGGTGACTGGGAGTCTGTGTGTGTGTCGCATTCTGCAGACAGGCACTGTGGTTTGAGAGGAGTTTGCCTTCCTGAGCTGTGGCTGGACTTAAGCCTGCTGAGGTTAAACCTGCATAACACATACAAACAATCACTCACTCAAAAACACCAAAAACGTACGTCAGTTGTTTTACTTTTTTCTGTATTGTAATGACTCCAAGTGCACCCCCTGCTCTGATGCTAAGGCTATGTTTAGACTGCAGATAAATCATTATCTTATATTCATTTTAACGGACAAGTGTTTTTACAGTAGTATCGAATGCGTAAAAAAAAACACAAATCTGACCTGGTGCTGAAGAAACTCTCAACGGATCTGCTCTCGATGGAGCGCTGAGAGCGGGATGAGACGGCAGAAGGGCTGGCAGGATGTGCGCTCCCACCCACACCTAACACACAAACACACACAGGAGCTGCAATGCTAACAGACACAGAAGTCTTGGAAGCTTGGATGCAGGTTAGTCAGAATGCTAACAGCCAGCCTTGGCAGGGTTAGAGCTGCAATGCTAATAGACACAGCAGCCAGGATTGGCAAGGTTAGAACAGGTTAGTGACAATGCTAACAGCCAGCCTAGGCAGGATTAGAGCGGCAGTGTTAACAGACACTGTATTTGGGCTCATCAAATTAATGAAAGGAGGGAGATGTTGCTAAATACAAATAATTTGGTACTGTCAGAAAATGCATAGTGCTGCTTTAACGATCTTTCCCAAGTACTCACTGCTGTCATAAGAAGCCAGACTGCGTGGAGAAGCTGGAGTGTCATCTCTGTCTGCGGAAAAAAAAAGTGTTCAAAATGAGAAATTTCATTACAATGTTTAACAGGCATCAAACATTACCTTAAATAAATAGGGAACATCAACTCTGATATCAGATATCAACGTCCAGGAACATTTAATTAAGTGTCGTAGATCAGCACAGCAGTGCCAATATTACACGTTATAGCACGAACTTTAAGTGTATTAATGTGATTATACCACAGTTCCATTATCTCTGTTTATTGAACGATTTTGACTTAAAGAGGATGAAGAAAATATGATCTGTTTGGTTATAAACTCTACGCAAGTTAAAATAGTTCCATTGCTGCTCTATTTGTAGCTGTGCTGTTTGGTTTGTAAGCTAGGTTACCTGTATGTGGCGGAGTAATACATGAAGAGCTTCAGTTACAGTGCATTACCGGCTGATAATGTCACTCATAGAACGCCTCTCAGCCAATCACATTGCAGAGTCAGAACTAACTATGATATAATCACCTGTATATACAGTATAGGTGGTGTGTGCACATGTGTGTGTGTGTTACCTGTCAAGGTGTGTACGTCATCTGTCTCCTCACTGTCTCTACTGGACGGCCTGCGTCCGAGCCCAACGGAACACGCCCTCTGTCTTCTGCTGCTGGTACTGCGCCTGCTCCCAAAACGTACTCCTAACACACATAGCCACATAGCAGGCTTAGAATTCATTAGCGATCAGCTAGTCATAATGTTTTTATCTGAGGTGTGTATGTGAGTGTGTGTATACCTGTGTGTCGTATGTCTGTAGGTTCTGACAGAGTTTTGTTGGGACTGAAGTCCGTGGCAGTAAACGCTGTGTACATGCAGACGATTCCACAGCTTTTACTGGTCTGGATGGCTTTCAGACGATACCGCTTAGAAGAACCTGCAGTACAGGCAATGTTTATTAAATCTACATTATTTTATATATATTGCAAATGAAAAATTTTCTATGGTCCATGGCAGGTGACATTTTACCACAATTAAAAATTTCATCAAAAAAGTTTATTTGAAGAAGTAAAGATGAGGCATTCAAACCCAAAACGTACAAAAGTACAGCTGTTAAGCATGGTGGTGGTAGCATCATGTTCTGACACAGTGCACACACCACCCGCCTCCATGTTCCTACCATGTTCTATGTCCGTCTCCTTCTCTGCCATGTTCTCAAAGTCTCGGATGACGGAGCGGGACGTGAGTTGATGGATGATTTCATCCCAGGGGCCTCGTGTGGGGACCTCAGGGGCCCACAGCACAGACAGGTCCACACTAACCTCCCAGGACACAGGTCGGGACCCAAGCAGGCCGTGGATGACCGAGCGGCACTGGGCCGGACCACCCTGAGGGTCGCTGGAAGGGGCGGCAGCAAAAAGACCCTCAGGATCAGTGAAACTGTCCCAGTCCAGTGGAGATGCTGGAAACAGCAGACCATCTGGAGGAAAGAGAGAATAGAGAGAGAGAGAGAAAGAAAATAATTACAAATTTTGATTTAGTTTTAGTCTATAGTCTTGTGATGCAAATGGCATTTAGTTTTAGTCAGAATTTAGTCACCTGAAATGTTTTTATTTTTAGTCTAGTTTTAGTCGATTAATTATATAAGATTATAGTCGACTAAAACTGTTGGGAGTATCGGCCAAATGCGCTGTATTTCAGAATGCTGGGGGTGAATGGAGATGGGCTATTTAACAAAAGTTCTTACTTGTTATAAGTTATAAGTTATAAGTCTATTTCACACCAGACTTCGCCTTTAAAACAATCAATCATTAAATATATATATATAAAATTTCTTAGTTTTCCACCAACTATTCTAACGTTTCTGGTGGTTTTCAGCATGTTCCACAAGTTTTCTCAGCACAGCTAGCTTAAATTTTTTTTGTGATTCACAGAGCTTCTCCTTATCGACTCGTTTTTCTGAACATTTACTTTTATTAGCTACTGCAGACACATCATGGATAAATGCTGAGGAACAGTTTCATATGCAGCATCCATATACAACTCAGAGAGACCTACTGTATTTCACGAACAACAAGAATATTTTAGTGGATTTTAGTGGAAAAACACTTTTAAAGTAAGTAAAATATATAAATTAATTACTAGTTTTGTCCAGTGCTCTAAAATGCCACTCGCTGCTGGAGACCGGTGAGCACGGCAAAGCACTTTAAACGCCTCTGTCTTTTAATATTCTTTTAATAAATTTAATAACGTTGGAATAAATAACGTCAGATCAATTGTAGTTCAAACAGCAAAGCAATGGTGAAAATACACTATTACCATCATCATTAGTGAAATGTTATATTGTTATTTGACTAAGATTGAGGGAAAATACGCTGTGCCTCGTCTCGTTCACAGCATGCGGAATGGAGTTCAGACAGAGCGAAGCTACAAACATAACCATATAAAACTCAGGTAAAGTTAATCAAATATCGTCAAATATAAAGGATAGGTTGAGGTTTTGATGTGTTGTTTCCATGACCAGTGAACAGCTGGTGTGTATGGATACTACTGAACATGTTTCAATCTGGTTATAAGTATTGGGAGGCGTCCCCTCCTCTCACACAGTTTGTCATTGAAGTCATCATAACTAGGGGGCCCCGGGGATTTGCTTGATTTGCCTCTCCTGTTGCAACAGGCCTGGATGAAAAATACACTGAAGTCTGTATACTATAAATAATAATAATAAAAAAAAACAATTTAAACTTTTACCTTTTGGCCTGGAGGGTTTGAATTTTATATAAAGCTATGCATAAATATAACTCTGGAAAAAATGGAGAGACCACTTCAGTTTCTGAACCAGTTTCTCTGATTTTGCTATTTATAGGTTTATGTTTGAGTAAAATGAACATTGTTGGGGTTCTGTATTCTGTATTTTTATGTTTAACGCTATACAAATAAATTTGATTTGATTAGTTTTTTTCTATAAACTACAAACAACATTTCTCCCAAATTTCAAATAAAAACATTAATTTAGAGCATTTATTTGCAGAAAATGAGAAATGGCTGAAATAACAAAAAAGATGCAGAAAGAAAACAAGTTCATATTTATAAAGTTTTAAGAGTTCAGAAATCAATATTTGCCGGAATAACCCTGGTTTTTTATGCATCT
The DNA here is from genome assembly GCF_023375975.1 of Astyanax mexicanus. Classification (NCBI taxonomy): domain Eukaryota; kingdom Metazoa; phylum Chordata; class Actinopteri; order Characiformes; family Acestrorhamphidae; genus Astyanax; species Astyanax mexicanus. The sequence goes on from NC_064411.1 coordinate 30,618,570, forward strand.
TGGCATGTTCTCCTCCACCAGTCTTACACACTGCTTTTGGTTAACTTTATGCCTTTACTCCTGATGCAAAAATTCAAGTAGTTCAGCTTGGTTTGATGGCTTGTGATCAACCATCTTCCTCTTGATTAAATTCCAGAAGTTTCAATTTTGTAAAATCAAAGAAACTCATATTTTTTAAGTGGTCTATGATTTTTTCCAGAGCTGTGTGTGTGTTTGTGTGTGTGTGTTTGTGTGTGTGTGTGTGTGTGTGTGTGTGTTTGTGTGTGTGTGTGTGTTTGTGTGTGTGTTCTCTCACTGGAGTCTGTAAGAGACAGAGCCTGGGGTGTGTTGAGGGTCTCTGTGTCATGCTCCTCTATCCTGCCTCCTACAGCCTGCTCGAAGGAGACTCTCTCCAGCGCCCTCCGCAGGCGGTGCATGTCCAGATCCCCCTGCGGAGAGGAGAAACTGCGACCGGCCAGAGCACATCGAGCTAGAGCCTTCTGCCTGCGCACACACTCCTCACGATCTGACAGCCGGACTATCTGCACACACAGACATATATGTTTTGAAGACACATGTTTATTGTAATTAAAGTTTGATGCAAGGCTGTTGCAGTAAATTTTTTTGTGAAATGCTACATCTGTCAAACATGTTCTTAGCAGCTCACAATTTTTTATTTAACATGACTAATTAAAAGGATTTATGTCATAACAGAGCAACAAGCTTTTTTTTCCATGCAACTGCAATGTTTTAATTGCATAAGTAATATATTCAGAGTTATTTAACATTAAGGGGCCAGTTGTTCAGAGGTAATCTAATCGGATTTTGGTTGTCAAATCAAATCTGGAAAACTGCAGCAACCCAGGGTGCAACTTCAAAAACGCCTCCTAAAAGCAGGGCTTGAAAATGCAGGTCTCTATTTCTCTTATGAAGAACCGTGAATATCTTGTTAACTATTGGACATTTTTTATTTAAGATGCTTTTAATATATTCACAATGTATTTGTTAATATATATGTTTTTTTTTTATTTGTTGTGGCTCAGATGAGGGGTAAAGAAATTATAAAAGGAAGTGGATGTTTATGTTTTGTCTCAAAATAAACTTCTACCTGTTCTTTACATAGCTGATGATCCGGATTAGGTAATCCTGAAAACTGTGTATCTGGATCAGGGTGATACAATCCAATGTTGCTTTGAAAAACCGGCTTAAAAGTAAGATCCTGGATAGCAAAAAATGGTATTACCAAATCTGGATTATTTTAATCCGGATTACATTTGGCCCAAGGAGTAGTTACATTAATTTTTTATTACATTTGGTTACATTTTGCTACATTTATAAGTTATACCTGGCCCTTTGAGGAAAGCCACTATGACGATGTGGCCCTTGCTGAAAATGAGTTTGACACCCCTGCTGTAAATAAATTAAAGCGCTTTACTCACCCAAATAAACAGTTTTCAGGAGAGAAATCTGTGTAGATTAACATCCAGCACTCATTTTGACAAGTTTGAAATGTTTTTAAAGAATTAAAGTTTTGTTTACTTCACCACCCAGCGAAAACCTGGCAACACACCTGTTCCCTGTCATATAATGCTTATAGCGTGAAACAAATCAGTATCTTATATTATATTATATTATATCATACTAATTATATAATATGGCATATTTGAACGGACCAATCATGGTGATGCTAGAGCTCTTGACATCAATGCTGCAATCAATGCAATAAATTAATTCCTGCATATAACTGATGACTGATGTTCGTGCTCTCAGCAAAGTTTTGCGAAGCTCTTTAGAATAAACATATGACAACTAGCTTGTTTGTTTTTCACATCATGCGTTAGTTTGTTCCTTATTTGCTAAGAATTATCGCTTTTGGGAAACGTACCCTTCAAAAGTGCTTGTAGTTGGTTTCAGCCAGATTAATTAAAATACAGGGTCCTTATCACTACACTGCCTTCTACATGATGCAGTGTGTTTCAGACACAGATATACATTTATTTAATATTTCAATCTCACCTTTCCAGACTCAGAGGAGGAGGCGGTGTTCTGTTGCCAGGGTGAATCCCAGCGAGAGAGCCCCCTGCCCTGCGGCGGCACTCTCTCCAGGCCCTGCGGGAGTGAGCCGGTGTCCATACCCAGAGACAGGCTCTCTGCTGGGGGAGAGAGAGAGGCCAGCCCCCTCTCACTGCCCAGAGAGCAGCGGGTCAGCATGTACTGCTCCTGCACATACGACGCCTGCTCCATCCGCCAACGCACATCACTCACTGCGTAGTCCTGATCAGTGACTGGAGGACACATACAGAATAAAAACAGATTAAAATCACAATCAGAAACACATGTGACAGTATAACACTTTAAATTAAGGTTTTTATTTTTTTTTTTTAGTAATTTGTTTTACCCAACCCACTCATGAGGACTCCCCCTATCATTAGTGATACCCTGACACCAGGGGGTGAAGACTAACACATGCTTCCTCCGATACATGTGAAGTCAGCCACATGGAAAGTGCAGCGATTCGGTTTTGATACATCAGCTCACAGACGCCTTGTGCTGTTCGACATCACCCTTTGGAGTGATGAGGGTTAAGAGGGCCATCTACCCACCCAGAGAGAGCAAGGCCCATTGTGTTCTCTCAGGGCTCTGGTAGCTGATGGCAAGCTACATTGAGAGGATCCGAACCAACAAGCAAAATGTTTTTTTTATTTTTAAGGGAGAAAAAAGTGAAAACATAACTTGTAACTGACTTTAATTTCTCTAGACACACCCAGGCCTGATTATTGACACTCCTGTTCTCAATCAAGAAAGAGACCCAAGTGCAGAGTGGAACTGAAATAAGGGTTAACAAGGGATGTATGTATTTTAAATAGAAACTGAAAAGTTGCTTTACAGAGGAATAAAAACCCCAACCTCTGCTTAGTAAAACAAATGAAAATGCACTGCACTGCTGGAGGAGTTAAATAAGTGATTTGGACCAAAGGGACAACTTAGACTGCCAGGCCAACTCAAATATCACAGAGCAAAGAAAATCCAAGACTAAACTTCCCAAACAAATAAACAAACTCAAAATGCTTAGAGGGAAAACTATTTCTTTCCCTTTCACTTGTGTGTGTCAGGCAAACTCAAGACTGAGCACAGGGCTAGGGGTTGGCGCTCCTTAAATAGGAGAGGACCAGGTGTTGCTAATTGCCTGTAATCAGGGTGCAGTGGTTCTGGGTTTCCCTCTGGTGGCTGGGGGTGGCATAGCAGGTTGCCCAGCCACAGTCTGCACCCTTACAAATATTCCATCACAGAGCTTTAAAAGACTCATTGCAAGGTAAGGCAAACGCTTGATTGCAGTTGTTGCTGCTAAGGGTGGCCCGACCAGTTATCAAAATTAGAGGGCAAACACTTTTTTTTGTATGTGTAGTATGTGTGTGTCTGTGTTTGTGTGTGTGTGTGTGTTCTCTCACTGGAGTCTGTGTGTCTGTGTAGGTTATTGATTTTTTTCAGCCTTAAGAATAAAAACCTTCATGTAAACGCTGCATTTTGTGTTTACCTTTAAACTTCCTTAAAACTAGTGCAGTGTAAAATTACGTTTTGTAAAAAGCTGTAAACTGCTGAAGTGAGTGCAGTACTTGAGTTGCTGGCGTTGTCCGTGGCCAGCGCACAGGAGAATTCAGATGAGATTTCTCGTGAGATTTCTCTCAGAGCATCCTCAATCTCTCCATCCTCCACTGGCTCTCTCTCGCTGGCCGGCACCAGTGGCTGCAGCAGCTCAGATGATCCCGGGGACAGCTCAAACACTGACCCTGCAGAGTCCCTCGGCACAGGCCTGAATGCCTGACCCTTCATCTACACAAACACAAAGATAAAGATGCTTGAGTTACGTGAGAAGATGTATATCAGTACAGCACAATAGTGTTGGTGACACCTTACAGAAAGTCTCAATTGTGTTACGACACAGGAAAACTGGCTTTAACCACATCATGCTACCACCATGTTTCACAGAAGGAGTAAGGTTCTTATGCAGGAAAGCATTATATGTAATCTAAAAAAGATATATTTTGGACTTCCACAAAATATTATTCCAATAGTTGTCTGGCTTGTCTTAACTGTCAGTTGTAAACTTCAGGTCAATGCATGTGTAACCTGAGCTTGTTTGATTTGGTTCTCCTCATCTACTTTTAGGACTTGTGCAAAGAGCTGATGATGTTTAAGGTCTAAGTTATGGAGAAATATAGAAAATTGATCACAAAGTGTTCATGGTTCAAGTATCATGGTAAGTATTCTAAACAAAGTTTCCATATTTTTAAGTACACCTAGTAAATGTAGTAGCCAGTGTGAGAAAGCCCTTTAGTTGCTTAGAAGTTACATTAGATTCTTTTGTTAACTCACAGACCATTGACACACAAGCCTTGAATCTTCCTGGGGATGGTAATATATGGTTCTCCTTATCTACTTTAAGGAGTTGTGTGAATATCTGATGACGTTTTTGGTCAAAAGTATAAAGAAATAAACAAAGTAAAATAAAAAACTTGATATTCTTAACAAAGTTTCCCTATTTTTAAATACACATCAAGTGTTCCCTCTGTTTCTATTTCACACTTCTACACACTTACTTCATTCTTCTTCTCTTTAAATGCAGAGACATCATAGAGAGTGCAGTAGCCAATCATCCGATTCCCTGGGTAGAGCGGTGGAATCTCATTGGGCGAGAGCAGAGCCTCCGTGTTGTCCGGCACATACCAGTCAATCCGTACGTCTGTCAGCGCCGGCTCAAGAGCTTTCTTCAGACACTTTATCAGCTACAGCAAAGATAAACATACAGTAACTAACTATACACACCTGTATATAACATTAACATACAGTACACTGTAATACACCTTTACTGTCATAATAGTACTTGTAATTTGCATTTGTAAATTGGAAAGTGTACAAATTCAAAGTAATTGACAGTGACACTATATTACAGTGTTGAATACAGAAGACAGTGTAAAACTGATTTATTCCAAGTCATACTGGAGCTTTTCTATTGTTCCATTCACCAGGCAATTATTATACACGGGAAAGAACAACTGCCAGATTACGATTCGGAAGTAAAAATAAAAATATCAGTATCAGTATTTGCAATGTGTCATATCATATTGTACGCAAAAATATCAACAGAAAATCTTACATGATAAAAAAAAAAACACGTTCTGATAGAGCAACATGTTTGAAAGCAGCCTGTTATGTATTTATTTTGCTATTTACTGTTAACAGATTATTGTTGTTACATTACCATATTTTTCACACTATATAGTGCACTTAAAATCCTATAATTTTTCCAAAAATCATCAGTGTGCATTTAATATCAATTTTACCAGTCAGGTTGTAAGAAGCAGTAAAGCCACTCTGCTGAAGTACAGCGTCATACAGATTAGTTTAGCTCAGGTCAGTTTAGTTCTCCAGCTCCGAGGCTGGAACAGTATTAGTTTTATCCGCTAACCGCACTATGTGCTAACTCTTTCGCTGTTGAGAGGTGAGTGGATATGTTCGATGTTACCACTCCCCCTGCTGGAGCTGGTAACCTAAGCAGCTATTAGAACTCTAATAACAAAAAAAATGTGAAAAAGCAATAGGGCTTTCAACATTAAAACTTAAAATTTGAAATCAGTATCGCATTATTATTTTTTTATGCAAATAATTACGCTCTACCCATTCAAATGTGTCATGACTAAGCAGTACTTCATTAACCCAGTTTCTGCTCATATTTTCATTGGTATAGAACCAACGTTTGGCTATTACCCCAAAACAGGTGGAAGGGAAAGTTTAGTTCGTTTTGGTTGTATTTTCTGCACTATAAAAAGATCAGCAGTGCCTCTTTTATTTCTTTCTTATGTATGAATTTTACCAGTCAGGTTGTAAGTAGCAGAAAAGCCACCCTCCTGAATTACAGTGTTATATAAGAGTTTCAGTTTAGTTCTCCAGCACCAAAACTGGAGCAGTATTAGCATTAGCCGCTAAGCGCGCTAAGTGCTAGCTTTTTCACTATTAATAGGTGAGTATTATAAGCCTGTAGTCTGCTGCTAACCCCAGCTAGCCCTGCTGGAGCAGCATTAGCGATAATGCTAATTTCAGCTCCATACTCCATACTGCTCCATGTCAGAAGTAGCAGACTGATAATGCTAATACTACTAAGTGTAAGCTCTTTTGCCGTTCACAGGCGAGTATATAAGACTATAGCCCATGTAAATAAACGGAAGTGCTTTACTCACACAAGTAAACAGTTTTCAGGAGAAAATCTGAAAGAAATCTTGGTAACACTTTATAATACTGTTCCATAGTTAATAGGTAACTAAGCAGGAACTAAGCAGTAACTAATTAATAGTGCTGCATTAACACCTAAATATTTTCTATTAACTACCAGGGAGTACTGAATAATTACTCAGTAGATAGTACTGAACTAATGATTATAGTAGTTCACTATTAACTCCACAATAATTACTGAGACTTACATATCTCCCAGAGAACTACTTACTAATGATGTCTTCTTTATAATAACTATTCATTAATTACTGCTCAAATCAACATTAACTACTGAAAACCCTTAGATGTCACCTGGGGAACTATAGATCTAAATCAGGCATATTTGAGTTAAATGCATATTAATTGAAGGCATATTTGAATTAAGCAAGTGACCAATTGTAGTAGTGGTAACCTTAATTACCTTATTATCCTCAGTTCCTTCCAAATATTAGCAACATATAGTAAAATACTTTAGTGTGTATTACTCTGCTTAACCATCATTTTTGGAAGAAAAAAACAACATTATAACGTAATATTATTGCATAGAAGACATTGATGAAAGTTCTCCAGAAGGCATCTAAGACTCTAAGAATGACTGTAAGACTGTAATAATGTAACAATCATTGCTTTAATACTAGGTATCAGCCTTATAAAAGTGTATCTTCAGCGTTTGCAGTCTCACAGAGATTTATTTTTACTGCGCACTATTAGGGTAATTACGGTAATTTCACAGCGGACGCAGCTCTCCCGGTCCTTCGTGTAAATTCTCTGCTGTGCGCTGCTGGAAGAGGATTAAGAGCGACTCTGCTGCTTTCATATTTCTGTATTTGATAATGAAAATAAACAAGTAATCAAGATATTGAGATCTTTTCCAGCTTATTTTACCCCCGGATCAGAGGAGGACTCTTTGTGGGTTGTTAACCAGCTTTAGGATGTGTGTTAGCTAGCTAAGTTAGCTAAGTTGTGTGTGTAGTTAGCGTTAGCCAGCTAAGTTAGCTAGGTTATGTGTGTGTTAGTTAGCTAGTTTAAATGTGTGTTAGTTAGCTAGGTTATGTGTGTGTTAGTTAACTGGCTAAGTTAGCTAGGTTATGTGTGTTAGTTAGCTAGTTTAAATTTGTGTTAGTTAGCTAGGTTATGTGTGTTCGTTTGCTAGCTAAGTTAACTTTTATGTGTGGGTTAGTTAGCTAGGTTATATGTGTGTTAGCAAGTTAAATGTGTGTTAGTTAGCTAGGTTAAATGTGTGTAAGTTAGCAAGCTAAGTTAGCTAGGGGAAATGTGTGTATGTTAGCTAGGTTAATTGTGTTAACTAGGTTAAATGTGTGTGTGTTAGTTAACTAGGTTAAATGTGTGTGTGTGTTAGTTAGCTAGGTTAAATGTGTGTTATTATTATTATTATTATTATTATTATTAATGTATATTTCCCTTTATAATACTGTGACATGATCTGCAGTAACTCCTAAAGAAGAACACGGTAACTCCTCAGTAATTAGTAATTAGTTAACATGTTTCTCACTTTATAATACTGTGACATGATCTGCAGTAACTCCTCAGTAATTAGTAATTAGTTACCATGTTTCTCACTTTATAATACTGTGGTATGATTTGCAGTAACTCCTAAAGAAGAACACAGTAACTGCTCAGTCATTAGTAATTAGTTACCATGTTTCTCACTTTATAATACTGTGGTATGATTTGCAGTAACTCCTAAAGAAGAACACAGTAACTGCTCAGTCATTAGTAATTAGTTACCATGTTTCTCACTTTATAATACTGTGGTATGATTTGCAGTAACTCCTAAAGAAGAACACAGTAACTCATCAGTCATTAGTAATGGGTTACCATGTGGTGCTGTTAACTCCCGAAAAAAGAAGACAGGGACCACTTATTAATTATCTATGAAGAACACAGGGACACCTAGTTCGTTATCTAACACAAATATTTATTCATTTAAACATGATTTCCCCCATAATAAGGATGTTGGACACAACCTACAGTAAAGCTGTACGTGAGCCATCACTTCTACTGAGCACATCTCCAGGAGGACTGAAGAAGAGCACAGGTTTAGAATAAACACCTGTAACACACTGACAGAACATTACAAAAATGGGGGTTAAGTAAGGTTAATATATGATAAGTGGTGTCACCGACTTTAATATCACCACTGAATAACCTGCAGCAGCAGATAAACACACTGATAGAGGCTAGCGGTCCGGCGCTGTGGAATTACCGTAATTACCCTAATAGTGGGCATTAAAAGTCTGTGAGACTGCAAGACTAAAGATGAACGTTTATAAGGTTGGTGCTGAAAATTAAAGCAGTGACCATTAAAACAAAATTGAGTACAGTCAGTCTTAGAGTCTTCTGGAGAACATAAATAATGTCTACTATGTAATAAAATTACGTTATTTTTTATTATTTTTTTTCTTTTAAAAATGGGGTTTAAGCAGATTACAACACACTGTAGTATTTCACTATATGTTGCTAATATTTGGAAGATAATGATGATAATAAGGTAATTAAGGTTACTACTACTACAAATGGTGTCACTCAAATATGCCTTTAATATCACCACTGATAGAATAATTGTTTGTGTAGACTGATTTAGATCTATAGTTCCCCAGGTGGGATGTAAGGGTTTTCAGTAGTTAATGTTGATTTGAGCAGTAATTAATAAGTAGTTATTATAAAGAAGACATCATTAGTAAGTAGTTCTCTGGGAGATATGTAAGTCTCAGTAATTATTGTGGAGTTATTAGTGAACTACTATAATCATTAGTTCAGTACTATCTACTGAGTAATTATTCAGTACTCCCTGGTAGTTAATAGAAAATATTTAGGTGTTAATGCAGCACTATTAATTAGTTACTGCTTAGTTACCTATTAACTATGGAACAGTATTATAAAGTGTTACCGAAATCTTTGTAGATTTACATCTAGCACTTGTTTGACTTGACTGAAGAATTACAGTTTTGTTTACTTAATTTAGCTTAGCTTTACAAGTCTTGCCACTGGGTGAATTAGAAGCCAAACATTGTGACACCCCTGTTCCTCACCAGAGGCGCTTAAAATTGACCTTAAAATCCGCTCTGCCTTGTTTATAAAAATAGACCAGAAAATAGACGTTTATTGGTAGTGTGTCTTGTAATCTGGTGCGCCCCATAGTCCAAAAAAATACGGTCATCAATATTATGGTAACATTCGTAAGCACATCCCATTGAAATGCCCTTTTAAGTTCTAATTCAGAAATCCTTACAACCAAGCTTTGAGTCGTTTACAATAAAGTAAAAAAAAGTTTCCAACATACAAGTAATATATACTCATATTTTAATTGACACCACTTATATAAATATTTCAAAAATTACATTTTACATTTAAATATCCACTATAGAAACTTCATAAGAAGCATCATAAGAAGAACAAATTATATTAATTGCAGTTAATTACAGAATAGTGTTGTGATACATTGGATTTAAAAAATGTAAGCGATTGACACCACTAGAAATAAATTATAAATACAAAAAATGAGAGAATCAGGTGCTATACAGATACTGAAATGAAATAAGAGTTAACAGAATGACACTATATGAGTGATACTGAAAACTGTGAGGCCTTTTGCCTAATTACATAAAAGTAAAAATAGTCCTTAAAATAGGCTGGGGTTACTCTACTGGAATGTTATAATGTATGATATTGAGTGGGTTGCTGTGCATAAAGTAAACACTAGATGGAGGGCTAGCACCACTCATGTAGTGTCCATCTTGAAGTTTTCTAAAACTCTGGACACACTGTCACATACTGTGTTTGGGAGTACACCTCTCACATTTAAAAAAAAAAAATCAGTTTCTCTGAATTTGCTATTTATAGGTTTATGTTTGAATAAAATGAACATTGTTGTTTTATTCTATAAACTACGGACAACATTTTTCCCAAATTCCAAATAAAAATATTGTCATTTAGAGAATTTATTTATAGAAAATGAGAAATGGCTGAAATAACAATAAAGATGCAGAGCGTTCGGAAATCAATATTTGGTGGAATAACCCTGGTTTTTACTCACATTTTTTATGCATCTTGGCATTTTCTCCTCCACCAGTTTTACACACTGCTTTTGGATAACTTTATGCCACAGGGGTTTTCAAACTCACAATTTTTAAGTGGTCTCTTATTTTTTCCTGAGCTTTAATTTTTTATGATACAACACTGAAGATATGACACTTTGATATAAAGTAATGTAAAGTAATCAGTGTTCAGCTTGTATAACAGTGTACATTTTCTGTGTCCTCAAAATAACTCAACACACAGTCATTAATGTCTAAACCGCTGACAACAAAAGTGAGTACACAACTGTAAAAGTGAAATGGTCCAATTGTGCCCAAAGTGTCAATATTGTGTGTGACCACTATTAGTTCACTAGTGCTTCACAGGTTGCCAGGTTGGTGGATGTTAAAGATCTTGTGCTTCTCCATTTTCTATTTGAGGATGGCCCACAGATGCTCAAATACAATAAATGCGATGACTACTTTACACTGCATCAAATATCATATGTTCAGGGTCGTTCTCATTGCATAACCAAAAGCTTATTTATTTCAGAAGATATTTTTAAAGCCAGGCTGCATTTAGCTAGTCAAAATAAAATACACTGTCTGGTCAAAAAAAAATGTCACCACCACCAATATTTGGTTGGTCTGCCTTTAGCTTTGATTGCAGCACACATTCACTGTGATATTGTTTCAATAAGCTTCTGCAATGTCACAAGATTTATCTCAAACCATTGTTGCATCAATTTTTCAGCAAGATCATTGATGATGATAAATTCTCAATGAGGTTAAGGTCTGGATTCTGTGGTGAACAATCCATGTGTAAAAAATTATGATCTCATGCTCCCTGAATCACTCTTTCACAATTCCAGCACTATAAATCCTGGCATGGTCATCTTGGAAATAGCCGGTGCCATTAATGGAATAACCTGATCTATATTCAGTATATTCAGGTAGTCAGCTGACCTCATTCTTTCAGCACATACTGTTGCTGAACCTAGACCTGCAGACTAACTGCAGCATCAACCCCACATCATTTACTTACGGTACTTAAATCCAGGTGGCGACTTTTTTTGTGGCCAGGCAGTATGTGTTCAGTGTCTTTTCAGTAAGTATTAAAGCGTTCTCTCACCTTTGGCTGAAGCCTCTCTTCCTCACAGAGGAACTCTGCACTTCCTCCTGTCACCCTGGCGATGCCCTGAAGCAGCCTTCTGCAGGCCCGAGGCCCAAGACCCAGCCCAAAACACCTGCACACACACACACACACACACACACACACACAAACACACGTCCACCATGTATCTATCTCCTGAATCGTCAGTCTGTGTTTCTAATGCTGAGGCTTTAAAAAGTCTCACAGAGGCAACTTTTTGGTAGTGCACCTCTTGGTGAGTGATCTTTCATTGCTAGACATGCATCGACAGCACAATCTAAAACATTTTACCCAGTTTACCCAGATTTTACATGGGGTGCATTATCAGACTGAGGGAAACAGGGTGGTCGTTTTGAAGATGAATTGCCCATTATCTAAGCCAGGGGTGTCCAAACTTTTTTTGTTGGGGGCCAGAAGGTCACGGGCCACAGACTCTGTAATAAAACAAATAATGAAATATACCACTTTAAATAATACATTTTCCTGATTCTTTTCATTTACACATCATTTTACTTGACTTACTATCTTTATCTATCTTTGACAGTGTTGTATAAACTATAAAAAAAGATTTTTCAAATTGATGTTTAATTTCATGATTAATGTATTAATGAATTCATGATTAGTATTAACCTCCTTAATTACAGCAACTTTTAGACTCTTTGGCCCTTTTTCTGCGCTACAACTGAACACTCTCTCCGCTTTTAGACTCTTTGGCCCGTTTTTTTGCGCTTCAACTGCGCACCCTCTCCACTTTTAGACTCTTTGGCCCCGGTTTTCTGCGCTAAATTTTCACTCTCGCCAATTTTAGACTCTCGTTTCTGACACCTAGCGTTCAAACTTTGAATCTCACATTATAAAAACCTGCTTAACAGCGGGCCAACTTTCATTCTATTTCTAAAATACCTCGCGGGCCGCTCCAAAAAAGGAAACGGGCCGCAAATGGCCCGCGGGCCGTAGTTTGGACACCCCTGATCTAAGCCATCGATCAGCTATCCACCGTAACTTCAGTTTGCAATAGTTTCATGTAAGAGAAACCTGATTGCTTCCAACTGGAACCATATCATCTTTGGTGACCAATCCAGTTTCTGCATGGGATCCAAAAATGCTGGGATCCAACAATGCTCGTGCACTCCCATCCACATAGATATATTCACAAGCTCTGTTGCTTTTTAAATGATGTAGTCACATGGCGTGAAAATTGACTGTTTGCGAGAAATAAGATAGCAATGAGCATCGAGGTGCACCTTGCGCAAAGTGTAAGACAGGGCCCATTAGTATTTTTTTTAAGTTGGTGAGACTTCATATTTGAAGATGAAAAATTACTTATCTGATTTAAATATTTCTAGTAAGCACAGCTGGTGGAGGTTTTCTTCAAAATGTAAAAAATTAAGTGCAGTGAGTTCCCTTAAACTTTTGAGTTTTCTCAACTTTTTCATTTTTACACTGTATGGCATACTGCTGCATATTTACCCACAGATGTTGCAGCCAGGCCTGTAGATCCTGCTCTACACTCTTAGCCAAAGCTGGCATTCCAGCTAGTCTCATACATGCCAAGCATTGAGGCACCGTGTGGTCCAGCGGTCTAAAGCGCTGCCACTATGAGCGGGAGGTCGCATGTAAATTGGGGAGAAATGGGAACATTTTTAAATAAAATTATAAAACAAAAAATAATTAAATAAATGCTAAGCATGTATGCCAAAAAAGTGTTGGAAAAGTTCTATAGAAGTTTGCAACTTCTCCTTTTCAGACCACCACGCTCATCCGTGTAAATATATTCAAGCTCTGTCGCTATTTAAACGATGCAGTCACAAGGCGTGAAACTTGACTGTTTGGAAGGTGTAAGATAGCAATGAGCGTCGAGACGCACCTTGCACAAGCTGTAAGATAAAGCCCATAACATAACAACTCCTTCTTGTTGCGTTATATTTTTGTTAATATGTGTATTTACCAACTTTGGTATCAGTGTTTCTATAGCAAAACATGTCTTAAATGACGAATCACAGGTTAGACCCCACTGAACGGTAAAATCCCACGAGACTGAGAGAGGGGTGCTTAGTATTCCTCTAGGAACAATCAAGGCCATTTCACTAATTGAATGTCTGAGGAAAGTGGCAGTCAGGGAGTGCACACGCTGTTTGGAATTCATCTCAGGTCTGTCTGGGTCGTAGGCTCTTAAATGTCCAGAGTGCATATCAATAATGGGAGTGTGTGTGTGGAACAGGCGAGGGCGGGGTGTGTTATGAGCGTGAGCACAGCGTCTGGAGCGAAGTGTGCTTTGCTGAAAAATGTCACAGCAGAAAAGATCACAGTCATTGTGCGGCGGTACACTAAATGCCATTTATAATGCTTACTGAATGAGATGCTAAGTGGAATGGTTTGGGGGGAAAATGGCAGAGATGGGTGGGCTTTTGATTTTGATTATATTTTATCATTTAATATTAAAGATGCTGTTGCTGCGTAGATGTTAAAACTGCAATCATATATCAGCACTACTCAAAAATAGCATCAGAGAGACACACCTGCAATAATTTACATATCTCTCTGAGACACATAAACGCATTTCAAGTTGCTATTAAAGGCGTGTACTAGGGGTGTCACGATTCTCTAAATCCGCAATTCGATTTTATTTCCGATTTTAGGGTCACGATTCGATTCGATTATTCCAGTTTTAGATTAGTCTATGGTCAGTCATTGGTTTGATTCATCAAATTTACAATATCTTATTTCAAAAGGTGGACTTGATATAAGTGATGCAAAGTGATACATGTGATCTGTAATACACCACATTAGACACTAATGGTCAAATTTAAATAATTTAATTAAGATTTATATATATATGTAATGCCATCTAGTGGCTTTTTTTGGTAGCAGCAGTGTGCACTATTAAAACAGCAATGTGCAACATAACAAAATAAATAATAAAAAATACAGCAACAGTCATGTACAAAATAATAGAACAATTAGAGCCTTAACAAACTGAACTCTATCCTACTATAACAGTTAAACATGATAAATAATAATCCCTGAGAATGACAATTTTTTTTCTTTAACATATATTATTAACTTTATCTGAGAGAAAGATGCTCCTTAAGGTACCAAAACTATTAACATATTTGAGGCTAGACAAAAAACAACTGTTATTTTTATATTTTCAAGTTTTTCTTTAAGAAGATGAGAATGTCCACATTCTCTGGGCTGCTCTTTGAGCAGTCACAATGTCTGTGGCTACACTGTGCTGTGCTATTTGCGTAGCGTGCTGCGCTATTTGTGTAATGCGCTGCGCTATTTCATTAGCATGCTGTGCTATTTGCGTAATGTGCTGCGCTATTTCAGTAGCGTGCTGCGCTATTTGCGTAATGTGCTGTGCTATTTGCGTAGCGTGTGCTCGTCGATCATCTTTTTGACTTCGATGCTCGAGACCATGACATAATTTCGATCGATTTTGATAAAATATCGAAATCGTGACACCCCGAGCGAGTACTAAATGTTGACCAGGTTTTTTTTATGTTTACCTGCTGTTACAGGTATTCCTCCTAACCAGCTCCAGCATTTGGCCAACGCTCCCCGATGAGCCATCAGTCAGGATGAAGAGCTGTCGAGGGAAGCTGCGATGAACCGGCTGACGGTACACCCAGGACAGCGCCCCCAACAGGTTGCTGCCCCCCATGTCCACACGCAGCTTCTGGATGTAATCTAATACGTGGGTCAGAGTGCTCTTATGAAGAGAAACAATTTGAGAGAAAAAGAAATGGAGTAATTTTAGTACAAATCTTATTTTATATGATAAGATAAAATAAACTTAAAAATTCTGGTAAAAAAACTGTGAATGTCAGGGTAGAGCATCAACAATACCAACAGTTAAACGACTATGAATTATATTTCTGTGATAACTAATACTATGTTCAGCATATACAGTACCATCTGATATTAAAGAAACTATCTAGTTTAAGCAATGCCAGCTCTTGTTAGGTGAGCTTCATCCAGTATTTTCTTATTTGAGTGTATGTCAAAGTAATTTGTGTGGCTTAAAGAAAAACTGGTAATCACTGAGCTTCAGTAAGGTTTGATAACCATAGCTTAGTAATTTATCACCACCAATAGTTTAGTAGAGATGGGCATTTCAAGCCAAGGCTATTAGTATTTGAAATAGCTAGATAAAGTGATCTAAACTATGCTGGTCAACCATTTACATCTCTAGACTACCCTATAGTAACCTATACTTCCTGTACTACTCTACACAATAGACAGTCCAGCGGTCTAGATTTTATAAAGCAATAGTGATTCTATTGTCAGTTGGCAAGAGTCATTCAAGGAGTGCTTTCAACGTTTAAAAACGTTAAATCTTAAACTGAAAAAATGGCTCTGAACTGCTCTGCCATAACTGTCTAGTGTGTTTGCACTCCCACATGCAGGACACTGCTCATCCTGCCTGGCAATAGGCTTATAAAATTTATTGCAAATGGCTGTAAAGATGATCCTGCACAAAGCAGAAGTTAAAATTTTCCTTATTCTGTTTGTTTTAATGCTGTATTTTAGAATAACATGATACTATTGTTACAACTGACTGCTAAGTAAGATCAAAATTCATTTTATAATGTAAAGACCATTTTTAAGGAGAACAGAATTATACTACAGAAAACTGCTGTTATTTTACAGTGGTTCAGGTCAAAAACCTGTGAGGCATGTGAGGTTAGTTAGTTTTGCATGTGCTGAGAGTGAGAGTGAGGGCAGGTCTGGCTGGACTGATGCATGATGTAAAATGTGAGGCAGGTCACCATATGGCTGCATGTGTGTTTTATCCAGTGTTCGTTGTGGAAGACCCTGGAGCAGCTAAAACCTGATACTGCACTGCCATGGAAACCCGTGGTGCTGACCAGGACACGGATTGTTATCAGCACAGGAGGTAGCTCGAAGGTAAACAACACCGTCATACAAACACACACACACCTCATAAAATCTGCTAATCTTTGTAAAGTCATTGTAAGTAATGAGGCTTTTGAGTCAATAAACACAATCTGCTCCTGCCACAATAGTTCCAACACCAATCTGACTAATAAACACAGCTAGATCTGATCTGCTTCACAAGATCCTGATGAAGTGAATCAGGTGTATTAGGGTAGAGCTTGAATGATAGAGCTGGAAAATTTCTATTCAGAGAAGCAGATCCCCTAAAATGTACTTTATCCAACACTTTCAGTAATTTACTTAAAGCAGTGATCCATAAGATTTTTCCTTTAAAATTTAAAGTTATAGAAATCTAATAATGTAATAATTGATGCCATAATCTAAAAAATGGCATCAGTGTGCCTCTGTAACTGTATCTGAATAGTCGAATCTATCTATTCTAAAAAAAGAGACTGAACCAGTAGGTCCTCCCGGGAATTCTTCTGGCCTTTTCACATCTTTTTGACAGCTTTTGATGTTTACCAGAGCCAATGTGGTGTGGACGATGTTGTGAAAAGAAGAGTTTATGCATACATGGAGATGTCTAAACTTAAACAGCGTGAAAAATGTCTCAATCTCGGCTGATTTATGGCAACCTCTGCTGATCTGCCACAGGAAAAGGGGCAATTGCCGTATTATATTCAGCAACAGTGATGGGAGTAACAGCGCTGAAATAAACGGCATTACTAAAGCTGTTACTTTTTTCAGTAACGAGTAATCTAACTAATTACTCTGACTGTCACTATAACGCTGTTACCATTTCCAACACCCCGTTACTGCACGTTACTTTAGCCCAGGGGTCACCAATAGACGGACCGTGTTCCGGGTCCGGACCCAGACGATGTCCAATGCGGACCCAAACCGATAAACTTCAGAGAAGTATTTAATTTTGTGTTCATTTAAAGCAGCGTAACTTTTCTTGTTTTCTTGCTCTCACCGATTTGGGGTGTGTCACCTGAAAGAGCAAGCAGTTTATCTGCCACCAAAATATCTCAACTTTTTGCTGCTCGCTTTGCCTTGTTCGCGTCACTACCGCTTCCAGAGTTCTCTGTTCTCAGCCGCCGCTCTCTATAGAAAACAGTGGAAGGCGGCACGAAAAACGCAGCGCGTCGCTGCAGTGTGTGGTATCTGCGTTTACTGCACCGCAAAACAATCACGTGTGGTGTAAGAGCACCAAATGCTCTCCTTTGCCAATCAGATCTGTGCAGACTGTTGCCCCAAGCTAGTGAATTGGGACACGGCTGGGGAAAAACGCCTTTATAACGAGATAGGGAGCCCGAGAGCTGGCGGAAAAACGAGAACGGACGAAAACTAAAGACACGACGAGCACGAGAGAGAGAGACAGGAAAGGAATGTACACAAAATCGGGCCAGAGTGGCAACGGTCTGGACCTTGGGGGTTACGGGGGCGAATAACAAAAGTAACGCAATAGTTACTTTTACTGGTAACTAGTTACTTTTATAGTGGAGTAACTCAGTTAGTAACTAAGTTACTTTTTTGCAGAAGTAATTAGTAACTACAACTAATTACATTTTTAAAGTAATGTGCCCAACACTGCTTAGCAACCAGGGTGTTGCACCAAAAGGCTTGAGCCGATACCCATATTACTTAGGATGCCATGTGCTCTACAACAAAGAAAGCAAAGGACCATCCAAACTGTTATCAGTATCAAGCCCAAAAGCCTGGGTCTGTTATGGTATGGGGTTGTGTTTGTGCACTTCTGTGATCTTAAAGATCAGCCTTCAATACGACATCTTTTCCAAAGATGTTCAAGCATTTTACAACAAGACAATGCAAAACCTCATGCTGCAGACATTACAAAGACGTAGCTGCATTAGATGTTGGTACGAGAACGGAACTGGCCTGCTGGCAGCCCTGATCTTTTCACAACAGAGAATATGTAATTTTTTAAAGAAAATTGGACAATGTGGACCCCATACAGTCACATGGCATTCTCAACAAATTTAAAAAAACTGAAGAAATTAAATGAAGCTGATGTTTAATTGAATTAAACATGAAATATATTAGGTTAATGCAATTAATTGCTTTTATTTTGTCCTTATTTTTGATCTTTTGGGGTTTTGTAATTTCAAGAAACTGCAATTCTTAGAATTTAATCTAGAATTTACATAATAAAAAATATAAAATTCAACCTAATCTGAAGTTTTAACTGGTACTGTGGATGTCTGACAGAGAGGTTTAAAATTCAGTATGGTGAATAAAGGATGGCAGAACTCACATCAGTGCAGGGTTTGCTGGAGGCAAAGAGAGGTTTTACGATGGAGCCAAAGCCAACAATATTCAGCATGATACCATGAGGAAGGCTCTTAATGGCCAACAGCATTCCTTCCTGTTTAGAAGAGCATCAAAAGGGAAGAGAATAGATTAGACAAGAGAAGAGATCAGAGTAAGGGAGGTCAAGTTGTTATATTTATTTATTTATGTTTATCTTTATATTATTCTTTCTTTAATTCTTCAATTAGTCAAACAAGCGCTAAGTGTTCGTCTACACAGATTTCTCTCCTGAAAGCTGTTTGTTTGGGTGAGTAAAGCACTTCTGTTTATTTACAGTAAGCTTAGATTTCCAGGTTTCTACTAAGGCTGGGTGCAGCAGCATTAGCATTAGCGGCCAATCGCTAGCGGTTAGCGCCCGATGCTGCAAGACAGTGTTAAACTGAGGAACCCTGAGTGTTCCGGTTCAACCAGGGCGATATTAGCTAATGGTTTGTCCCACGTAGCTTGTTTTAACACGGTAAACACACAGGCTACAGTCCGATACACTCACCTCTGAACGGCGAAAGAGCTAGCGCTAACTGCTTTTAGCAGCTAATGCTAATACTGGTCCAGTCTCGGTGCTGGAGAACCAAACTAAAACTCCTGTATAAATCTATACTTTAGCAGAGTGGCTTTTTAAAATGGTAATTGAATTGTTTTTCAAGTCTAGACAGTGTTCTTTTTAATTTATTTAGAATAAAACTTCTATTTTATTTTCTGAATATTTTGTTATCTTTCAAAAGTGTGATATTATAATACCTCAGCTATACCAGATAAATTACCTATTTACCCTGAGCAAGCTTAGTTTATTTACAATGGAAGAGAACATGACAGACTGCTAACCAAGCAGTGATTCAATCATAATATGCCACCTTCGAAGTGGAGACCCTTCTCCATCTTATAACCGAACACAAAGAGGCTGAGCAACACTTTAGTGTTCATATAGTGTTCTCTAACAAACCATGGAGGCCTTCACAGAACAGCTGTATTTATACTCGGACTAAATTACACACAGCTGCACTCTATTAACTAATTAACTTAGTGACTTCTGTACCTTGATCTTGTCGATGCTGCGCTGGGTGATGCTGGCACTGCGGTCGATGAGGAATATGAGTTCTCTGCTGACCTGCTGCAGTTCCACAGGCTCAGACAAGAGGTCTGGACAGAAGTTCAGCATCAGCACCGGATTACTCAGCACATCCTTATGATAACGCTTCCTCACAAACTCCACCTGAACATCACACACACAAACAAGTCTCAAATACAAAGAATTGACTGTATTGATAGGTATAGGTATTATATTTGATAAATATACATAATACACAAATACAGTGGCACATTTGAGCCACAACCCTACAGCCCACTGTAGGGCTCCCATGAGCCCCTTCCTATGAGTGCCCCTCTAAGCAACTTGTGTGGTGTACAACTTAGATGGAGTCCATGTTGAACCCCTCCTGGTTCTATTAATGACCCTGTTGGGGCCCATCACTGCTGTCTAAATGGACAAATCTTTCTGGTTCCCAGTTGGGCTACATATACAGGAATCACATGGACATGGATCTGCACTGAAGATTTTTATTTTTTATGAACCGCTGCTGATGCAGCATTGCTGAGTAGCATCACAGAGGTATAGGGGAAAGCACAGCGACTGGGTTCCGATACATCAGCTCATAGACGTCCTGTTCTAATCGACATCACCCTTTTGGAGTGATGTAAGGGAGAGACCGCTATCTACCCATCCAGAGAGAGCAAGGCCAATTGTGCTCTCTCTGGGCTCCGGCAGCTGATGGCAAGCTGAATGACCGGGATTCGAACCAGTGATCTCCCGATCATAGTGGCAGCGTTTTAGACCACTGGACTAATTGGCACCCATAAAGTCTACATTCTTATTCCTAAACATTAGTGTGTTGTTTTCAACTACAGTATTTTAACTTTGGCTAATAATAATAATCATATAACTTTTTTAAACCACTGTAATAGAAACTTTATGTAATCTTACTTTCTTCTCAGGCTCCGCCTCCTTGCGCACACAGCGAATAAAATCTCGTCGGGCACTGATCTGCTGCTCGTATTGGCTGAAGGTTAGCCGGCCCCTCTCCAGGATAACCAATGGGCTGTGAGGCTCTGTGAACACACATTACGCAAAGGGAAAATCACTGTTTCAAACATGGCAGCAAATACATTAGTGCTTGAAAGTTGGGGAACTCTTTAGATTTTTTTTTAATTTCTGCATAAATATGACCTAAAACATCAAGATCTAAAAATTAGTCAGAAAAGGGCCAAAAAGTAGATACAGATAACCCTTTTAATTTTTTCTTTTAATTGTGGTAAAAGTATTTGAACCTCTGAAATTAGAGTCAGGTGTTTTCAATCAATCGGATGACAGTCAGGTGTGAGTGGGCAGAGTCTCTCATGGCACAAACAAAGGCGTTTTCTGTTTAGAGGAGCTCAGAAAAGGAGTTGTTGATGCTCATCAGGCTGGAAAAGGTTACAAAACTATCTCTAAAAAGTTTGGACACCAATTCACAGTTAGACAGATTACATTACAAATTGAGCTGTATCACCTACTTATCAAATAAGAATTCTGTATTATTAGTGAATAAATCTACAATGTTCTTTTATCACATCGTGAAAGAGTGTAATAGAAAGTGTACCCTGGACCTCTCACCACTCAGGTGCAGTATGATCTCCAGGTGCCGATCGTAAGGGTGGTCTTCAGCCAGAGTGATGTAGGTGGCAGAAGCTGACTGAGCGCTGGGGTCTGCATCTGCACGCAGTGCATGGGTCGGGCTCTCTAGGCCTGAGGAGTTCAAACAGGTATTTTTCAAATCAGGGATGAAGGAAACCATGTACTGCTTTCATTGTTGAAAACCTGTAACACAACAGTTTGCAGTAGGCTGCTTGCTTGCATTAGGTACTGTAGCTCCTGCATTTCTATTCTATTCTATATAAAGTCTTTAGCAGATAGACACTTTCAAATTCACACCCACCACCTGAAGGGTGTTTCTGATCTGTCAGACAGACAATCAAGGATTTTTCTAAAGGTTATATGGAGTGAATTTTGTGCCAAAAGATTTACACAAAAAAATAAAATCTGCAATTAAAATGTTAAAAATCAGGTTTCAGTGCACAACAACAGCAGATACTTCTTCCAATTAAATTTAATACAAACGTTATACAAATTTAATACAAACGAGGTGTGCTAAATATTCATTCAAATGAAGCGGAAGCAAACCAGTCTTTAGCAGAAAAATAAAAAAGAATCCACAGAAAATTCTCAAAAACACAAAAATAAAAGCAAAGACTGGCAAAATCCAAACTGAAATAATTTTCAATTAACTGCAAAGGATAATAAAGTAACCAAGTATATTTAAAAATATAATTTGCTATATATTTTTTCTTTTTTGAATTTGCAACATACAATTTTTCCTTTTGATTCTTAACATTTTGATTGCGGATTTTATTTTGTTTTTGTGTAAAACTTTTGGCACAAAATTCACTCCATAAGATGAGGATTAGTGTGAAATTATCAGGAGTGACATTACTTAAAAGTAAAGTTACTTGCACACGATATTTAATGTTAACTAGCTCTATAAACAGATTCAGCAGAGCTGTTAGCCCCTACTTAGCTATAGCTCCTAATGCTGCAGCCCGGGTTCAGCTCTGAATGTGGGCGGTCCTGAGCCAAGGAGGGTGGGGCCATGAACACACTGGTTGACGTAGACACCTAATGTCTCTCTGATCAACTAGTATTTCTGAGGATTTTCTTTTACTAGCTACTGCACACAGTGTACAACTCAGAGAGACCTATAGTATTTCATAAAGAACAAGAAAAAGTGGAATTTAGAGGAATGAGACCTTTAATACTTCTTAGTTCACACAGTCAGATTAAAGACTCACACTCACCCTACTCTTAGCTGCTGGAACTGTGCCAAACACACCCTCGACAACACAAACGCACTCTCTTAGATAAACACTTGCATATTTGAATTAGATTTACCTTTTTTTTTACCTTTTTTAATTAAAAAGACATACTGTATCCAAAAAGCATCTCCCCAGTTCCCCGATTACACTCTGTCCCCCATTATGTTGGACTGTTTTGGTATCACTGTGGGAACGTGACTCAGAGACACTGTAGAAACAAGTCCTGAGCTGAATGCTAATGTATATCATAACCCTGCCAAGCATTACGTTAACTTAATTAAATTTGCGACAGGCGGCAACCATGTGACTCCAGCAGATGCAAACTCCAGCAGATGGTCTATCCATGCACCTACAGAACACTGCCCACTGTAACTCATATGTACAAAACATTGTATATCCAAAACGACAGTTTCAGTGAAAGTCAATGTAAAAAGATTTTATACTAACTGATTTTGGAGCATGTCTTTTGTCCTATTATTCATGAAATTTGGACATAGTAGAAAAAAAACTTAAAAAAAAAACACTCAGGGCTGGAAGATATAGCTAAAATCCATATTACAATTTATTTCTTAAT
This sequence comes from Astyanax mexicanus, assembly GCF_023375975.1. NCBI lineage: Eukaryota > Metazoa > Chordata > Actinopteri > Characiformes > Acestrorhamphidae > Astyanax > Astyanax mexicanus. The sequence goes on from NC_064411.1 coordinate 30,641,722, forward strand.
TTCGGTTGATACAACACAATTTTGAGATTGTTCGAATCATGTAGCTTGCTATCAGCTGCCGGAGCCGGGAGAGAGCTCGGTTATCCGGTGTAATGCTGTTTTAGTCCGTTGGAGGAGTGGGCAGAGAGAAATGATAGGATTTCGGCTCTTGCTCATAAATATTCATACATGCAAACATATCACCTCTGATTGGCTAACAGCACTGCGACACCAGGAGGCAGCGAGACGGACTACAGTTAAAAACGTTATAACGTTTACAATATGTGTAATGCCCTGCTAAGTGCAGTTTTGCCACTGACCTAGTCTTAGACTTCTGTAAAATATGAACTCCACCGGAGATCCTATGTAAACCTATAGTTACTTATACACAAAGGTGTGTAGTCCAGGTCCAGACGAGACAGTGTCACTGCATGGCTTCAGCGCTGCCTGTGGGCGGTCGTGAGCCAAGGTTGGTAAGGCCATGAATAATAATTTACGAGTTGACGTAGACACAATGCTTTTCCTGATCGACTCGTTTTTCTGAATATTTTACTAGCTACAGCAGACAATGGAGTTTGAGGAACAGTGGATCCACTAAAAGTGTATTTTAGTGGAAGAACTAAATTGTATCATGATACAATTAAATATTGATATATTGTCCAGCTCTATTCACACTGTGTCAAAAATGGAGATACAAAGTTTTTGTGTAAAACCTCACAACACCTAGAATTAAGCCTCTCGCGGTCAACATTACCTGCTAGTAGACACGCCCCTCGCACCAGCAGCTGGAATGTGAGCTCATATGGGGCAAGATTGGTTGCTGGGTTGGAGAACAGAGCATGTGCACACTGCTCATTAACCTCCAGCAGCTTCTCCTGTTTACCAGACACACCTCCAAAACACTTCGTTGCACTGGAAAAATGAGAAAAAGCCACATAGAAGTCAAGAAAATGCATGTTTTGTTTTTTAATTTCATTTCATTTATCAATAGACAGGTGCATTGAAACTCATATATTATATAGATGTACTACAAACAGAGTGATTTATTTTAAGCGTTTATTACTTTTATTGTTGATGATTGTGGCTTACAGCCAATAAAAACCCTAAAATCAGTGTCTCAGACAATTTTAATATTATATAAGACCAATTGGTACTTTTGCCAGTGTGGGCAGTGTGCCAAGTCCTGCTGGAAAATGATATCCGCATCTCTATAAAAGTTGTCAGCAGAGGAAAGCTTGAAGTGCTGTAAATATACTACATATAACACAGTGGATCAACACCAGCAGATGACATGACTCCTAACCATCACTGATCATCAGTAAATTTTACATTTCATTTATAAATCAAGGGATCAGAGTCTGGAGGAAGAGTGGAGAGACACACAGTTCAAGCTGCTTGAGGTCTAGTGTGAAGTTTTCACCAATCAGTGATGGTTTGGAGAGACATGTCATCTGCTAGTGTTGGTAAAAGGAAGAAATATGTAAAGTCATTTCAATCTTTCTTTGAGGAACATTGGTTTTAAATAAATTTGATTTTCTAATTTTCTCACACATTCGCTGACAAACTGGAGATCAAAAATCTAACTGAAGGTGGAGGAGTGCAAGGTCTCTAACATCCACCAGCTCAGTGATCTCCGTCCTCATGAAAGAGTGGAAGAGAGTTAAGAGAGTTAAGGCAGTGCTGGAAAATAATGATGGCCACAATATTGACACATCTGGCACAATTTGTCCATTTTCACTTTCACAGGGATGTACTCAATTTTGTTGCCGGTGGTTTAGACATTAATGGCTGTGTGTTGAGTTATTTTGAGGGCACAGCAAATTTACACTGTTATACGAGCTGTAAACTGACTACTTTACATTGCATCAAACTGTCATATATTCAGTGTTATCCCATGAAAAATATAATACAATATTTACAAATATGTGAGGGGTTTACTCACTCTTGTGAGATACCATATATTAATAAATGATATTAAGTTGAACAGATAAAACATGAAAAATATCTTAGGGTTCTCCAGTTTATCAATCAGTTTCTCTGATTTTGCTATTTATAGGTTTATGTTTAGGTAAAATGAGCATTGTTGTTTTATTCTATAAACTACAGACAACATTTCACCCAAATTCCAAATATAAAAATAGTCATTTAGAGCATTTATTTGCAGGAAATGAGAAATGGCTAAAATAACAAAAAAGATTCAGAGCTTTCAGAGCACAAATAATGCAAAGAAAACAAGTTCATATTCATAAAGTTTTAAGAGTTCAGAAATCAATATTTGGTGGAATAACTCTGTTTTTCCTCCACCAGTCTTACACACTGCTTTTGGAAATCTTTATGCCACTCCAGGTGCAAAAATTCAAGCAGTTCAGTTTGGTTTGGTGGCTTGTGATCATCCATCTTCCTCTTGGTTATATTCTGGGATTTTCCATTTGGTAAAATCAAAGAAACCTATCATTTTTAAGTAGTCTCTTATTTTTTTTTCAGAGCTGTATATGTCAATGTAAATGCAAGAAACACTATGGATGTATCGTACAAATTGATAAACAGATGTTACAGCATGTGGCTAATTATTTACACATAAATGCAAGAAGTAAGAAATGCATCTTTACTTTGTCTCCTCTGATCTTCCTCCACTGTCGCTTCTGCTTGCTTGCATCCTGGCTCTGACGATAGGTGTGAGCACTGTGGGGTAGATCAGATGGATTGCACCATTCTCTAACGTGGGCACTTCCAGGGTGGTGCTGATGACCACTGACACCATCTCCATAGGAGCGATGAGCCCTGTCCCAACGATAAACATGGTCCTCTCCAGATCCTCGTCCAACAGGAGATGGCCTAAACACAGATCACACAAAGAAATAAAAGAAACGATTAAAATTACTTCCATAAATTTGAATTTGAAAATATTATTATTAATATTTGTGAAAACTACACAAATATACACAGACATCACAAATTGCAAAAAATAATTAACTCACATTACCTTACCTCAACATGCCTTTTGCAATCATTTAGTCCCCCGTGGGCAATGCTGAAATCATTATTAAAAACTGTACAGCGGGCAAGACTTTCATTGTTTTTTAATTTTACCAGACATGGATATACTTTAGAGTAGTCAGAGGTGAAACCCTCTCTGTTTTGCATGCTCTTCATGAATATCCACACAAGAGTGGCACCTTTCTCTCCCTCTCCCTTTCTTTTACACACACGATTGGGTAAAAAAGTTTGTGTCGCCTGTGTTTAAGTTCACTTTTGGGCCACTCGTTCAAGAGTCAAGGAGATTTTATCTGACTTGCGGGCATCAGGGAGCCGTTACTGATATGCGTAAACTCCTGCAACTTCCGGGAAACTCGGGATATCTGAATATAGTACTTTCACTCTTATTTAGTCCTTGTTTAGTCCAAAGCTTTAGATATTTTAGCTTGTTTTGAACCAAAACAGCAGATATGAAATGTTCCAAGAACCACGGTCCAGACCAAAACACCAACCTTTTTCTGACTAAAAGATGTGGTCTCTGTCTCAGTCTGATCATTTGAACTGTCATAGAGTTTGTTTGCATTGTGAAACCACTTTCCTGAAAGGTTTGGTCTTTCACACAAATTAAAGGAAGCTAAGGAAGGCTAACAACACTTATCAAACAATGGAAGAACAAAAAAAGTGCCATGTCATTACAGTTACTGTATTTTTCGCACTATAAGGTGCACTTAAAATCTTTTAATTTTCCCAAAAATGTATGAATTCTACCAGACAGGTATTAAGGAGCAGTAAAGCAACTCTGTTGAAGTACAGAGTTATACAGGAGATTTAGTGAAGTTTCTTCAGACTGGAGCAGTATTAGCATTAGCCGCTAACCCCGCTAGCGTTAGCTCTTTCGCTGATCAGAGGTAAGTATTATCAGCCTGTAGCCTGGTGCTAACCCTGGCTAGCACTGCTTAAACAGCATAAGCATTAGCCACTGTTTGCACTAGGCAGTAGCTCTTTCGCTGTTCAGAGATGAGTATTATCGTACTATAGCCTGTGTGTTAACTGTAAAACAAGCTTAGTGGAACGAACAGCAAGCTAATATCTCCCTGGTTTACCAGAACATTCAGGGTTCCACAGTGTAGCGCTGTCGGGCAGCATTAGCTGCTAACTGCGTCTAGTGATTAGCTGCTAATTCTAATGCTGCTGCACCCAGTCTTAGTGAAAATATAAGCTTGCTATAAATAAACGGAAGTGCTTTACTGACCCAAATAAACAGATTTCAGGAGAGAAATCTGTGTAGTTTAACATCCAGCACTCATTAACTCGTTTTGACTTTAAAAGAAAATGCTTTTTTTAAGTATTACAGTTCTGTTGACTTAGCTTAGCTTTACGTAGCTAGTGCTTAACTTAGTTACCACCCAATCGCTACAAACCAATCAGTGTAAAGTATAGGGCGACGCAGCCTGTGTAGGTAATGACAACAGAATGTAGTAAAGTCCGCTCAATAAAGTGCAGTATGAATACAAAATCTAACCAGACTAAATGTACAGTATATATGTAACAAACACAAAAAACATTGATTCAAACTTTGATCCATACTTTGAGGTATGAAAACATCTGTAAATTAAATCCAAAAAGCTTATGGGGGCCTTTATATATATATAAATATGTCTGAACACTGTGTGTGTGAGCCTGTGTGCATCTCACCATTGGAGCACTGTATGTCCAGGCTGGATCCTCCACAGCAGTTCCATTCCCTGCTCTGGGCATACTGATTACTGAAACCTGTCCCAGGGCAGCAGTCCAAACAGCATTCCTCCAGCTTTCCCCGGCTCTGCAGCTCCACACTCAGCAGCCTGCTGGAGACCAGCGCCTCGAACCCCACCACCACTTCATGCTCCCCCAACGGATACACAAATACCCCTTAAAGGAAAAATGCAGTGTGAAATGGACTTGTGGTGTAGTGAAACATGATAATGAGTACAACCTTGCAGCGCATTTAGCCGATGCTCCCAACAGCCTTACAATGTTAGTGATAGGAGCATAGCTCTGCTCATGCAAAGAAATCTTTACACCATTAAAAGCTCAAAGTAGCTCCACACTTCATTGGTAGAATTCTGATTGATGAGTCCCTGACTAGATTTTTTTTGTGCTAAGTTATTGCCATTTGTATGGTGATCTTCATTCTTATTACAGACTGGAATTTATGCATTTCCACAGAATTAATTTTGCGATCTGTTCTCCCGTCCTAACTATTTGTTTGTGCTCATCTGTTGACTTGCCGTGACTTCATTTTAAGATGGTGGCATCCAGAGAACTAACTGAAGGTACTGTGTGTATAAACAGTTCTGTACATGTCTCATTTTTTGGTTAAAAAGCTCTATAAACACAATCAACTTACACCAAGCTAAGGAACCAGCATGACCAAATCAGCTGGAAAAGAGCTTTATAACCACACTGAAAATCAAAATACAGCTTAGGATGAAACTGAATCTGGTTTCAAATGGTTTTAATGTAAGCTCTTTGATGGTCAAGTGTTACCAGCAGAAATTGATCTTGAGTTGGATTTTTCAACAGGGAGTTTGAGTTTATTATGCACTTACTATAGATATCATGTTTGTGACTTGACACAGCCTTTTTTGTACTAATAACATTTATACAATGCCTGGTCAAAAAAAATTGCCACCAAAAAAAAAGGTCACACACTCTAATATTTGTTTAGACTGCCTTGCGGCTCTTATTCGCTGTGGCAATAATTTATTTCCATCCAGTGTTGCATTAATTTTTCACCAAGATCTTGCAGCATTTATGATGGTAGAGTCTGACCGCTGCACAAAGTCTCCATCCAGCACATCCCAAAGATTCTCACTGAGGTTAAGATCTGGACTCTGTGGTGAACTCTCTCAATCCATGTGTGAAAATGATGATCTCATGCTGCCTGAATCACTCTTTCACAATTCCAGCCCCATAAATCCTGACATTGTTCATCTTGGAATATGGCCATATCATCAGGGAAGAAAGAAATCCATTGATTAAATAACCTGATCTATATTCAGTATACTCAGGTAGTCAGCTGACCTCATTCTTTCAGCACATACTGTTGCTGAACCCAGACCTGCAGACCAACTGCAGAATCAAACCCACATCATTTACTTACTTACATCCAGGTGGTGAGGGTTTATATGGTAAGTATGAACAGAGGCTGTAATCATGTGTATCTCCTCCCTTCTGTATGTTTACTTACCTTCTACAGGTTCAGGTTCAGTATTAGCATATGTCAAGTGTGCTGTGATTCCCAGTGAACAACCATTGGCACAGGAAGTGATGCGGGAGCTCTTCAGCAGCAGTGGAGCCCATGTGGCACGGTTCCTCAAGCCTGGCATCCTCCCTACACACATACAAACACGCACAAAAAACACATATTACATGAAGCATTTCTCTCTTTTTTTCTGAGTTTTTCCACATTTATTTTGGTTCTCAAGGCTCAACTTCCCTCCTTTTTATCTGGTTTAAGGTGTGATATGTTTATACTGCCCACACCTGTTACTTGCCACAGGTCAGTTGAAAAAAAGTTTTTAATTAATTTTGTGTAAAATTATGTCTATGGCTGTTTTTACACCAGCACTATTTGGTTCGGTCAAAACAGATTCTGGTTTGTTTGTACCCTTAGGGTGCTTTGATTGAGCAGGTGTGAAAACAGTAATTGCACTTGTTTGCGGATCCATAGAACTGGACCAGGACCTGTTAGAACTCTGTAACAGTTCACTTGTGGTGAGAACGTGATCCGGTCTCAATCCGACCCAACTATCAAATATACTACTTTTACTTGAGCTAAACTGCTGATAATATGCAGTTTAATCTAATATATTACCCAGACAACGCTGATTACCACAGCTATGAACAAACACTGTCTCTACTGCTACATGCTGTTTACACGCAAGGTCCGTGATGCATTCACTGCTCACCGCCGCGTGACTCTGTTTACATTGTGTACATGTGCACTGCACGTTCCATTGAAAACACTGTTTAAAAGTGCAGCAGCAAATGTTCAGTGTTCTGTGTTAAAGCAGCTTCACACTGCACAGATAAACACACTGAAACACAGAATCGTCTCACTATATTTACTTTCTTTCTTCTGCAACAGAAAGCTCTGACCAATCCGAAGAGACAATGTACTTTTTTCACAGGTTTGTGCCTGTGTGAAACCAAATCAAACCAAACAGAGGAAGAAATCGCTCAAAGTAAATGAACTCATCAACCATAGAAACCAACTACATGTGTGAAACGCCCTAATTGGTTTTCTTCTGTGTTTTTAATGTTGGTCCAATATAAAAAAATAATTTATTGTTGCTGGTAATCTTTATCTTCCTTCCAAACAGCATTATAATCTGACGCTCTCTTCTGTGTACAACAACATCTAGCCATCTAGCTAGACTCATTAATGCACCACACTGATGTTCTTTCTCCTTCAGCGAAACTTCTCCAAGACCATGACAACAAAGCCACCATCCCATCTTTTCTCCAAGAACTGTTTTCCCTTTTAATGTTTTTTTAACCCTACAGCACCCATCCACCCACCCACCCACACACACACAAACCTCACATTACATCATGCTGCCCAGCAACCAAGAGACCAAGACAGTCGGAGTGGGGATGTACATGTTGATCATTAACAGGCTGGTCAACAGTACACACGCAGTAATTCCCATCCCAACAACAGGGTTAAATGGACAGTATGTAAACACTGGGGCATGTTATGCACACATGTTAAATTAAGCCTTATATCAAACCTTTTATTCGTAAATAGGTTTTGGCTGCATATTAGCTTATTCACTGACAGTCTGTCAATGCATTTTTGTGATTCTACAATTTATACTGAGCATTCAGGCAAACGGTTATTAAAACCCAGTCCACATGAATCTGGATGTTTTTGTCTCACATGAGCAGCATTTTTAAAAATATCCCCGTCCACACGAAAATGCTATACCACTAAAAAACGCTAAAATTAATATGCCAGCCCAGCAGAGGGCGCTTATACCTCCCACCAATTAACATCAAAATACGCATTGAAGGAGAGAACTAGCTAACAAGCGTAACAAGCGCAAATGTCTTAAAAAACTAAGAAAAGCATTAAAAGTTCCTTTATTTGGACAGACGACAAGGTTTAGCTGTTACTCAAAGTTACACCTGAGTATAAAGTGAATATAACACATGAAATTGTGGAATAGAAGTTATGACAAACTAAGTACTGAGATATTTTAGTCTCTCTTAAAGAGCAGTATCCAAAACTGGAAAATTCTGATATTCCAGTTTTAAACCTTCTAATTTAGTTTAAACAGAGACTCCACCTCAAGTATTTATCAGGACTGTTACCTCACTACCTCATCACTGAAACCCTTCCTCACTGCTGTTGTCCATTTCCCCTTTCTGTTTTCACCCATTTCCCTTGGGTGATGAGTAGCTCTGCCACGTATCAGACATGTACATAGGATTTCAGTACCACATATGACCAACATACGTTCACACTGCCACACAAATATTGCATTCATCAGATATGAGAAAACACATCAAATTAAGGCCGATTTTTTTAAGTGTATCATTTAAAATTCACAACTTAAACTTGAACAAAAAGTGCATATTTGTTATCTTTTGATTTTGTTTTTACAGCAGCATAATGCGAGATTTTGGATTTCTTCTTCTGGACTTTCCAGGTCTTTTCTACCTACAGTCAAGGAGTGTACTATACACTTTCATCCACATCTAGAGGATACGCATTACACATGCATTTCTGGACAAGCTGAGAGATACACAATACATTTGCAAATGTTAGACCAACAACCAACACTTTTGTTCTTAAATTAACCAATTATTTTTAAGGTAAAAATATTACGTAATATTGCTTAAAACATCCAAATCAAGAAAACATGTTTCATAGAAAATGATGCCAAAAGTGAGACTAGTATTTGGTCCCATAATAGTTTCCTATTTCCACGTTGTAATATGCAAAAAAATAAAAAAAAATAAATAAAGAAAGAAAGAAAACCATATATGCAGCTACACTAACGTCTATTTCCTATTTGGAAATCATGTATATGGCTATTTAGTACTTGTTTATTTTGTGCTAAACTGGTCATTTTTGATATAATTGTTTTAATAATGATTAAAATTCGTCAAAGGATCGGATCGGGACGCAGATACTAAACAAATGATAATCCTAGATGTACACAGACTCCATACTGTTTATATCAGCTGAAGATCAGTTTTGGTTGTCTTCCTGGTTTTGCACAGTTGTTAGGAGTCCCTTTTTAATGAAATATGAACTCCAGTTTTGTCATTTACCTTTCCCCTTTAGTGTGTGAGTGGATTATATCTAATCTCTGCATAAATTAGCCCTAAATAAGGCAAATGAAGTGAGTCTTTAATTGATTGGTAATTAAGTACTTGGTCAGTGATTTTGTGCAGTACAGGGTTATACAGAAATAAATATGGGTAGATGAATAAGACATCACAGTCAGAATTGAACCCATCTCTCTAGCAGCAGATGTGTGTGTGGTCAGTAGTGTTTGTTTTCTGCTAATGGGCTTTCGTGTGCTCCCGTCTGAGTAGCCCAACACCTGCCACCTGGACAGAGTGTCCACTTACTGAGATTTACTGCACAGTGTAAATGTCGCACACCCCATCTCTCTCTCTCTCTTTCTTTACAAACAAACACACTGCTTTTATAAGCATGTCATCTGAAAAAAAAGAGAGAATACATGAAAACATGGATTCACTCAATAACACATGAAAACAAGCACTGTTATATACAACTTTGAAAAAAAGAGACCCCTTAAAAATGATGGGTTTTGTTTTATTTTGCCAAAGGGAAAAACTCTGGAATATAATCAAGCGATGGATGGATGATCAAAAGCAATCAAATCAAGATGAACTGCTTGACTTTTTGCACCAGGAGTAAAGGCATAAACTTATCCAAAAGCAGTTTGTAAGAATGGTGGAGGAGACCATGACCTTTTTTTTGCATTATTTAAGGTCTGAAAGCTTTGCATCTTTTTGCAGAGGTAATTGCAGTGAAAGATGGTTCTACTAAATGTTACTTTGTGTTGGTCTATCACTTGAAATCTCAATAAAATACATTAAGTTTTGTGGTTCAAGGAGTATAAATACTTTTGCAAGCCACTGTATTCAGAACCCAACCCAAACATATCTCATTTTGTATCCAGATGTAGAGGCAGCAGAAGGTGAATCTAACACCACACAGCTCAATCTCACTGGTTTATCAGTACCACTTTCACTCTCATGATAACATCATGTGCCCAAGATATTTTTAACCTTCTTCAGCTGTATCACTGTGGGTGGCTGCTTGACATTCCTGACATTTCTTGACAGCTTCACATTTAGTATGCATGAGTCTGCAACTACAACAATCACCCCCAACCATAACTTTGCGCCACATGTTGATCCCCTGTCATTCAGACACCTTCTTCCAGTTCTGTAACACTGTGATCATCTACTGATAAAATCAAACATTCAGACACTCTGGTTCTCCAATCGCTGCCAAATCATTTTTCCTACAGAGATTATGATTCAATATATCACAATATTGGTGCTGGGCGGTATAATCAAAAATGTATGTCATAGTATTTTTCAAGATTCTGAAGGTTTCACAGTATTTTTATTGTTTTTTATTTTTATTTATATATTTTTGCATGACTGGGCTTTTATGTTTTTCTATTTTACTCGGCAAAAAACACTCATAGAGTGAGAAACAGCAGCAGGAGCTCCTCAGATAAAGTGCTGTTCTCATTTTTTCCAGGCAGGACAGAGCGAGACAAGTGCTTGACTTTACGGAGCTGAGCTGCCATTACTCCACTTTATTATCTTGTTATGCTAACTGGCTAGCATCTGCTTCTTTGGCTGTGCTGTTCTGCTGCTAACAAGCGCTTGTGACTTAAACACAACACTAAATGAACCACAGTCTGACACCAATATTTACATGTAGACCAATAATTTTAAATGAATACTGTGTTGAGTATTGGAAAACAAAATATAACGATAACTTGATATATTAATATTTTCTTTAGCTTTTATGGGACAAGGCATAAGTCATCTGCCATGTTATAAGGCCTACTGAGCAAAGACTTAAGAAATAATAGGTCCGGAAGTTTAGGTCCGGTTTTTTTATCTACTGGATTAATGTTACAGATATGTTTTTTGTAACCTGTATCACACATTCTTTCAAGTAAACAACCCATCTCTATATATCTCTATATAGTAAGCTCTATATATAAAAAAGCAGGGAAACAGGAGGGAAATCCTTATGTTATGCAGTCATCCATATTAAACGCTGATGACTCAGCAGCTATAAGCCAGTCTACTCCAGACGTGAATCATCAACTGTATAAATTATAATGTGCAACATGGAAATTCAGAGTTCCAGTAAACCTAATCAACCAGCAAGTGCAACAGGCTAACTGTACTAGTTACCAAAACCTGATTAAACGTTATTTATTCAAATTGGTCTTGAGCTGATAAATGGCTGGTTTTAGAAGGTTTACGCTGGTCTCTGATGGTCAAGGAAAAAAAAATACTTACATTAGAATGGTTAACCAGCTCTTGACCAGCAGAGTGTATGTTGAATTAGATTTTGATAATGCTGGTTGTCCAGCTTGGTCTTGCTGGCTTAGTTTTGCTGGTGATGCTGGTAAAATTAACTACAGAACGGAGCCCCTCCTCTACTCATCACCCATTGTCTGTCATCATCTATAAACCCACCTCATAATTCAACCCCTGAAAACAACAATTCCAGATATTAACCTTTAATTTAGTTTCATTAGTAATTGAATTTTACAGAATCTATTCTTTTTTTACTTTCTCTAGTGTAAATGCAATGCACACTGAAATAACACCAGTAATAGCTCTAATTCAGTTTACTGGTACAAACTCAAAAAATAGATCACTGTAATTAAATTTTTCTAGCAGAAACTTCGATTTCAGGTATCAGCGATACAAATTTTACTTGTAATAATATAAAATCTATATAATCTATGTTACCATTGATTTAAATGAAATAATAAAATTTGTACTAGTAAATCTGTATATCTGTAACTGTAGTTTTTTCTAGTAAAAATGATATTGTAGATATCTATAACTGTAGTTTTTACTAGTAGAAATTATATTGTAGATATTTGTAACTGTAGTTTTTACTAGTAAGAAAAACTTCTTTCTTTTAATAGTTACAGAGTTTCTGTGTCTTTTTCTTATTATTATGGTAAAAGTGTGAATGTGCTGTGTTTAAATGTGTAAATGCTGCAGTAGAGAGTGCAGTAACTCCATCTGTTCAAGCACTGCTTACTACAGAGAAAGGCTTTGTAAATTTACATTTTTAAAATGTATTTCCAAAGCTCAGTTTATTTACATTGCTATTTAACATCTGTAAGGTGTTAACCAATGAATTGTTTACTAAAACTCATCCCTTCTTTTTTTAAAAGAATATATGATTTTTCAGGGAGTTTTTTTACAAAATACTTTACAATATACAGTTGGTCTTACATTATTGAAATATCTTTTTCAGTGTTTACTTCATTTGTTTTCCTTTAAAGACCCTGGCAGTTTACTGCAAAGGTTTGTACACTGGATGTTGTATCATTTACCTTAAAAGCTTAAATGGGGATGTTCTTAAACTTATAATTTGATGTAGGTTACACACATCTGAACTCTGTGATTTGAGAGGGATGCAGGCAGATGCCACCGCTGTTCACATAAAAATAAGAGACAAAAATTCTACAAATATTTCCACATTTACATTAAATCTTCAGTTTATGTAATTAGATTAGTTCAGATATCAGCTCTGAAACTGTTACTTTTAATAATACCAGCTCTACAGATTTATGAATCCATTCTAACTAGTTATATTACCAGGACCACATATTCTTAATGTAATACAGAGTAGTTATATATTAATACTGATTTACATACAATTTTACTCTCTTTTATATATAAAACAGCATTTTACCAGAAAAAATACCAAATACAAATCGTGTAATTACTTTATTACTAAAAGAACATATAATTCCAGATAACTTTTTTTTGACAAATAAAAAGTTCAAGTCTACACATCTGACTAGTACAAATGCAATATCTAGATATACAGCTCTGGGGGGGGGGGGGGGGGGGGGGAATTAGATCACATCAGTTACTGAATCAGTTTCTCTGATTTTGCTATTTATAGGTATATGTTTGAGTAAAATGAACATTTTCCCCCAAATTCCAAATAAAAATATTTTCATTTAGAGCATTTATTTGCAAAAAATGAGAAATGGCTGAAATAACAAAACATATGCAGAGCTATCACACCTCAAATAATGCAAAGAAACAAGTTCATATTCATAACATTTTAAGAGTTCAGAAATTAATATTTGGTGGAATAACCCTGGTTTTTAATTACAGTTGTCATGCACCTTTGCATGTTCTCCTTCACCAGTCTTACACGCTGCTTTTGAATAACTTTATAGCACTCCTGGTGCAAAAATTCAAGCAGTTCAGCTTGGTTTGATGGCTTGTGATCAACCATCTTCCTCTTGATTATATTCCAGAGGTTTTCAATTTGGTAAAATCAAAGAAACTCATCATTTTTAAGTGACCTCTTATTTTTTTCCAGAGCTGTATGTACTGTAGTTTTGACTGCTAGTAATGTGCATTCAGGATATGTGCAGTTTTAGTTCTCCATCGTTTGAGTTTTTAGTAGTAAAATCTAAGTTAGGATTGTTCAGGCTAAAACAGCTAGCTATAGAAGTCACTCCTCCTCTCATCTCCATCATCATCTGTAAACGGTTTAAACCACCTCACAGTTCAGACCACTGCAAACAACCAATCCATAAACTCTCCTTATTATTAATCCAGATTAAACGCTTCCCACAGTCAGCCAGTATTAGATAATAGTTCAGTTCTTACTTACCCTCTGAGCTTCAGCCTCTTTGTGGAGCAGCGCTGCTTACTGCTGCTTACTCTCTCTCTCTCTCTCTCTCTCTCTCTCTCTCAACTGCTGCTCCCTTTCTCTACTGCTCTCTCTCTCTCTCTCTCTCTCTCTCTCTCTCTACTGCTGCTCCCTTTCTCTACTGCTCTCTCTCTCTCTCTCTCTCTCTCTCTCTCTCTCTCTTTCAATTTCGATTTAAAGTAGCTTTATTGGCATGAATTGCAATTAACAACTTTAGCCGAAGCAATAAAATAAGTTAATATACAAAAGGTAAAAACAATACATATAAAATATATATATATACATATAAAATATATAGATATATATATATATATCTTTTATAATAAATAAATAATATATTTATCTCTACTGCTCTCTCTCTCTACTGATTTCTCTCTCCTTCTCTCATCCCTATTTCTACTGCTCTCTCTTCTCTCTGTCTCTACTGGTTTCTCTCCTTCTCTCATCACTCTCTTTCTACTGTTCTCTCTCTCTAAGTTACTGCTTTCTCTCTCTCTCTGCTGCTCTCTTTTTCTCTACTGCTCTCTCTCTTTCTGCTGCTCTCTCTGTACTGCTTTCTCTCTCTCTCTCTCTCTCTCTCTCTCTCTTTCTCAATTCAATTCAATTCAGTGTAGCTTAATTAGCATGACTGTAAATTACAGTGTTGCCAAAGCATTACAACAATTAACAACAACAATGATCTATAAACATACATAACAGACATAATAACATTTATAACAAAAATAATTATGTCAATAATTATAATATATTATAATAATCATTTTCTCTCTCTCTCTCTCTCTCTATTTCTTTATCTCTCTATCTACTTCTCTCTATATCTCTTTCTCTCTACTGCTCTCTCTCTCTACTGTGGCCACGCCTCTCCGTGCGAGGCCACGCCCACACATTACACCTGACTTTTTGTTTACTCAAAACATTTTTCTAAAACCTACATTTTTACATTTTTACTTATATTTGCTGACAAAATAAATGAGGTGGGATTTTTCTCTTCTGTTTACTGTTGGCTTTTTGTGGCTTTTTTTGCGATTAAAGAAAAAAGTGTACTAAACATTTATTTATTACGAATTGTGACATATAGGGAAAATCAACAAATAAAGCTTAAAAAATGTTTTTTCATTAACTTTGCTGTGGTCTCTAGTATGAGAGAATTGACTGTGAGTCGTTTTTTTGTGAAGAAAGTGCTCTGGGTCTCCTGTTTCAGTACGACAGGATTTCAGCTCTTATTTTTACTAAATATTAATGACGATAAAAATTATATGGAAACCTACATTTGTAAGGAGTTTCCTCCCAGGTCTTCCCGCAGCACCTAATAGTTGGGCTGGCCCATAGTCTGTGTATAGCTTTTTTTTTACAGTCTTTTTTACAGTCTCTGGGCTGGCCGCATTGACAACAAATGCACCTCCCCAGAATAGCGGCATCTGTTGGTTAAACAGGTTACTGCACCATCGGGAAGACACTATTTCTCGGGCAAGATAAATTCAGCTAACTACTTACAGATTTAAAGGCTTATTTCACCTAAAAAATACCAATTCAGCTAACTACTTGCAGATTTAAAGGAAAATACCAATTCAGCTAACTACTTACAGATTTAAAGGCTTATTTCACCTAAAAAATACCAATTCAGCTAACTACTTACAGATTTAAAGGCTTAATTTCACCCAAAAAATACCAATTCAGCTAACTACTTACAGATTTAAATGCTTATTTCACCAAAAAAAAAAAAAATTCAGCTACCTACTTACAGATTTAAAGGCTTATTTCACCTAAAAAATACCAATTCAGCTAACTACTTACAGATTTAAAGATTATTTCACCCAAATATTACTTTGTCTTAGAACTCCCAACCACATATCAGAGACACAAGGAAGACTTAGGGCTATAATATGTATTTGATATCTGAAATGGAAACTACTTTTCAAAATCTTTTTGGAACTCCAAAGTACTCTAGTGTCTATTAGAGCTGGGTGATATTGTAAAACAAATCTCAATATTCTTGAAATATAAGCAATTCTCAATTCTGATTACGATTTACAATTTTCAGTTCTTATATTTATTAAAAAAAATTGTAAACAGTCAGCACCATTTAAAATAAGGCATAACTATTGTTCCCTTTAAATGTTTTTTTTTTTAAGAATAGTAAGCAGCCCCCTTCAAACTTACATTCAGCTTTTATATTAAAGATGGTACGAACATAACCTACTTGTATTTCAGTATTATAGGTAAGAAAATGTGTAAAAAGGTGTAAATCCCATAAAAGAGTTCTTTACAGGGTTCTGACAGAATCCAGCAAAATTCAACTATTAAAATACACACGCACACAATTTTATTAATATTTGACATTGTAAAAAAAACACCACACACTGCAGCAGGTTTCATCAGCACCTCCCGGACAAATGACAAAATACTGCAAGCCCAGCACAACCGCCTGCTCTGTATCCAGTGTGTCCAGCTTAATTGACTTTGACCACAAGCTCAATAAGAGCTAACGACCCGGTCATAAGATGTCTGCTGTTCCCACCAAGCAGAAACACACACACACACACACACACACACACACCGGTAAGTATGATGAAAACATTTCTATTAAGGCTCTCTAGGGTGTGATAAGAGATCCCAGTTAATTTTAAACCAGTGACCTCGGCTATTCCCCTGGCTTTGCATTAATATCGTACATCTATTAATTTATCTTTACTCTCAAGGAATTCCACATACACACAGTATATCCATCTATAGCAATGCTTTGAAGTTTGTAGAACTTTTTAGAAGTTTGAACTCCTAAAAAAAGTTCTTATACAGCTCTGGAAAGAATTAAGAGATAAAAGAGTATAAAAAATAAAGAGTATAAGAAGAACCAAATCAAACAAGACAAAAATAAGAAAGGAAAACAATCCAATATGACATATATTTTCCTTATTTCCCAAACTTTGAAAGCATTATAGTCTTTGCCCCCTTGCTGATTTGGGCCTGCAGTTCTTCGTCGTAGGGCCCTCTTGAGACTGTTGTCTTCTCTGAGATGTTGACTGTGCTGAGCTGGCAGTATTGTATTTGTTATTAAATGCTGCCCCCTGCTGGGTAAAGATGATACTGCGAGACAGTTTTTCTTGATTTGGGTGTTGCTCTGTTCAATTTTGTTGATTTTGGCGCCAACTTCGGCTCTTACTCAACAATATTCTCCTGACAAAGATGCTGTAAAGAAGAACACTGCTCAGGAATGTGTGCTCCATTAGCCTGAGAAAGCTGATTCTAAAATAAAAAAAGAGCTTAATAAGTGAGCCCACTAAACTAACTATCGATCTAAATAGAAAAATGTTGAACTGTGTGCTTTTTTTTTTACCAGCTACCAGCCTCATTCCTGATAAAAAAAATCCATCTTAAGACCAGCTGGTCATCCAGAAACTGGTCTTGAGCTAGATTTTTTTAAGCAGTACCGGCATTATTCAACAATTTCAACGTTGCGCTGGCAATGGCAGCAGTTAGGCTTGTCCATTGTAGCTAACACTGCATTAGCAATGCCAGCAACCGAGCAGATCACTGTTTTTACAGTTTTACAGGTACAGTTAGCTAACAATTAGCCCGGTTTGTAAGCATTCTGTGCTGAACCATGTCTATGTGGGAAAGCCAATAGAAATGTAAAAAAATGATTAACTGCAGAAAAAAAGTGGCAAATGTAAAGGTTCTCTAAATTTTTCTGTGTTCTTCACATAGCTGCTTGTCATGGTTTGTGGTTTTGCTGAACTGTATGGAGCTCTGAAAGGACACAAGGGGGGGAAATTACATGTGTGAAAAAAATTCTGCTTGTAAAAAGACTCGACTCACCATTTGTTTCGGGATGGGAGCTTTTTTTTCTTAAAAAACTTGTTGAGTCATTTTACAAGCAGGTTTTTTTCAGCCATGTAAAATTCAATGTATTTTCCCCCTCATGTCCTTACGGGTAGTGGCATATTCCACTAAATCGGTGCTTGTTATCAATTGTTCATTCATGTTACCCAGTATTCATTCCTGTTACACAGAGTTCATTCTTGTTATTTGATCATTTACTTTTCCCCTCTTGTTTTTAGATACATTTGCCCATTTGATTAATAAATTGCCTGATAGTACATTTGATCAATTTCAGGTTTGGGTCTTCTCGAAAAGATAAAAATGGCTTTGCGTATTTTAGAAAAAAAAAGTGCATGCATATAAAGTGATTTTTTTTTGTCATAAATATCAGTTATTTGAACGAGCAGTCAAAGATTTCTTAAAAATAAATCAGAGCAATTAGTGGACTTGCTTTTAAACATTCTTTTTAAAAGTCACATGAGTTTTGGTAACAGAACTGAGAAAAATGTATAACCACCTGAAATCTTGTAAAAGTAAAGTAAAGCTGCCTGAGTCCGACTAGTACATGTTTTAAATAGTTAAATATACAGCTCTGGAAAAAAAAGAAACAATTTAAAATTATGGGTTTCTTTGATTTTATCAAATTGTAAACCTTTGGAATACAATCAAGGAGAATATAATAAAGCCATCAAACCAAGCTAAACTGCTTGGATTTTTGCACCAGGAGTGGCTTTAGGTTATCCAAAAGCAGTGACTAGTGAAGGAGAACATACCAAGATGCATTTAACTGCAGGGTTACTCCACCAAATACTGATTTCTGAACTATTAAAACTATTTGAAATTAAAATGATTAAATAAAGATTATTTGAGGTCTGAAATCTCTGAATCTTTTTTGTCATTTCAGCCAATTACAGTATTTTTATTTGGAATTTGGGAGAAATGTTGTCTGTAGTTTATAGAACATATACCTATATATAGCAAAATCAGAGGAACTAATTTGGAAGAGTTACAACAAGCAAATGGCGCCCATTTGGTAGAATGGCCCTACAGTATTATGATAACAATCCTGTAAAACCTGTTTGTAGGCACGCTGTGGAAATTGAAGCGAAAAAGGTTTATATATATGAACTCAGTCAGCTGGTTAGTTTGGGTTACTTGTTTTAAAAGGTTTAAATAGTTAAAATATAACAGAACTGACTGATAAATATGTAAATATGTAGCTAGTTCTGTCTGATTACTAAACACCAAACCTCTCTCTCTGCTGACTGACTGACTGACTGTGGGACTGACTGGAGCTGCTCTACTGTTTGTGTCCATATTCAGCCTGTTGCTGCAGTCCTACTCCAGCTGAACTTCCTTCAGTAACAGAAGAACAGATAGGCAGCTGAAGTTGCCAATCAATCAGCCCCCCAAAGCCAGGACCACTATAGCCGGGCTGAGGCCAGAAATAGCCCAGGCTGCTGCTGCAGTGCCCTCTGAGCGCTCCGGGAACCTGGGCCGAGTGTCGCAGTCTGTACTCACTGCTCTCAGCTCCACCTGAATATTTATCATGGTTATCAAAGTGTTTCTGGCCTCCTCCTCGGGCTCGACGGCGGTAGGCACGGGCATGTTTCATATTTGTGTCTTTTTAATCGAGTTAAGAGGCTTTTAATCGCTGTCTGATTAATTAAGGTTTGTTTGTGTGCACTAAAGTTTAGTTGCTAATTTTAGCTGCTAGATTTTTTTGGTTTTGCTACTCTGTGCTCTTAAATGCCCCCTGAATTCAGTATAGATTAAAACCCAGCTTTATTTCTGAACAACTTCAGCCTGCAGACCCTCAGCCCTCCTCTACTTTCCTTATATATCTCTGCAGATCACATTCCAGACCTGCAATTAGACTGGCTCTGGAGAACTGTTCACACTGAAGCTTCTAGAAACTGTTTTAAGACCTGTTTAGAGCAAGCTAGTTTACACTAATCCAGTTCAAAATCAGATTACAGATCTTTTAATGCAGTTTTTGTTAGTATAAACTCTCATTACAAAGATTTAAACTATGAAATAGTTTACATTTGTATTATACATTTATAATCTGACTATTCACATTACTACCCTAGTAAAAAAAAGTAGATTAAAGTATACTATACTATACTATGTTATTCTATAGTGCACTAAAAAGTGTACTTGCAGCCGTATTATTAATCAGTATATTTAAAGAGTGCTAAAATGGAACAACTTTTTTGTACTTATTATACTTTAATTGTATAAAAATAGTACAAAAATTACTTACTTATACTGTGATAAGTGTACTTACCTGCACTAAAATTGAACTATTTTAAATACACTTAAGTAACATTTAAACACACTACTTCATGTCTGTATGTAACCCCATATTTTAAATATGATGACAGTAAAATTATAATACCTTAATTGAGTATTACAACTGTATCACGATTATACACCAGGTAAATTAAGAATGTACTAGGAATTGATGTAACTTTGTGATCTATTTACTTCTTTCCTACGTAGCACACTTTTAGTATACTTCGTTAGGTATACACATTTATTTTAATATACTGTACTACAATTTTTTGCATGTTACAAAATGTACTTAATTTTTTTCAAGTTAGTAGTAGTAATTTAATTTACTTTCTAGAAAGTTACATGCTACATTGCACTTTAAGTACAAAACTATACTTTAAATGTTTAAAAGTGTACTTCATAGTAGTCTGTTTTGTACTTTTTAAAAAGTATGATGTACTTTTAATATATTTTAAGTTAATACATAAATCTGTTATACTTACAGCATACTTGGACATTTCTCAGTATGTTTTAAGTACAATTAAGCATATTTTTTCACCAGGGTAGGATCATATATATTTAATGTAATATAATATCATTCGGATTAGTCATATATTAGCTACCATTTTTAATTGTAATTGTAGTTTCACATATCTACACTGTATGTCCAACTGACAAACTTCTAAATCCCAAAACTAATGCTGTGAAATGTTATAGTGTATATTACCAAAGAGCTTTATGGAAAGGTATATTCATCTTTTTTATGTTTTTCAAAGCACTGAATGTGGCATCTAATTTTGCAAACACTGATATGCTTGTAAAAAGTTGTATATTTAAATATAATAATAGTGTATTTAAATAAATATGATGCTTTTTACAATATTCTATTACAATGCACTATATTACAGTAGTAAAATTACAGTTCTAAATTAATTTCTTAGTTCATCATTGTGTTCTAAACCTTTGACCAGTAGTGTACATTAAAAAAATAAAGCGTATTTGCGTAATTGCATTCTAAAAAAAACATAAATGTAATTGATTTAATACAGAAGTGTGGTAATTGTCAGTTGTCAGGTGTAAAAGAAAACACAATCTTTCCTACAAGCTCTTTATTTGTGATGAGCACAAAGGTGAGACTTAACACTAAGGCCACTATTACATATAATTTCATTAACAAAATAATGAAATTTCAGTTTATCTTATATAAATATTCATCTATCTGACTCTTCCCTGGTGAAGAGAACTTATACTCTTGACTAAAGGTTGGCCTTTTTTCTTTGAAAACACAAAAACTGTACCTTTTCTTGAATGACATATCTTGATTAAAGAAAAAACACCCACATAGTTTGATAGAATTTTTATCTATAATATATAGTATATACAGCTCTGAAAAAAAAATAGGAAACTTCAAAATTATTAGTTTCTCTGATTTTGCTATTTATAGATATATGTTTGAGTAAGATGAACATTGTTGTTTTACTCTATAAACTACAATTCTCCCAAGTTCCAAATACAAATATTGTCATTTACAGTATAGCTATACTTAAAATTAAAAACCTCTGGAATGTAATTAAGAGAAAGATGAATGGTCAAAAGCCATCAGGAGCGGCATAAATTTATCCAAAAGCAGTGTGTAAGACTGGGGGAGTAGAACATGCCAAAAAAAGCATAAAAGCTGTAATTAAAAACCAGGGTTATTCCACAAATTGTTTTATTTATTTTTTTTTTTTTTGAGGTCTAAAAGCTCTGCATCTTTTTAATAATTTGTACCATTTCTTATTTTCTGCAAATAAATAATGTAAATTACAATATGTTTATTCGGAATTTGGGAGAAATGTTGTCAGTAGTTTATAGAATAAAGCAGCAATGTTGTTTTACTATAATAAAAAATAATCTAGCTTTAATATTTCTACTATGTTCCTTTTTGTTTTTACAGATAAAAAAGAAACAACAAGATGTGCTTGGCTTCCTGGAAGCTCTAAAAATCGACTATACTCAGCTTGACATTGCCTCAAATGAAGAGAATCGCATGTGGATGAGGGAAAATGTGCCTGGAGAGAAGAAGCCTACCAACGGAATCCCACTCCCACCACAGATATTCAATGAGGAGAGCTACTGTGGGGTAAGGGTGTACTGATACTCCGCTCTAAGGATGCAATAAGCAAATGTGTGGAATAAATGTTTATATAGATATCCACATGTATATTAGAGGCATACTACTCTGTAGGTCAGTCATATCTTGATTCACTACATTTGCGGCAACAAGGGAATATGGTCTGTTTTCAAAAATGACTGACACACATTTCAGCCAGGTAAAGATTTATCTAAGTGCTCTTTGTCAACCAACTGTGGAGAATAGGGGTGGGCGATGTGGTCCTAAAATAATATCATGAAATTTCATGGTATTTTAGTGATAACGATACTCTTGGCTATATGACAAAACACTAAATTCAAAAAAATATTGCATACAGTATGATATGGCACACCCCTAACTGAGATATACAAAATACAAGAATTTTATCAGATTGTAACAGAATTCAATGATCCAGAATGTCATGGTACTAATAATGCACTCCAAATATCTGCATATATCCAGGATTAAAGTAAGATTAATGATACTGGACAGATATAATCTGTCTTTAGTAGATACACCTCTAAAAAAAAAAAAAGAGACCGCTTAATGAAGATGTTTTTCCTTTATTATTACCAAATTGAAAACCTCTGGAATGTATTCAAGAGGAAGCTGGATGATCACAAGCCATCAAACCAAGCTGAACTGCTTAAATTCTTCCACCAGGAGTAAAGGCATATAGATATCCAAAAGCAGTGTGTAAGACTGTAGGAGGAGAACATTCCAAGATGCATAAAAACTGTGATTAAAAACCAGGGTTATTTCACCAAATACTGATTTCTGAACTCTTAAAACTTTATAAATATGAACTTGTTTTCTTTACATTATTTGAGGTCTGAAAGCTCTGCATCCTTTTTGTTATTTCAGCCATTTCTCATTTTCTGCAAATAAATGCTCTAAATAACAATATTTATAATTGTAATTTAGGTGAAATACTGTTCGTAGTTTATAAAAAAAACAATAATGTTAATGTTACTATATTACATATACCTATAAATAGCAAAATCAGAGAAACTAATTAAAAAAACTGAAGTGGTCTCTTAATTTTTTTACAGAGCTGTATTTAATGGGAAATGAGAACAGTGTGAATTTGTGTTTTGCTGAAAACAGCAACAAACCTGTCCCCTGATGTGATAATTAGGGGTGGGTGGTATGGCACGATATTTTAGGGTATAATATCGTTCACAATATTTAATAATATTGGCTATATTATTGCTTAATATATAATATGACACACCCTTAGTGGAGAATTTGAAGTATTAGGCGCTATTATTATGATGCATGCATACTTTCTTATAGTAATTTTGTAAGTAGATTTCTTTACTTTGGCAAATCTTTTTACCCATATAAGCTTAGTATAGAAACTAAAATCAGAAGACATCAGTAATTGGGTGCCACAATGGACCCCTTTTTTGCTCCATTATGTTTTATGGCTCCTTCTGCTGGCAGAATTTGGTATGACAGTGTTTATGAACTTTGGGATTTTGGTTTGGAATTTAATTGTATACATATGAAATGTAATAATGATATATGTGAGTGAATAAATATATTAGAGTGAAAGGATGAGTTTATTTCTAAAAAACTGTACAATAGAAAGAAGTCTCTTGTACCCTGTTGGGCACCTCCATATTTTTTGCACTATAAGGCGCACTGAATTATTAGGTGCATTATGTGACACTTGTAAGGAACAGGGTATCACCATGTTTCCCTTCTAATTTAACAGGTCTCTCCACCCAGCAACTAAGTAAACAAAACTGTAATAAAAAAAAGACTTTCTTTTAAAGTCAAAAGCGCTGGATATTAATCTACACAGATTTCTCTCGTAAACACCTATTTATTTAGGTGAGTAAAGTGCTTCCGTTTATTTACAGTAAGCATAAATTTGCAGATTTCCACTAAGGCTGGGTGCAGCAGCATTAGCATTAGTGGCTAACCGCTAGCCGACTGAGGAACCCTGAGTGTTCCACTTATCCAGGTCAATATTAGCTAGTGGATCATCCCACGTAGCTTGTTGTAACACGGTAAACACGCAGACTACAGTCTAATATACTCACCTCTAAATGGGGAAAGAGCTAGTGCTTAGCCCAGTTACCGGGCAATGCTAATGCTGCTCCAGCAGTGCTAGCCGGGGTTAGCAGCAGACTACAGGCCAATATACTCACCTCTGAACAGTGAAAGAATTAGCATATAGGGCAGTTAGTGGGTAATGCTAATGCTAAAGTGAAACTCCTGTATAATTCTGTACTATAGTGGAGTGGCTTTACTGCTCCTTAAACCTGACTGGAAAAATTCTAACGCAAGGTACACGGGATTATAAGGTGCGCTGATGATTTTATAGTTAAATAAGCTGAGAAAAATATTTTTAAAACATAGAAAGATTGACACTGTCTTTCTTGCGTTTAAGGACTATGAGACGTTCTTTGAAGCCAAGGAGGACAACTCTGTATATGAATTCTTGGGTCTGACCCCTCCAGCAGGATTTAAGGTAAGGAATTTGATTTGGTTTGTCTATTTTTTATCTTCATAGAGCTGATCAATATAACAATATTTGTCTTAATTAATTTTTTTCTCCTCTTAACCATATGCTTTTTTTTAGGAATATCAAGGATATCGTCAGTGATTTAAATACACTGTTCATTTAAAGAGTGTGTGAATAACAGTGTTTAAGAATCTGTGTTTAAGTATCTTCATATTTTGGAATTATTATAAAATGCATTTAAAAATACTTATTTACAATTATAAATGTTTAAATTTAAAGTGATATTGAGACGTTAACAGAAGAAGTGTGGAATGCATATGTAGTGCAACCTGCAGAAATCTTAAAATACAGTTGTTGAGGTTCCTAATGGTGTCCGACTGTAATCCATCTCATGCAGCTCAAATATATTCATACAGTTTATGCAGATTTTGTAAGTGTTGATAATGTGTCCAGTAGTCCTGTGTTTTTTCAACTTTTTTTGAGCCACTGCACAATGAAGTTGGTGTTGCTGCATATCTGGTGAAAGTAAATCCAAATGAGAGATCGCTTTCAGAGTTTGGATTATTTCTTTTCAAAAACTTCTCCATCACTGTCCACCTGTCTCATTAATAAATAAAGCTGCGTCACATCTCCTGTCTCAGAGTATTAAAGCAATTAGCAATCTGCTACCCCTTCTGACAGAGAAGAAAATACACTACTTTTAAAACACTGTCTTTTGATAATATGCCAAGTAATGACCAATAAAAAAAAGGCAAATTTTTCATTGCACACAGGTGTGCCATGGCACAGTGGTTAAAATCCTGCGTTAGTCATCGTAATAGTCTGCGTGCATGTAGTCATGTGACATGCAGCTGTCTGCCAATGGTGCTGGCACTAACAGGATGACTCAGGGAGGGCATTACTAATCGCCAAACATGTCCACCATCCTGTCTGTAGGGTCACTCTACACATGTTGGAAAATCCTTCTGTTCCTTCTCTTCATGATTTGTGTAGGTCCTTTTAACCTTTCATTTCACAGGAACATGCTGTGTTTTGTCCACTGCCACCAACAACCTGCTGGGGTAATATCTACACAACTAGTGTGGGCATGCAGTACATCAGTAAGACCACCCCCTTTATGATGTGACCCCTCTGAACTTTAAAAACTCTTCCATTAGGCATACTTGAATTATGTGCATGTCTCTTGATGTCTGTTGATTCCATTTGGGTGCAAATATCTTTTTATATAAGGAGTATAAATTCTGTTAAGAATCAACTTTTGTCCCATATTTGATCACTGCTGTTGAAATAAGACACATTTTGAATGTTAATTGTATTATATACAGTGCCAGGCAAAATTTTGGACTCATCTTCTCAAGACATGCATAAGGGATACATGTAGTAACTTAAAATGGTTAAACATGAATAAAACCTTTAGGTTCTGTTATCTGGGGTGCTGTTAACTTGTGGTTTCTGAGGCTGGTAACTGATAAACTTATTCTGTACAACAGAGGAAACTCTTGATATTCCTTTTCTGGGGCGGTACTGATGACAGCCAGTTTCATCATCATTGCTCAAATAGAGCTATTTACTGTATACCAACTTAACCTCTTCACAACTCAACTGATGCTCTCAAACACATTAAAAGGCAAGAAATTCAATTAATGAACTTTTGACAAGGCAATGCTAAGATGTGCAAAGCTGTCATCTAAGCAAAAGTTTGAGGAATCTAAAATATAAAACATTCTGCTTTGTTTAATACCTTTTTACTAAATAATTCCACATTTGAATGACTTAAGTATTAATCTAAAAATTTATAATAATAAAAACACTGAACTTTAAGATGTGTCCAAGCTTTTGACTGGTGCTTATTCTCATCACATTTTATCCTCATGTTTTTTCATCACAGGTTTGTTCATTTACAGAATCGCAACCAAATGGGATTTAACTTTAAAACATTGATTCTATTTTTTTTTTATTGTAAAGCATATAAAAAGCTTGTTACTATGTTTTGGGGACACCCATAGAAAGAGATGATCCTGCCTGAGGAACAGAATGGACACACACACACAGAGGGGGAGGAGGAGGAAAAGGAGGAGAAGACTCCAGTAGAGGAGGAGAAGACTCCAGTAGAGGAGGCTGTAGAAAGCGAGGCTAAAGAAGAAGAAGAAGAGACACAAGAGGAAGAATCAGAAAATGTATAAGAAAAATGTGTATTTTAACTTCTACAGATTTACGGTTTAACAGTACATCCATTTTCCTTTCCTTTTTCTCTCATCCATTTTCCCATTAATACTTTCTTCCTCCTGCTTTTTCTCCGGCGTGTCTCCTCTGGATCTCTTCTTTTTAACATCTTAAACTTTAATTCTGTGTTGTTGTTTCAGTCTGATGGATTTGCAACCACTTCCCTGTATATATTTCATTCTGAATCTTTTTGTTGAAGTGATCACTCCCTGTCACAGATCTAGTTCATGTGGAAATGTGTTTGCTGGTCTTGAGATTAACATTGAGTTTTGTCTTGTTTTGTTGAATTAACTGCATGATTAAAAATGTGTATTTTCACCATATACTGTATTATGGACGTTGTGTAGAAGATAATACTGTAATATAAAACTTTTGTTGTGGCAGATTTCAGTTTAAGAACCGACTGTGGTTTTGTCTGACATTAACACTGTTTTCTTCTTCTAATAGAAAAAGCCCCCTGTGGAGGAGGAAGCCCAGGTAAAGTACTTTAGCATGATTGGAAAGTTAGAAAAAAAAAAAAAAATAATAATATATATATATATATATATATATATATATATATATATATATATACAGTATGAAATACACTGTCTAGACCACAAAAAAAAGTCGCCACCAAACAAAAACGTCACACACTAATATTTTGTTGGACCGCCTTTCATTTCAATAAGATTCTGCATTGTCACAAGATTTATTTCAATCCAGTGCTGCATTAATTTTTCACCAAAATCTTCTAATGATGGTAGACTGTGACCGCTGCACAAAGTCTTCTCCAGCACATCCCAAAAGATTCTCAATGGGGTTAAGGTCTGGACTCTGTGGTGAACAATCCATGTGTGAAAATAGTGGTGATATGCTCCCTGAATCAATATTTCAATTCAATTCAATTTTATTTATATAGCGCTTTTTGCAACAAAGGTTGTCACAAAGCCGCTTTACAGGGAAAAACAGGACCAAGCCTCTTATGAGCAGCACCACAGAGATGCCAATTTTTATGGTTAAACAGTGGCAAGGTAAAAATCCCTTTAAGACGAAGAAACCTTGGAAGGAACCAAGACTCAGTCAGAGGAACCCATCCTACTCGGGTTGACCCGCTCAGATTTTTCACAATTCCAGCCCCATGAATCCTGGTATTGTCATTTTGGAGTATGATCGTGCCATCAGGGAAGAAAAAAATCCATTGAAGGAATAACCTGGTCTATATTCAGTATATTCAGGTAGTCAGCTGATCCCATTCTTTCAGCACATACTGTTGCTGAATCTAGACCTGCAGACCAACTGCAGAATCAACCCAACATCATTTACTTACATAAATCCAGGTGGAGACTCTTTTTTTTGGCCAGGCAGTGTATAAGTTATACACATAATTCATAAGAAAACAGTTCCACTGCTCCATAGCTCATATGTTGGGGGGCTTTATATCCCTGTAGCTAGCCAATACCTGGCACAAGGCTTGTTTATCTGCCTCAGAGACTCCTATTCAATTGTCACCACTTGTCTACATAGGCTATACAAGCTGCATGTGTGTGTGCACTTGCATATCTGTGTCAGCAATGGGTGCAACCTACAGTTAGGTTACTTTAGCTACTTCATAGTGCATGTTAGTTTGTCAGATAAACACTTGAAGACAGCATCAATTATTTGACTGACTACTACTTTGTGTGTGACCTTCTTCAGCTGGTACATTTCTGGTGACTATTGATTAGTCCTGAACATCAGCTTGGTGCAATTTTAGCCCATTTTAGTACAAAACAGCTTTAGCTCTGTTATGTTGGTGTTTTTTTTTTCTCATAAACTGCTGCTTCTGCTCCTTCCACAACATTTCTGCTGGATTAAGGTTAGGATGGTGGACTCCTTGGGGTCTATTACACTCCTTGATTTTGGTGTGATCTTTGTTGGTGGATCACTCCTGGGGAGGGAAACAATGGTCTTCAATGTCCTTCATTTGCACATAATCTGTCTGGCTGTGGAGTGGTGGAGTCTAAACTTTTTAAAGATGGTTTTGTAACCTTTTCCAGCCTGATGAGCATCAACAACTCTTCTTCAGCGATGGATGCATTAGTAAATTAAATGAAACTGAGCAGACAAAACATGAAATATTTTGGGTCCATGTTATTTGCTGTTTAAAAAAAAAAAACAATAAAAGTTGCTATTTCCCATTGTTGCAACCATAATTGTCTTTTCCTTCCCCATGTGGTGATGTCTTCAATTTGTTCTTTTCTTTTGGAAAGGGGGAAGAGGGAGAAGAAGAATTTGAGAGGGTAAGTCATTCTCGACTGTTAAAAAATATTATGAAAGTGAGAAATGAGGCCAAAACCTTACATTTTTAAATGATACATACTTTGTTTAAAGTTTAAGTATTTTCAATAAATTGATAGACTACAATATGATAATATTTATTACTTTCATCTCCTTATTTATTGGAACTAAAACATTTTTTTTTTACTTTAATGTAATTTACATGAAAATTACACACCATGCTGAAGCAATTTATTTTATATTAAAACTGATAATTGTCTAAATCTCAAGGACAACTAATTATTAATTACCATCATTTTAGGGAGAAGATGACGTGCCAGTTTCAGAGGTAGATTGATTTGTAGTTTGGCATGTGTAGTTAGCATGTTTCTCCTTTTTTTCCAGCTTTGTGTTTGAACATCCATTTCTCAACTGTTGACTTCCTTTACTCTCCCTAGTGGCCACTAGTTTGCTTGACAAGCCCTTTCATTGGACTACTTCCTTATATACATCATCCCCCTTTCTCCCCCCGTTTCTCTCTGCAGGCTACATGGATATATATACAGTTGGTGTGTTGGGAAACTCCTTTAAAGGAGAACTCTGGTGTGAAATAGACTTTTGCTATATTTATTGAATGTGATAAAAAGTACTTATCTTTGTTGAATAGCCCACCTCTGCTCTCCTGCAGTTTTCTGAGATCCAGTATTTTGTTTACTTTTGTGCCCAAACAGGCTTTTAGAATGAGTGAGATGGGGCATATTTTTGCGCCTGCAGATAAATCGCTTTTTCTACCATTATCCAGGCTCAAATTAGCTCCCCACATCATTGGTAGAATCTGGAGAGCCCTGGCATTTAAATTGAGGCATTTAGAACTTTAAAACTGCACAAGAAGTTTATTAAAAGCCACTGTTCACATCACATAGTGTAAGTAAATCTCCGGGTGCCGCCATTATAAATTAAAGTCACAATAAATCAACCGTCTAGCACGAATAGTACAACTTTTTAAGCAATGTTTATCTATTTTTTATTGGTTGTTTACATTCTAATATTAACAGTAACCAGATATTTTTAGCAACAGCTGGAATTCATTCATTTACAAGGAATTAATTTTGGAATCTGCTCAACCATCCTACCTATTCGTTCATGCTTGATGGTCAACTTATTGTGACTTAAATTTAAGATGGCGGCGTTCATGCACATTCTCTGTTTTCCCTGTTTCTGAGTGTTCTTACCTGTGTTCTCCCACATTACTCTTATCTGTAGCTCCGCCCCCTCTTTACCTGTGTCTTCCATTTCCGTTTCCCTCCTCTTGTATTTATACCTCAGCATTTTCTGTCATTCTTGTCGGTGATTGTAAGTTTTACATCAGTTAGGCTGTTCCCTGTGTTTTTGCTTTATCCCTATGTTCCTTATTTTTGTTCTTAGTTTTGTTCCTCTTCCTGTTCCCTGCCTGGTCAGCCCTGACAGATTTACCTATGCTATGGGATGTAAACAATTTTTTATCTTTTAATAAACCTCCTGTGTTGTTCTAAATGACTCGTTTTAAATGTCAGAGCTTTCCGGATTCTACTTTGAGTCTGGATAACGTTGGGAAAGCGATTTATCTGCAGGTGCCAACTTTGCCCCGTCTCACTCAATCTAAAGCCAGTTTGAGCAAAGTGCACAGAATACTGGATCTCAGAAAGCTGTAGGAGAGCGGAGGTGGGCTATTCAACTAAGGTAAGTACTTTTTATCACACAAAGTCCATTTCACACCAGAGTTCTCCTTTAAAGGTGCCCTCACCCTGGATTCCTTCTTGCATGCAACTACTATTCTGTGTACTAAGTGTTGTATTGTATTTGTATAGAATAAGACTATGCTCATGCTAGGGCTGCAATTAATCATTATTTTGGCGGTCTACTAATCTGACAATTATCTTTCCAAATAGTCATTTGGTCAACGATTATTTCTGCCATGGCCTCTATCTCTATCTCGCTTCCTGTGGAGACAGCTCCTTTTCCTAGCCTTTTAATTGATAGAAACAGCTGATCCTGAGATATAAATGCCCAGAAGATGCCTAGAACTGAGCCCATTACTCCTCCCCTACTGAGTTTTCAGTTACAAAAATACCAATTAATCAACACTGAGAATTTGGTGTCAACACATTTTTAGAATCGACATTGTTGATTATGTTGAATAATCATTGCAGCCCTAGTTTACACAGCAAGTAAAGGTAACCC
Source organism: Astyanax mexicanus (assembly GCF_023375975.1). Classification (NCBI taxonomy): domain Eukaryota; kingdom Metazoa; phylum Chordata; class Actinopteri; order Characiformes; family Acestrorhamphidae; genus Astyanax; species Astyanax mexicanus. The sequence continues at coordinate 30,673,045 of NC_064411.1, forward strand.
AAATCTGATCTTTTTCCTCATATGTGATATATCAATTGTATGCCAGCAAAAAATAATTATTAAATATTTCATATGCGGTTTTGAAATCCAATACATATCAGATTCCCAGCAGTGTTGCTTAGTCTAAACAGCCAGAATTCATGTAAAATTTATGCCAAGAACTAGTAGGAAAGGATACAGTGTAGATTGAGAGATAGAAGACCTCAAAATATTTGAGGTGATCTCTCCATTCAAACACGGGTACAGACGATTGTGTCACAACCGCTCAGTGTTTCTAAAGAAATGGCCAAACATGACCACAGGAGGGCACTGATACAGGAAAAAAATCAAAGCTTAAAAACAAAGCGCCAGCTGTCAGCCACTGGAACTGCTTTTTTTGTTTCTTTATAATGTCAGTTTTTGAGTGTGAACTGTGCAAACCAATGTGAGCCTTAGATCATGTTAAATAGACAAAGAGAACTTCCTAAAATCAACATTTGCATTTGGTGAGAGAATCAATTTTGAGCCACTTTTACCTGCTGTGTGAACATTTAGTTTACCTTCTACCTACTAATCTAACCCGTGTTCTTTCTCATTAATTTCATACCATTTTATCTAGCAATGCATTTTCCACAACATCATCTGAATGAGCAGTTCATATTAATCTTTATATCCCTCTTTACAGGTCTGCTTTTGCCCATGTAGACTTTTTAAATCATGTTTTTGTTCATTTTTACAGCATGCTGTTACCTGACTAGTATTTGTTCTTTATCAGGTGTTCTTCCAAGATGTTTATATGTTAATACTATCAGTTATAGGAACTCCCTCTGGATTTCTTCTTTTTCCACAGTTTTTGCCTTATGCAGGTTGTAAAAAAAATGCATTCTCCACTTAATAAGTTTATATTTTTTTACCATGAGCAGATACATTTTAGTGTAATCATTCATTTTCGGTACTATTTTAAGTAGGCTGCAGAAGTACAGCAAGGGGGCTGTAGGCCAAATTTTGCCAATTAAAAATTATTTTAAATATATAAGTAGTTTATCAAATGTAACTAAGATGTGAAGTTAATTAATAATATGATAAGAACCTATTTATTTGCTAAATAAAACATGTTTAGGTCGAGTTATAGTTAATTGGTTTGGCATCAGACAATCACAGGCAGCTATAGCTAACATGCTAGTTTTGTTATTAATAAAAGTGAGTTTAAAGTGTTATGCATTTTATGCATATTATCATGGATAAATGGTTAAAAACAGTATTTGGCAACAAAAGTCCCTGAAGCTTCAAGTCAAGCAGCCTCTGTATCCCTAACCATAATAACCTAGAAAAGCAGCATAAATCCAATTTAAATCCAAATTTTAGCTCAGATTAAAGCTCAGTGCAGACTAAATTAAAGCTCTACATGTTGACCAGTGCAAGCTCTGATGCTCTTATTTGTGATAAAACAAAACAGCAAACAAAATAATAATATAAACAGACAAAACATTCCTCTTCAACTGATGAGACATAGCCCCCATATCCCTTCTAAGTACTGACCTCTTGAGGTGGCCAAACATTTGCACAGGCCACACTGATGTTTTGTTTTGTGCTATGAAAGACTAGGCAATAACTAGGGCTGTGCGATATGACGATAAATATCGTCATCTACAGTAATTTCATCAATTATTCATGCAAATATATATTGGTGTGGTCACTTTGCATAAACTCGGTTTATATAAGTGATAATAAAGTAATCTTCGCAAAAAAAAGCTTCATTAAGTGGTTTTGGGACATGGCGCTGCTTTACGTTATTTGACGGACACTTTAAAAAATGTTAATTGAGTTTATTTTGATAACTCAATTTAAATACCTGTATAATTTTGAAAAAATTAGCTACTGCATATATTGCTGCACTAAAAGGAAGTAATTCTCATTTGTGAAAGTTTGATTGAATGTCAAAAAAGTAAGCAATTATATTATTTTGTCATATTTTTCGAAGAATAACTGAAAACATACTCAAATGTGGTATATCATGATATATATCGTTATTGTGATATAAAAAATTCCATATCATGATATATGATTTTTCCCATATTGCCCAGCACTAGCAATAACTGTACATTAACTAAAATTACTGTGCTAAATATTTGAGTAATATGTTTGAGTATGTTTGAGTTTTAATATTTCTCAAATTAAAAAAAGACAAATATCTATATGTACTGTTTGGTTAACCTTTTATGTTAGACGTTTGGTAGGCAATTCTAAAGTTGATCTTTTTCCACTACAGTTTTTGAATTCATTGTAAAATATTTATATTATTTAATGGTTTCTTATTGTTTAATAGATAGTATTTTGTGAGAAAAAAACTGTAAGAACTTAAATATTTGATTGAATAGTGTTATTGATGATGGGACTAATTCAACATAAACTTCACAAGTACATCATACAGTGGGAAAATAAGTATTTGGTACACTTCAACTGTGAGATTATTGATTAATTAATTAATTATTTTTAAATCATTAATTTGCATTTTATTGCAAGAAATTATTATTTTATCACCTACCAACAGGCAGTAATCCTGTCTCACAGTCCTGTTAGTTTTTCTTTAAGAAGCTATTTCTTTTATTCTTCACTCATTACCTGAACTGCACCTGTTTAAACTAGTTACTTGTATAAAAGACACCTGTTCACACAATCGATACTCCAAACTCTCCACCAAGACCAAGACCAATGAGCTGTCTAAGAACACCAGCAACAAAACTGTAGACCAGCAGGATGCTGGGATGAGCCACAGGACAATAGGCAAGCAGCTTGGTGAGAAAGTTGGAGCAACTGTTGGAGCAACTATTAGAAAATGGAACAAACACAATTTGACTGTCAATCTTCCTCTGTCTGGGGCCCAATATAAGAAAGGCCTTGTGGAGAAAAGATGGTGCGATGATTCTGAGAAAGGTCAGGAATCAGTCTAGAGCTACACAAGAGGACCTGGTCAATGATCTGAAGAGAGCTGGGATCACAGTCTCAAAGATTGAGATTACTGTTAGTAACGCACCATGCTGCCATGGATTTAAAAATCCTGCAGGGCACACAAGGTTCCCCCTGATCACACCAGAACATGACCAGACCGGTTTAAGGTTCGCCAATGACCATCTGGAGGCATGGGAGAAAATCTTGTTGTCAGATGAAAATATAAAAGCAAGCTTTCTGGTATCAATTTTACTCACAATGGTTGGGGAATGAAGAAAGATGAGTATGACCCCAAGAACACCATCCCAACTGTGAAGCATGAGGGTGGAAGCATCGTACTGTGCTTTTCAGCAAAGTGGACAGGGTCACTGTACTCAACAACCTCCTTTCCTCAGTAAGATAATTAAGGGTGGGTTGTGGCTGTGTCTTCCAGCATGACAATGACCCAAAACACACAGCCAAAGCAAATTAATTATTTAAAAATCTTACAATATGATTTTCTGGATGCTTTTTTTAGATTATGTCTCTTACAGTTGAAGTGTACCATTGATAAAAATGACAGATCTCTCCATTCTTTGTAATCGGCAGTGTATCAAATACTTATTTTCTCCACTGTACTTTAAGTAAACAATTTAGCATAAAGTGCACATGTTCTTTTGAGTTTGTCAGAATGTAGATTTATTTCTCTTTCACCTTCATTAAGTCTTTCTTTCACATCTTTAAACCCTTCTCTCTACCTCTTCCTGCTCCCCATCTGTTTTTCAGGGAGAAGAGGACTTGTTGTCTGAGGTAACGCCGCTGTCATGGACAGTGCATTCACACTTTTTTTCTCTCATTAGTTCCAGGCTGTGTGCTTTTTTTGTTTTACAGTGTGTGTTATAGTAGCAGTAAACCTTCGGTTTCATCTGACCTTTTGACCTCATTTTCCTTTTGTAACCTGTCTTCCCTCTCTCTACTCTAACCTCCTTTTTCCTTCTCTAGTCCCACACCTGTCTCCTGCCCGCCTGATTCACTGTAGAGCCAATTTAAACGTTCTTTTCAGTTGCATGCTGCCTTCATGTGCCTCTTTTTTCCCCATCCTGTGCTGATCCACTGTTATACCTTCTTAGGAGGAGGAGGAACTTCGACATATTGAGGTAGATTAATACTATTCTTTCCTTCTTTCTATTTTTTCCTTCCTTCTCTCCGCTAAGTGTTAATGTTATTTTACTTTACAGTTCTACTTTACCTTCTACTTCCCTCTTTTTTTTCCATTTAGTTTTTTTTTTATTTGGTTGTTGTGGACCAAACTTATGATACACAACATTCATTCAAGGGAGCTTGTCATTGTGGATTAGTTACTAAACACTCGCATGTACAGTGGTGCTTGAAAGATTGTGAAACCTTCAGAATTTTCGATATTTCTGTATAAATTTGATCTAAAACTTCATAAAAGTTTTACATATCTGTAAGGGGCAAAGTGTGCAAATCTTAAGGATTACCATACAATTTAAATATAAAATTAGAGTTAGGTATTTTTAGTCAGTGGGATGACGGTGGGCGTAATCAGGTGAGAGTGGGCGGAGCCTGTTTTATTTAAAGGAAAGGGATCTATCAAAGTCTAATCTCCACATCACACGTTTGCAGAAGTGTATTATGTTACAAACAAAAGAGATTTCTGATGCTCATCGGATTGAAAAAGGTTACAAAAACCATCTCTAAAGCATTTGAACAGATTGTGTACAAATTGAGGGAAATTAAGACCAGTAGTGATCAACCAACAAAGATCACTCCAAGAGCAAAAGGTCACAAAGAAACCTCAGAAAACTTCTAAGCAACTGAATGTTTCTCACATTGGCTAAAGTTAATGTTCATGAGTCCACCATCAGGAGAAAACTAAACAACAGTGGTGTGTTATGGTCTCCAAAGAGAACATTAATGCCAGTCTGCGGCTTGCTAAAGAGTATATAGATCATTTTGGTTTAATTGAGAAGCATTATGTTTGGATAAAAAAAAAATCTTAATTCCAACTTTAAAACTTTGACTTCAATTCCATCTGTGAAACATGGTGGTGGTAGTGTCAGTGTCAGGTTTACTTTACTGCACCTAGTCCTTGACAGCTTGCTATAATTGATAGAACAATTAATTCTAAATTATACCAGCAAATTCTGTTGAAAAATATCAGGACATCTGTCTATGAGCTGAATCTAAAGAGAAAAGAGATTGAATGACCAATAACCCAAAGCACACAAGTCGTATTACCAAAGATTGGTTAAAAAGAGTAAAGTTAATATTTTGCAGCAAGTGGATCAAGTCAAAGTCCTGATCTTAATCCATTAGGTATGTGGTTGAAGGAGCTGAAGAAGAAGTTATGATAGGAAACCCATACCAGAGCTGAACCTGTTTTGTATGGAGGAATGGGTTAAAATGGGTCCCAACCCCCCGGATGCTGAGTATAATACAGCAATCTGCCCAGGTCATATGTACCTTCACCTTGGATGCTGAGTATAACACAGCAATATGCCCAATTCACATGTGCTAGGGATGTTGTTGAAGGAGCTGAAGCAGGAGTTATGAGATGAATCTGGTTTGTACTAAGGAATGGGTTAAAATTCCTCCAAGCCAGGCCAAATGTTCAGGACTAATCACATATGGAGAGAAAAGATTCACATACTTTTGCCACTTACAGATATGAAATATTGGATCATTGATATAAACGGGCAGATCTAATACGTTTTTCTCATTTGTTTGATTTTGTTGTCCTTGTCTACTTATAGGATGTACGCAGAAATATATTGAAATTTCTACTGGTTTCTCAAACTTTAAAGCAACACTTTTGGTCCGTATCTGTTTGTTGATTCACATTGACATTTTTACACATGATAACGGGTAGCTACTTTGACTTTTTATGATGCCGACAACACATTGCCCTTACTTTACATTCTATCCCACATACCATTGCATTCACAGATGGGTATGGTGACTGCAGCTGCATGTTTATACTTTGTTCCAAAATGTTTGTTGCGCTTGTGTCATTTGTGCAAGTTGCCAACATGTTCTCTAGACACCCATAGAGCTAAAAGCATTCTTTTTGGAAAAGTTTTGGACTTATTTTCTGTAAAAAAGTGGTGTTCAGGAACAGAGTTGGGAATTTTGCTTTCTATCTTGGTTGTCATTGAGGAAGAACCAAGTTCTTCACATGCTATTGTGCTTCTTTCTATTTTCTGTCAACTTCTCTTAAGTTTCCTTCTTTCTCTGATTCTCTTTTTTTATCTTCCACCCATCCATGACTGACATTTTACACTTGACTGGCTTTTTGCCTTTCCTTCTCATCCCATTCCTCTATTCACGTTAAAGGAAGAGACAGAAGAGCCAGTCGTTGAGGTAGTACCTCATAACTTTTGCCTTTCAGTGCACACCCAGAATCATATTGTAAAACTTAATTTATATATTTCATATAGTTTACATAGTTTCTTCATGTATACTTATGTACCACTAGGTCAGGGGTCGGTAATTAAGTTTGGCCGCGGGCCAGATATTTTCCAAGCCATTAAATGGGATGGAGTGCTACAGACTTGTAGGGCCCTTATAGGGAGATCGGGAGCCCAAGAACCGCCGGAAAAACGAAAACAGGCAGAAACTAAAGTCACGCCGAGCGCGACAGAGAAACAGGGGAGGGATGTAAACAAAATCTCACCAGAGAAACATTTTATTTTTTTCATTATCTGGCCCGCGGGATGCCTATTGCCAACCTAAGCCAGCACAGACGCTTGTTAACTGATGTATCAGAGCTGTAGATCTGACCTTTTTCTCCCACAAGTGATTGGATCAGTTATAGTAGGTGGGTTAATTGGCTCAGCTAAATTGGGCAGATATTAGGACTGAATCTTTAACCATGTTATTTTAGTATAGTCCTAGTCTCAAACTACTTAGCCTAGTCTGAGCTACTAGTAGCAAGACTGGACAAAGACTTAGACAAGGACACATCAAGTCCAAGTCAAGACTAAAAAAATATGCTTAATTAATGAATAGAAATTTGTCCTTTTGTCAAATAAATATTTTTAGATGTATATTCCAGAAAAAAATCTATTATTTAGTCTTTGTACCATTTTATAAAATTATTAATATAGACATCCAGCATATTATGTTTTATTTATATGAATCTACTTTGCTCTTTCCCGTTTTCTCACTTTTTTCCTTCTCTTTCTTTCAATTGTTCTCTCGTCATCCATTTTATTCCTTCATCTCTTCATCTTTTCTCTTCTGTCCCTCTACTCGCTCATTCATCTCATACATCACATTCATCACAGGAACAAGAAGAGCCAGTTAGTGAGGTAGTTCCCTGTGGGTTCAGTCTAATACAAAAACATATAATTACTTCTGCCACTCATAATTTACTACACTCAGCAGTAATTGTTCTGAAATCTTTGCGGTCTGAAGCACTGTTCATTATGTTATACTCTGCACCACCCCAGTTCCCCAGTATAATATAGCAATTGGCCCAAGCCACACATGCCTGCACTCTGGTTGCCAAGTATAATACAGTGTTTCAAACAATTATGCAAGTGATATTTTTCTCAGATTTTCATAAATAGTCAATGCAAATGACAGTCCGTATAATAATATACAAGTTATCACCCGTTAAGTATAAATCCAGTTTTATTGAACAAACCTCCCAATGAAAACAGTAATTCAAAAGATCAGTTCCAAACGGTTTTAAATGCACTGTTACAAATTATTACGCAAAACAGAGTTTAAAAACTTTAAATTTTACAGGTTCTAAGGAACTGCAAATGGTCATTTTTTTAATTACAATTTTGAGAATTAAGTGGTCACATTTACCAAAATGTAAAGCTATTTCAATCAAAAACATCTTAAGATGCCAAGTTACATGTTAACATAGAACCTGATTCTGAAATGTCTCTGGTCAAATTCTCTTTCCTCTCCTCTTTTTCATTCATCCTTCATTGGCCATTTTCTTCTTTTTGTCTTTGGACTTTCTTCTCTTTGCCATTCCATTCCATTCACTTCCTCCATTCACCCACCCTTACTATTACAGGAAGAGCCCCAAGAAGAGCCAGTCAGTGAGGTAGTTCCCCAGTACTATGATCACTGGTGCACATCTGTACACTAAAAGACACTAAAGTCTTACCTCCTTCTTCTCATTTTTCTCTCTTTTCTGCATGAGTTGCTTTTTTTTCTAACAGAATGATGAGACACAAAAGATGACCTTTCTTTAAAGGGCCTCTATTGCGCAGTTTATACATTCTGCAAACCTATGCTGCAAAAACAAAGCATTTTGAACTAACTGTGTAACGTTATAACTAAAATATTTACTTTCTTGCCCCTATCCCAGACAGATCTGACCAATCAGTGTTAAGCAATTAGGATGTTCTTACAAGGGACTGCCACTATGAACTGGAGATTGATGGTTTGAATCCCGGACATGCAGCTTGCCTGAGAGAGCACAACTCTCCCCTCATCACTCCTAGAGTGATGTCGGTCAGCACAAGGCGTCTGTGAGCTGATGTATCGGAATTGGCCTAGCTGAGTTGAGGAGAAAAAACGGGAGAAAATTAGAAATAAATCTAAATAATACAAAACAAAGAATGTTCTTATGTGACCCATTTTGGTTTGATTTGTTTTTTTCTTGTGTAAAAAAAAACAAATCATGGGGACAATGCTTTAAGTTGTCACAGTCATTAACTGATTCAGACCAAAGCAAACCAACTATAGGTATGAAAATGCCTTAACTGACCTTTCAGCCTGTTCAGCTACTGCAATGCAGAGCAGCCAATCAGAACAGAACATATTTTGTCTTATGTAGGTCTTAAAGTTGGAGGTATAAAAGAAAAGAATGTAAGATTTAGGCTCTTAAAATTTTGACTAAATAATATCTAGTGCATTGTTTTTCACAAAGATGCAAGGATGAGGCATGCTTCTAAAGAGTAACTGTTTATTATACTTTGGGTTGATTGACAAATATCTTTCAGTTAATTATAATTTGGGTTGATGGACAAATATCTTTCAATTATGATTACTTATCTTAGTATCTGTATTTACATAATCATTGTGTGAAACCTTGTATTCAATATGCATAACCAATACTCACATTGTATCTGATCATTTTTATTACTCACAGTGTATTTTACACGCATTTATATAAAAGATTAATCAATAATCACAATATATCCTTTACACACATAGTAAAACACTGTTTGATCAAGCATGTGATTAACACTACCCACTGCATGGCTAAGTTCGTAGTTTGACTGGCGAAGATTTAACTTTGACTATTGTATTTTATTTTATTTCTTTTTTTTTGCACATATAAGTGATGTGCTGATACGTATCAGTATTAGCAGATGCTTACAGTTGAATCTGAAAGGGAAAAAAGTGTCATTAAACCCATCCATGCATTAAACACACATATAAACACTAGTAAACACACACACACTCAGTAATGATGTGGGTGAACATGACCGGTGGGGTTGGTGGGGGGGGGTTGTCATTTGTATAAATTCTACCAGTCAAGTTGTAAGAGGCACTAAAGCTATTCCGCTGAAGTACAGCATTATACAGGAGTTTTAGTAAAGTTTATCCAGCAGCGAGGCAATATTACCATTAGCCGCTAACCGCGCTAAGCACTAGCTCTTTCGACCTCTAAGGCTGTTCAGAGGTGGGTATTATCAGCCTATAGACTGCTGATAACCCCGGCTAGCACTGCTGGAGCAGCATTAGCATTAGCTGCTTACACACTAACTGAGCTAAGCGCTAGCTCTTTTACGGTTCAAAGGCAAGTATATCAGACTGTAGCCTGTGTGTTTACCGCAGCTTGTTAAAACAAGCAATGTGGGACGAACCGTTATCTTGAAAATACACGGGCATTGATCGTGCACCTTATAATATGGTATATAAGTGTGAATTTGCCCTATTTGTAAAGTACGCTTAGTTTGTAGTTTGCGGTGAAATATCTTAGAGTAATTAGTACACAAGTGCCTCTGAACCTGATTATTTAAAGGGTAATTAACCAACACAGAACAGAAAAATTTGGCAGATTTTATTGAAAACATTCTTTTAAGGTGTGAGAGTTTTGTAACAGGCTTCATTCATATTACAATCCTTTACCACATAACGAATCCTGAGTATTTCATGCTTATTTTATATGTGTACTCTGAGAGTAAATCTAATTAAAGAGCAGTTGGAAAGACCTACATCTAAACCTAGTAAAACACAGCGCAAAAATAATATATAAGATAACTATAAGTATTATGTCAAGTTATTTTTATGTCACCTCTGAACGGCAAAAGTGCTAGCGCTTTTCAGCTGGATTTTAAGCGCACCTAATAGTACAAAAATACTATGTAATTATACTTTTATTTTTTCGTTAGGGTATGCCAGTGTAAATATCTGTAAATAAGGTTAAATAGTCTTGGAATGATTAGTGCTCACAGCTACTTCAGATTGCATTTACTTTAAATACAATGTTTATATATTATATATATTGTATATATATATATATATATATATATATATATATATATATATATATATATATATATATATATATATATATATATATATATTATACATGCCTAAAAGTGCAGAATAAGATGGATAGACTGTATATCAAAGTTTGATCCTCACAGTACATGTTTATATTCAGTCCTTAACTGGCAGTAACTAACTAATGTGTGGTTAATTCATTTTCTCAGGTGGTACTAAAATATTCTGTATAACACAATAAAATAACTTACTTTGAGATTTTTCTATTGCAGGCATTAACTCCAGGTGTTGATTTTAGAAATGTTTTGCTTCATGTTCTGACTGTTGATTTCTTCACAGGAGGGAGAAGAGGCAGAGGACTAAACTTCTCACAGGGATGATTACAACACTTAAGGTACTGCCAACATTCCTAACATTTCATTTTTATCACTAGGTGGGGCTACAGGGTAAAGCATAAAATGACTGTACTACCAAAATGGACACTGTATTCTAAAATGTTCTGTATTGTAGATTAATAATAAAACTTCCAAACTAAAACAAAAAAAATGGAATTATGAAGCGTTTAACAAACGAGAATATATATGTTTTTATATTTTAGATTCTTCAAAGTAGCACCTCTTGCTTAGATGACAGTTTTGCACACCTTGGCTGGATTTTCCCAGTCAGGTTTTTGAGGTAGAGTCACTTGGATTTCAGGCTTTCAGTTAACAGCTGTGCTGAACTTGTCAAGAGTTAATTACTTGAATTTCTTGCCTCTTAATAAAGTGTTTGAGAGCATCAGTTGTAAAGTTGTGAAGAAGTAGAGTTACCGTGAATATCCGTATTTGAGATTTTTTTAAAAATCCATATTATGGCAAGAACTACTCAACTAAGTAAATAAATAAAAAAGAAATGGACAGTCAATCTTGAGTGCAGTCACAAAGACCATCATGAAAAATGATGAAACTGTCTCTCATCAGGACCGCCCTAAGAAAGGAAGACCAGGAGTTACATCTGTTGGACAGGATAAGTTCATCAGGGTTGCTTGAGCCCCCTTTATTCAGATTTTTGATATCGTATTTTTCACACTATCAGGTGCACTGCATTATAAGGTGCACCATCAATGTTTTCATACATAAAGGACACTGGATTATAAGGCACATTATGGGACACTACTAAGGAACAGGGGTGTCGCTATGTTTTCTTACTAATTCAGCAGGTCTCACTACCCAGCAGGTAAAGCTAAAGCTAAACTAAGTAAACAAAATTGTAATTCTTAAAAATTTCATTTAAACAAGCACTTGATGTTAATCTACACAGATTTCTCTCCTGAAAACTGTTTATTTCCACTAAGGCTGGGTGCAGCAGCATCTGCATTAGCAGCTAGCTGCTAGCGCTAGCCATGGTCATTGGCTAATGCCGCTAGTGCTACACTGAGGAATCCCTCAGTGTTCCGATAGGCCAGGGAGATATTAGCTAGCAGTGCATCCCATGTAGCCTGTTTTAACATGGTAAACACAGACTACAGTTTGATATACTCTCCTTTGATCGGGGAAAGAGCTAGAGCTTAGCGGCTAATGCTAATGCTGCTCCAGGCTCTGTACTGAATCAACTTTACTGAAGCTCCTGTATAACGCTGTACTTAAGTGGAGTGTCTTTACTGCTCCTTACAACCTGACTGATAAAATTCATACATAAGGAGCACTGTATTATAAGGCACACTGATGATTTTTGGGAAAATTAAAACGATTTTAAGTGCTCCTTAAAGTGTGAAAAATACAGTAGTGGTTTTCCTGAAAGTAGGGCTCTGAGATTTGCTTTAAGCGAGCTCCTGTAATCAGCAGTATGTGTGAAAATTATCTTCACACTCTCAGCTGCCTGTTGTGTAAGTGTCTGTAGCCCATCAGAGGAACAAAACCACCAAATGTGCCAGTTGGCGGTTGGCACCTAAAACAGAATAGAATTATGTAATCCAGCTACATCCTGGAAGAAATTCAGTGTTAAAATATTCCTCAGTGTTCTCTCACCCTCTTTTCTTTTTTCCAGCCAAAAAAGACCCACTGTGTCAATCGCCTGTAATTGACCACTTCAGCAACTACACCTGACCATCCTTCAACAAAGTTCCTGACCACAATCCAGGAAAAAGACTTTTCAAATGGCTGAAATCCAGAAACTCAGTCCAGGAATGTACCACTATCTGCCTGTTAGCTAAAACTAGATTTTTTTTTTACTATGATGACATTGTAATATTTGTTTAAATCATTGTCAGAATTTCTGTCTTGGAAAATATTTATAGAACAAATACAAAGTTCAAGTTTTACCACTAAAATAACCTCCAGTGCATGTAGGACTTTTAGTAGACATTAGTACTGCTTCTGTCCTATGCTAAGTCCTATGCTTTTGACACTGAGTACAGTTATACAGTAGATGAAGCGAGTATATGTGTCGAAGCATTTTAATTAGGGCTCTCATTATCAATAATAAAAGCAATTAAGGACAATATAAAGATAGGCATTTTTAAAGTTAAGCTAACATTAACAGCGTTGTTGTCCATATGATTGTGATGGCCCTATTTTGAATGTATTCTGATGTATTTCTTTGTATGAGAACTGAAATGCACTTTTGTTTAATGTAGACCGACTAAATGGAAAATAATTGAATGCCATTAAATTGTGTGTGGCATATGAGGTATGTGTTTGGTCTGTTCTTGAGACAATGGTGAAACAAATGTTAAAACTAGAACATTTAAACTCCTTGCTGGGGAAAAAAAAAAAAGTCAAAGCTCAATGGTCAGTGTAACGTTTAGCAATTTAATTTTCTGAACGGATCTAAATTAGAAAATAGAGAAGTGGGTATAAAAAAAAAATTCAGTATAGTAAAAAAAAAAGTGTTTTCAATCAAATTTTCAATGATCTAGTTTTTCATTCCAACTTTTCGAAATAAAAAAAATCAAAGTTAGAACCTTTTTAGAACATTTTTGTATCTTCTAACTTATTTCTTGTACACTGCACTACATAAAAAAATTTATACAATATTCTATTTTTGCATTTAGCTCTACGCATTTTTATTCTGGAAATGCATCACATTTAGCAAAACTACAGCTACGTATTTTCCTTTTAAATTGGGTTTATAAATTAGGGTTAGTCTACACTATGGTCGTCACTATGATCCGAGGGTCCCTAGTTCGAATCCTGGGTCAGCAGCCGAAGTCCGAGAGAGGCCTGAGTTATCACTCCCCAGTGATATGCTGGCTGGCATGGGGCATCTGTCTCCTGACATATTGAATCTGGAGATCCGGCGCTTTCCTCTGAATGCATTGTCCGAGGCCTCATTACTAGTGCTAGTTGAAGTTGGTGACTCTCAAACTGTTCTCATACAGATTGTGCTAAAACATATAAAGCATACATTCTTTAAATTGAAGGAGAACGCTAGAACAGATGGAGAAAAAAAACTTTAATAGCATTCCTATGACATCGGACAAGTGAGCGATTCAGTGTGTCAGAAACTAAAGGTTAGCAGTGTAACATACAGCAGCAGTAGTGCGCACACACACCCCTCGTCTAAAAACTCACATCATATTGCACCAACACCAATTCAGGCAGTAGACCAGCTCCTCATTACACCAGAACTCCAAACATTTCTGCAAATTCTCTGTATATTTAATCTTTTCCGATTAAACAAAGTGAACAAAATAATTCTGAGTGGGTTTTGTGTGAAACACTTTGTTATAGAGAATCTTACTTATTGTATCGGAATAGTGTACAGTCAGTGGTGGTGATTAGCTAGTTGTCGGAATATCTGACATATAAAAAATATGGTGCCTGAGATACTGTTTTACATACGTTTTAAGAAGATTTTGGGTCTAAAATACATTTTTAAATATTGTTTAAGGCATATCGTTAAAATGGTGGATGGATACATGCAGGCAATGTGTGTTGTGTGGCAAAAAAATTGTCACATATTTGTTCAGATTAGATTAGCCATTACGGTCATTCAATATACAACTTACATAAGAAAATAAGACTCAGGATTTTGGGTTTGGATGTTAATTAGTAAATAGTAATAATGATAAAAATAGTTTATTAAATGACTATATGTTTATATATATATATATATATACCAGTGTTGAGGCTTTTCAAACTAATGTTTTCAGACTGTTGGGCCCAAATCTTAAATTTGGAACATTTAGATGTGTCAAGTAACCACAGTTTTTTTTTTTTTTTTGATCCAAACCATATTTAGAGGTGGTTTAAAATGGGATCACAATCGTATTTGTACACGAGTGATTTATGAATCTAAAGGATTTATTTTTATTTTTATTGGATCCAAACCAGATTTGGAATTGGAACTGGTCAAAAAAGTAAATACAATCAAATTTGTACAGATGCAAGATTCATGCATCCACATGAAATCAGATTTTTAAGAATCAGTTCCAACTCATATATAAACACTTAAATCAGAATTCAACGTGTTTAAACATCAACTGACTTCATCAAATCCAGAGCGATAGAAGAAGCGACAGACTTCTTGATACTACAGCAACCCATGCAGATACATTTGTGATGTCCAGACAGGCAAAATCCCATCTGATCCATAGTAAATAAGAAAAATAGTGCGGATTGGAGTCTCTGGAATCTTAGCTGATCTGATTTAAAAGAAGAAGAAAAAGAGATTTAACTGCAATTTGAACACAGCCAGGCTTTTAGTCATATTGATACCTGATTATCATCATCACCACCACTGTAAAAACTTCTGTTAAATTCTTCGACAATTTCAACCACTATTTCACGCCAAACCCCAACGCTAAACTTGTTCTTCTAAAACACTTTTAAAAGAGAGAGAATTTAGAGAAACGAGTGGACTTCTTTACTACACGTCTCATTTACGAGTAAGGCTCTGTGCATTTAGCTCTGATATATATATATATATTTTTTTCTATTTCTGTATATTATATCAATACACACAATTCTGAAAACAAGTCCAGCAAACACTACAGATTCCCAGCAGGTTATCAATATTAAAAACATCCATTATAAAACATCCATAACCGCTGTCTGTGTTTAAGGCTGTTTTCACACAAGATTTGTTGGTTAAGTTCAGAACCATAGTTCTAAGTTTTGGGAGAAAAAAAACACATAAAATACACTTAAAAAATAAAGAAAATAAAGAAAAAAAAAGCATTGGTCCAGTTAGGATCACACCGCTTCAGTATAACTGCACTGTACAGAGGCATAATCATATTGCAGTGTAAATTACATCACATTAAATCAGAGGTTTAAAAAAAAAAACAACAACGACGAGAATGTAGTCCAGATGTGGAAATAGTGCTTCCACTCCTGGTCCTTAATTCAGCTCTAAATTCTAAAGCTGGGGATATACTTGCTGTTCGGTCATAAGCCATGCATTCGTCCAGACAACCGGCTGCTTGTGTGTGTGTGCTACACGTGTATTACTGGAGGCTTCCACTAGAGGCCTCCACTTGCTACAGCAGAAACGACACACCATAACATACAATAGTTATTGAGTTGTGTTCCATAGCCTAGGCTGCAGTTGAGGTAGGGCATGTTTTCAGTAGTAAATTCCTGTAAAGGGTCCTTCTCAGTAGACTGTTGGTCACCAATATGAATGAACTTGCAATAAAACAAAAAAAACCTTTTAATACCAATTCTGCTCCAAAAATTGTTTTCTGCTCTGTTTTGCCTTTTTCCCTTTGCATTGGAAAAAATTTTGAAGGATACATCAGCTGCGTCCTTTAAATTATTCTGCAAGCCGGCCTTCTAGGATGTAGTAGCTTAATTTTTGTGGCACTTATTTACTTTTTCCCTTTGGATTGGAAAACTTCAAAGGACACATTTTGCTGCTTCCTTTAAATCATTCTGCATATAGGACTTCTAAGATGAAGTAGATACATTTTTGTGGTCCTTATTTTCTTTTTCCCCTTCAAATTGGAAAACTTCGAAGGATACATCAGCTACGTCCTTTAAATTACTCTGCTCATTGGCCTTCTAGGATGTGGTAGCTGAAATTTTGCGTTGCCGCTTTTCATTTTCAGCTTCGCAATTGAAAACATCGAAGGATACATCAGCTGCGTCCTTTACATCTCTCCACACATTGGCCTTGTAGGATGTAGTAGCTAAAATTACAGCCCACTTTGGCTGCAGCTTAGGCTTTGGAGCATATAGATGTTCTTTACAGCTTTCCACTTTACTCCTTGCAGACAAGTCTCATTCTAGGGATGTGCAAAACCGATACCAACCAAACATATGCAGGATGCGAAATACGATACAGCAGTCTATCACGCACACGTGAATGCATAGTAAACAGCAAGTATATCTCTAGCCCAACACTTATAAAGGCAGTAAAAATTTATCAGGTGATCAGAGCGGAGAATTACAAAGCTTAAAAAATTTGAAGTTCCACCTTAAAACAGTGCTACCTCTCCATTCTGGCTCCACAGTTCCACCTTAAATCCTTTATTTGTATACATATATATCCGGCACCATGCATTGTAAAGCTGAACATGAAATCAGCTGCAGCTGAGTTGGTACAAAATCCGTTTTTTTTTTGTTTTTTTTTGGGGGGGGGGGGGTGGGCTGGGGGGGGGGTTTGACTGTTCTAGAAACAGACCTACCAGGTCCTTGTCCTGGTCAGTGTCGAAACAAAGCTAATACATTGTAAAATAGTAAATCATTGTTTTACAGATAGATAGCTCATTTTCCTGATCCAACAAATCAGGAACAAGCCTATCCTTAGTCAGGTTAAGCGTTGAAATAGAAATGGCCAGCGTTGAGGAAATAGCTTTACAGAGCGAATGATGATTTCAGAGAAGATTTCAGATTGTAGCACAATCAAACTTCACGTGAAAATTCACATAAAGCATATTAAGGCATGCCTCTTGTGAATTTTGAGCTAAAAGAGAATGAAAGATGAAACTTTAGTATCGACTAATAATACATGTGCTCATTTTAAATATCCAGGATGCACCTTAACGAATAGGTGGGTGAAGGGTTCAGTAAAATAATGCTGCAAAGCAGTGATCACCTAACATTCTCCTGGAGATTCACCAGCCAACAACCTAAATTTATTATTGAGCCACTTAAGCCTCTAAAGGCAGTGATAAGATAATCAGGTGTGGACGATTATTATTGCATCTCCTAACGCTGAGTATCAACCAATACCGATCCTATCTGATAAATAATGCTGTCTCACAGTTTTAATAAGATAAAATTAGCTGCTGATTAATACCCAAATAAAATCACTTTATTTTTTGGTTATAGTTTAAGACTGATTTATTTAGTTAAGTGTTGGCTTTATTTTATTTTTTTTTATTTTATAGTTTTTAATATCTTCCATATAATCCAGTCTGACTGACCTACCTGACTATTGTGGGGTGAATGTGCTGTAATTTGTTCATGTGTATTCTATGTGTATTAGGGTACTTTAGCTGTAGCTTTTAGTTCAGTGCTAGTGTAAAAACAAAAATTGTGTGAAAAGTCATGTGGTTCTCCCTCCAGTAAAACAAAGGGTTCTGTGGTATTTTTATATACATACATACTATATTTTTTGCACTGTAAGGCACAAAATCCTTTCTTCTTCCCAAAAATCATCAGTGTGGCTTATGTATAAATTCTACCAGTCAGTTATTAAAGAGCAGTAAACCCACTCCACTGAAGTACAGCTTTATGCAGGACTTTTATTTTAGCAGCATTAGCATCAGCCGCTAACTGCCCTAAGCCCTAGCTCTTTTGCTGTGAGTGTTATCAGCCTGTAGCCTGCTCCTAACCCCGGCTAGCACTTCTGGAGCAGCATTAGCATTAGCTGCTAAATAGGCTAAGAGCTAGCTCCTTCGCTGTTTAGAGATGAGTATATCAGACTGTAGTCTGCCTGTTTACCGCATTAAAACAAGCTATGTGGGACAAACCGCTGGCTAATATCGCCCTGGTTTACTAGAACACCGGAACTTCGCTGTCGGGCAGCATTAGCACTAGTGGTTAGCTGCTTATGTCTTTGTGGAAGTCTGGAAAACAAATCTTACTGTAAATAAATGGAAGCGCTTTACTCCCCCAAATAAACAGTTTTCACAGAGAAATCTGTGTAGATTAACACCTAGCATTCGTTTGACATTAAAAGCTAATTTTTAAATACAGTTTTGTTTAATTAACTTTGTTTAATTAGCTTAGCGTGACAGGCTGAATTAGAAGAAACACATGGCAACACCCCTGTTCTATACTAGTGTTACATAATGCGCCTTACATAAGAAAACAGACCAGATAACAGACATTTATTGATTGTGCGCCTTATAATGCGAAAAATACGGTAGTTTCAGACAATAGTTCCACACTGCAGACTCTAACTAAACTCTCAATTTACCTTCTAAGAACTTTCCCTCCTCAGTGCTGCAGGATGAACAATATTGCCCGTTTACAGTAAAGTTAAAACAAAGACCCAGAGCTGGATTGGAGTTAAATTGCTGATGCCTGATATTTTAATATAAAGTATATCTAGATCGATGTCTGCCTGCTGAAATTTTGTACAATTTAAGGTGACGATAGAACATCAGAACGCAACTATAGCAGCATTTAAGGTGGAACGGAACTACTTCATTGTTTATCGTGAAAGTGAAATCTCAAAGAAGTCTTAAATAATGCTCAAATTAAGCTTTTTGGGCTGCAGGTGAACGTCCAAGAGGTGTCTGGTGACCTCTGTGGTACAGGTGCTTACAACAAGGGAAGGATATGGGGATTCTTCGCTCTGACGTTTCAGTGTTTGTTTACTAAAAGCAGATGTAAATACAGTGTTTGTTTCCTAGGAAAGTGTAATCTCTATCTATCTCTCATAATAACTTAAACACCATGACGACAGGAACAGAAAATGGAAAAAAAAAGAAAGAAATAAAACTTCAGTGTTCTTTGAAGTAGTTCAGCACATAAATTAAATTAGAAATAAAAATCTGCATCGAGGCACAAAGTGTTCCCGGCCTGTGCTGCGTGCTCGTCTAATAACGTTTCCAGCATTCTGGCCTCAGAATCGCTCTGGAAAGGGCCAAGTAAAAAAAAAAAAATAATAAAAACAAAACATATAAAATAACCAAAATTAGAAATCACAAATTAAATGGAATAAAAGTCTTCGGTTTACTGCAGTTTCGACTTGATATTTAGGGCAGGGGTGAATTACACAGAAGGCACTGCACTAATTTTGGCCAGACTCAATAACACAACCCATAATTGCATAGTCTACACTCTGTGTTAACAGCAGAGAGGCAGGGGGGCGCTAATGAGAAAAGGGGGCTCCAGCTGTAAATGCAGAGGGGTGCAAGTTTAACTTGGAATGTGGAATAATCATTTTAACACTAATAGTCCCTCCTGAAAGTTCAGAATTCTTGTTCCCGTTTTATCTTCATTAAAAATTGTGTTTCTCAGTGTTTTCAGCTCTTCTCTCCCCCGATTTGGTTTCTAACCGCTGGTCCGGTCACCACTTGCAGCAGGTTTTGTCCAGAAGAACAGATCAGCCCTGGTGAGATCCGGACACTCCGATAATGATGCTGCAATTCCAGTGTGTGGGCTTCAGTGTGAGCTTCAGTGTTGAGCAGGTGTTTTTAAAATGAGGAAGATTGCTGTCGTCGGGGGGCTGAAAGTTCTCCCTTCCTCTGTTCCCTTCTTTAAGGCTATTGGTCACTTTCCCTGATCCGTTCCGGCCCCATGCGGCCCTCAGAGGTCCAGTGGGATCATAAGGTAAAGTAGAAGAGACCCATAATCTGGGTCTCATAGTCTAAAACGCAGGCATTGTCTCTCAAGTCACCTGACTCTCTGTTTGTGTCTATATATTTATATATATATGTGTGTGTGAGAGAGAGAGTTGCAGAGAGTACAAGTGTGTTAGGAGCGATGGGCCACGTTATGAGCCATCCAGTTTACTTTGGTGGTCCAACTCTCCCGAAGAGCCTCGTCAAATTTCTGCCGGAACTGTTTCAGAGCCTCTTCATCCGTCTTTCCCAGCGCCAGGGAGTCCTGATCAAAAACAAACAAATATATAAATGAATAAATAAATAAATAAGTGTTACAAATGTCTGTTCTAAGCTTTAGGGGCACATTTTAAAGCTACACTTGCTGTACCCTTACATAAGACACTTAAAATGTATTCATTTTCCCAGAAATCGTCAGTGCGCCTTTTGTATGAATTTTACCAGTCAGGTTGTAAGGAGCACTAAAGCCACTCTGCTAAACTGCAGTGTTACTCAGAAGTTTCAGTTTAGTTCTCCAGGCTGGAGTAGCATTAGCAATAGCCGCTAACCGCTATTTACCCGTTTAGAGGGGAGTATTATCGGCCTTTAGTCTGCTCCTTACCTCGGCTAGCAGCTAATGCTAACCATAAACATAAGCTTACTGTAAATAAACAGAAGCGCTTTGCTCACCCAAATAAACTGTTCAGGAGAGAAATCTGTGTAGATTAACATCCAGCTCTCGTTTTACTTCAATATAAGGTCTTTTAATCCGGTGCACCTTATAGCGTGAAAAATACGGTAATCTGTTTTTGCCAGACCACCAAGCAGGCCGGCCTAGTTTAAGATATTTTTGCTGTCATTAAGTTTAATTCACTAAATGGCCAAGACTAATTAGCTGATCGGTAATCTTATCTTTACTGTGTTTAATTATAAAAAAAGTTAGAAAAATGCATACATTCTGGATGTTGCATTTATACACAATTAATTTTGCAATCTGTCGATATCCTACCTATTCGTTCGTGCTATTTGTTCAAGATGGAAGTGGCCTGAGAACTATCTGAAGATACTGTGTGTATAAACAGTACCTTTATATAATAAGCTACCTGTGCCCTTTCAAAGCTCTCAGTTCCTTGTTTTAAATATCAGGGCCCTCAGAAATCTACAAATGAAGTGTAAAGCTACTTTGAGCTTGTTAACGGAAATGTAAACATAGTGAACTCTATGCCCCCAATCACTAGTATTGTAAGCCTGTTGTGTGAATTGGTTAAAAGTGCTGTATCTCAGAATGCTGGGGGTAAATGGAGGTTATTTAACAAAAGTTTGTACACATCATTTATTTACTACATGCCAGGTCTATTTCACACCAGATTTCTTCTTTAAAGGACATGGTTGCTTGCATGGCTTGCAACTTATTAAGCAAAAGATTGCTTAAGAATTATTTTTCTAACACCACTTACCGTATTATATGGACTATAAGGCACACTATCAATAAAAGTCTCTTTTCTGTTCTATTTTCATACATAAGGCACACAGAATTATAAGGCACAACTGTAGTGTGTAGTGCTGGATGTTAATCTACACAGATTTCTCTCCTGAAAACTGTTTATTTGGGTGAGTAAAGCGCTTCTGTTTATTTACAGTAAGCTTATATGTCCAATATTTTCAACGGCATGGTTAGCAGCAGCGCTTAGAACTAATAAATGCTGCCCGACAGAGCTACACTGAGTAACCCTGAGAGTTCTGGTAAGCCAAGGCGCTATCAGCTAGCGGTTCATTCCACATAGCTTGTTTTAACACGGTAAACATGCAGACTACAGTCCGATATGCTCACCTCTGAACAGCAAAAGAGCTAGAGCTGCGGTTAGCAGCTAATGCTAATGCTGCTCCAGCCTTAGTGCTGGAGAAACTTCACTGAAACTCCAGTATGATGCTGCACTTCAGCAGAGTGGCTTTACTGCTCCTTACAACCTGCCTAACTCTTTAAAGAACCACTCAGAAAGGAT
Source organism: Astyanax mexicanus (assembly GCF_023375975.1). Classification (NCBI taxonomy): domain Eukaryota; kingdom Metazoa; phylum Chordata; class Actinopteri; order Characiformes; family Acestrorhamphidae; genus Astyanax; species Astyanax mexicanus. Next base: position 30,695,161 of record NC_064411.1, read on the forward strand.
TTGGACATCCATATGGTTCTTTAATTTGCCATGATTATACAGAGAACCACTGTTTTGCAAATAGTGTTTGTGCTGTGTGTGTGTGTGTGTGTGTGTGTGCGTGTGTGTGTGTACTGTACCTTTAAGTACTGGATATCCTTGACTGAGGTGAGCTCTGGCAGACCGGCAGTGAGCATCAGCGCAAACAGAGTGATAAACAAATTCCCGTTCTTCCTAAGAATCAGATATGCGTCCTCACAGTACTGTCTGAAACTAGAGAGAGGCAGACAAACACACACACAGTTAAGACTGTCAGCAGTGATAATGTTTCAAATGATGAGTTATAATGAGAATATAATTAAGAGGAAGATGGATGAACACAAGCTGAGCTTCTTGAATTTTTGCACCAGGAGTAACAAAGTTATCCAAAAAGCAGTGTGTAAGACTGGTGGAGGAGAACATGCCAAGATGCATGAAAACTGTATCAGTTATTCCACCAAATATTGATTTCTGAACTCTTAAAACTATGTAAATATGAACTTGTTTTCTTTGCATTATTTGAGGTCTGAAAGCTTTGCATCTTTTTTGTTATTTCAGCCATTTCTCATTTTCTGCAAATAAATGCTCTAAATTACAATATTTTTATTTGGAATTTGAGAGAAATGTTGTCTGTAGTTTATAGAATAAATCACAATGTTCATTTTACTCAAATATATACCTATAAATAGCACAATCAGACAAACTGAAATTTTTTTGCAGAGCTGTAAAACACACAGTTTCATCAACGAGGCCAAAAGAGATATTTTTTGCTTTAAATGAAAAATGTTTTTGTAAAAATGGCAACACAAACACCATTTATGCAAAAAAAAAAAAATAAATAAATAAATAAAAAATTAAAATTTCTTTAAAACATGGTGGTGGTAGTAGTATCATGGTTTGGGCTCGTTTTGCTTTTGGCAAGGACGGCTTGCCACGACTAATGAAACAACAAATTCTGCATTCTTTGCATTGAATCTCAAGAAAAGGTGGGTCATGCAGCAAGACAATGACCATAAGCACACAAGTGGTTCTACTAAAGAATGGTTCAAGAAGAATAAAATTAATGTTTTAAAATAAGGCCTTTTTTTTTTTTTTATAAAGTAATGGGTTAAAATTCCTCCAAGCTTGTGTGCAGGACTAATCAACAGTTACTGGAAATGTGTTTAGTTGCTGTTAATGCTGCACAAGGGGGAACACCAGATAGTGAAAGTAAAGGTTCACATTCTTTCACCCCTCACAGATATGGATCTCAATACTGGATCATTTTAATGTAGGAATGGTAGGTTCTGTGAAGATCACGTCTGATTTTAGAGTTTAAATTACTAAATCTCAGAGCTGGAATTACCTGCCAAACTTCTCCGTGTTTCCCGTTTTGCCCTGCTGGATGACGTGGATGAAGTCGTGGGTGAGGATGAAAGGAACCCGCTCTCTCTTGATCCCAAACTTGGACTTAAAGTTCCCCAGGATGTGACCAAAGTCTATATGGAAAAGCTGAAACACACAACACACACTTAATACACCACCTGTGGTTCTGTGCTGCTAATCCAGTTGGTTATAATAAAAGTATTACAATAGAAGAGCCACACTGGTACTTGTACTGACCTGCCCTGTACTGCGGACCATAATGTTGTCGCTATGGCGATCACCAATGCCCAGAACGTAGGTGGCGACGCAGTATCCAGCACAGGACAACGTAAACTCCTCAATGGCTTTTTCCAAAGCATCCCTAATGTCACGAACACACCATATATATCACATATACAGTACTGTGCAGGTTTTTAGGCATCTAAACACATTATTACAAACAATACAAATCTCAAAAATATGAGATTACATTACATCACATTACAACAGATTAGGCCTGCAATAACTAATCCAGTTTAGTTGAGTCAACAATAGTAATCAAAAGATTAATCGAAAACAGATGCAGGAAACATAAACACTGTAAAAATAAGCAAAACAAATATTGTTTCAAAGAAATAATTTCAAATCCTGTAAGTTTTGTTCCAGATTTCTCCTGGACGTCCCTCAGCCAGACATGGAGGTGTTTAATTTCACCATCATATAACCCGATTTAAAATGATTAAGCACTATTATAATTTATAAATAATATTAAACTTCACTCTGTTACCCGGGGTTCTTATCTTTCAGCCAGTTCAGCAGAGCGTCTTTGTTGAAGGCGGCTGCAGCCGCCATGTTGCTGCTGTTCTTCTGGATGTTGGCGATGGTGTCTGCTGAAGAGACCACTTCAATCAACCCTGTCCGATCTCCTGTTGCCAGGCAACCGTAAGGCACGATTCTGAAAATCAGACAAGCTTTGTAAGTTGACAGTAAAGCTGCTACGTTTCTGCACATGTGGGCTGAAAATGTAATTAACTTCATTTGTGATTAAACCATGGCTGTTGTGAAGAGTGAAAACGTGAGATGGGCCAAACATGCAAAACTACACACAGAACATTAAGGTAAAAACCTCACAAATCAACCAATTTGTCACAAAGTAAAATGGTACAGCAATTTCTATGTCTGACCACTGCACCAAGTTTTAAAATCTCTGAAATAGAAACATGGTGTTAGTTCTCCTGCTAAACTGCAGTGTTTTTGCACACACACTATATATAGATCAGAGTGTTTGTGGACCCATCCCCCTTAATGCATTGAGCTGTAGAACAGTGAAACTGTTGTCTGAAATTGGGCCGATCATGTTTTGTTAAAAGGATGAATTGTACTAAAAATGTAACGCTAAGTTGTTACTGTATTTAACAGACTATAAAGCACACTGTATTATAAGATGCACTATCAATAAACATCTATTTTCTCATTTATTTTCATAAATAAGGCATGCTGGATTGTAAGGTGCATTTTAAGATACACTAGTAAGGAACAGGGGTGTCGCCATGTTTCCCTTCTAATTCAACAGGTCTCATTGCTGGAGGCTCTTAAGTAAACAAAACTGTTATTCTCTATTTTCTTTTAAAGGCAAACGAGTGCTGGATGTTAATCTACACAGATTTCTCTCCTAATAACAGTTTATTTGTGTAAGCAAAGCACTTCTGTTTATTTACAGCAAGCGTAGAATTCCAATATTTTCAACAGTGTGGTTAGCAGCATCGCTAGCTACCGTTAGCAGCGCGTTGCACACTGAGAATGCCCTAGGTGTTCCAGTAAGCCAGGGTGCTATCAGCTAGCGGTTCGTCCCACCTAGGTTGTTTTAACACGGTAAACACGCTGACTACAGTCCGACATACTCAACTCTGAGCAGCGAAGATGTAAATTTATATTAAACTTGTGTCTTGTGTAATAGAGCTTTTGAAAAATATCTCTTTGGAGACTTAAACATTGAGAATTGTTGGGCCGTTTATAGTGTTTATGGAACTTTTTTAAAAATTTTGTTTGTAAAGGAAGCTGTGTTAAAGTTGCTGTTGCTTAAATGTTCTTTTAAGGTCTATTGTTTATATTCTTCAGCTGTTTTTCTTCACATATTGTGAAATTTTGTTGGACAAAGTAAACCTAATAGTAATCAAATCCTTAATTAAAGCTGTGGTGTTTTATATTATATGAACTCCTAACAGTGCGGTAACTCACAAACCTATTTTAAAGCCCAGTCATGCAAAAAATAAAAAGCAGAAGTTAAAATGCTACAGAGGACTCCAGACTAACTTTTATCCCCAACTGTCCTAAAGCTTGTCAGCTGCTGATTTTTTTCCATTACTGTTGTATTTATTTGTGCATTTTACTACATCTGACTTAATTAAACAGTCATTTATAATACATATGGCTGCTCCTCTCTCCTGGTTTGAATGTTTTTTCTGACTCATTTACGCCTGGTGGGACAAAAGGAGAATAAAGTAATGTATTCTAATCTTGCCAATCCTTGATTTTGTGGGACAAAGTAAACCCTATAGTAATCAAAACTTTAATTTAAAGCCTTAGTGTTTTATAATATATATACTCCTAACAGTACAGTATTAAAGCCCACTCACAAAAAATAAAATAATAATAAAAATACTGTGATGTACAGTGATGCCTTCAAAATCTTGAAAAATACTGTGATATGTATTTTTGGCAATACTGCCCAGCACTACCTCACAGCAATGCAACGCTTTTTCAATATCCCCGAAACAGTGAATGAGCAGCTGTCCTAGGGATTTTTACCCACAGACTGTACACAGCAAATTACCAGCATTAAACCAACACAGTGAGCATGTTAACACTCAGTGTTGATTTAACACTAAAAGTGTTGATTTAATGCATGACAAAATGCAGAGTCATTCTGGATGTTTTTAAAGGTAAACACACGCACAGACAGACAGAGAGACAGACAGAGAGACAGACTACCTGAGGTCCAGATTGGCCTCCTTCCACAGTAAATCCATCAGTCTGAGGATCTGCAGGGTCAGCATGTCCTGCCTCAGGTCTGAGAAGCAGAGAGACACTTTGACTTTACCATCTGACCTTCTCTTTATTACCATCAATAACCCATCCTCCCTCCATAACTCTCCCTCCTCTTTTATCCCTCCATCACTCAATCTCTTTCTTTAATCCTCCCCCTCTCTCTTATGCTCACCGTCTCCATTTTTAAAGATGATTCCCAGTGTGTCTCCGACCAGCAGCTTATTATGGTAAACAATCCACAGAGGCTTCATCTTAGAGTCCATATACTTGCACCTCTCCACACTGAGAGAGAGAGAGAGAGAGAGAGAGAGAGAGAGCATTAGCTTGTTTATGCACACATTAATGTATATGTTTTATTAGAAGTAGATATTTTGATTTTGTGTGTAAATATACTGTATATATATCTAAGTAACTTGTGTGCAAATGTATATCTATGTATTTGATCTTATTATGGTTATCGTTACCACCTTTTTATATTAAGCAATTTTTCTTTGCTTTGGCAAAGGATGTTAAATCGTAATTCCTGCCCATAAAGCTATTTACATTTAAACTGAAATTAAAACGAACAGAGAAAGAAAAAAAAGAAAGAATGAGAGAAAGTGGGAGGGGGGGAAGAGAGGGACATAAGAGCAAAAAGAGAAAGATAATCAAAGAGAGTGCATGACAGTGTGTGTGTGTGTGAGAGAGAGAGAGAGAGAGAGAGAGAGAGAGAGAGAGAATGAGAGCGAAAGAGAAAGAAAGAATGAGAGAGAACAAGAGCAAAAAGAAGCATGGAGAACGAGGGAGAGAGAAAATGAGAGTGAGAGAGAAACAGAAATAGAGAGACAGAACGAGCAAAAAAAAGAGAACATGAGAGAGAGCACATCTGAGAGAAAAGGAGAGCGAGAACTAGTGTAAAAAAGATAATGGAGAATAAAAGAGACAGAGAGAGAAAGAAAGAAAGAGAGGGAGAGAGAGAGGGAGAGACACCATGAGAGAGAGTTAGAGGTAAAGATATTACGCTGGGATTAATTAAAATCATGGACTATATTTTATTTTATTTTATTTTATTATTGCTCTGCAGTGTAAGTGTGTGTGAGTGTATGTAAGCATATGTAAAAGTGTGTAAGTGTGTGTAAATGTTTGTAAATGTGTTTAAGAGTGTGTAAGTGTGTGTCAGTCTTACTGGACCCCGGCGAGCAGTATGTGAGGGTTGAGGGGGGAGTGCAGGTCAGACAGGGTCTCGATGAAGCCGGTCTGTCTCAGGCACTTCATCATAGCCTCCTTCAGCTGAGCGTCCTTCGTCTTATTCTTCGACTTAATAGTTCCCAGTTTAATCAGCTCATTCACTGCTTTCAGTTTACTCAGAGCCTCCACCTGTAAACACACACAATCATCATACACACAACTGCCCCATTTACACACTACATGTCCGGATCACTGATGTACAGCTTTCAAGATATGGGTAAACTGTTCATGAGAGGCAGTGAGCTGAGCCTTAAACTGGTGGCTGGTAGTCAAGGAATATGGGTATGTGATATACAGCTCTGGAAAAAAATAAAAGACCACTTTGTTTCTTTGATTTTACCAATTTGAAAACCTCTGAAATATAATCAGGAGGAAGATGGATGAAGCCATCAAACCAAACTGAACTGCTTGACTTTTTGCACCAGGAGTGGCATAAAATTATTCAAAAGCAGTGTGTAAGACTGGTGGAAGAGAACATGCCAAGATGCAGGAAAACAGTGATTAAAAACCAGGATTATTCCACCAAATATTGATTTCTGAACTCTTAAAACTTTATGAATATGAATTTGTTTTCTTTGCATTATTTGAGGTCTGAAAGCTCTGTATCTTTTTTATTATTTCAGTCATTTCCCATTTTCTGCAAATAAATGCTCTAAATAACAATATTTTAATTTGGAATTTGGAACAAATATTTTCTGTAGTTTATAGAATAAAACAATAATGTTAATTTTACTCAAACATAAACCTTTAGATATAATATACCTACAGATTATAGTTAAATCAAAGAAACTGATTCAGAAACTAAAGTGGTCTCTTAATTTTTTTTCAGAGCTGTATATATTTTAAAAAAGCACAGACAGATCACCTGTTTTTTAAGCACTTCGATGTGGGGAATGCATCCTCTGCAGTACGCCTCCAATATCAGAGCAAACTGTACAGTTACTGCTGGCATGTGCATCTCTGACCTGGAAGAGCACACACACATTTAGAATCGATTACAGACATTTAATATAAAACTAATGCAAACTATTGAAATTACAGCTAAAAACATCGGCCTATAGATTTACTGTTTGTTCAAACAGTAATCACTGCTGCTGTTAATTCAGACCCATGAGTCATATGTAAATAAACAGTTAAACAAGGTTCAAATTACCTTTTCGTGTGTGTGTGTGTCTGTGTGTGTGTGTGTGTGTGTGTGAGAGGGCGATGTAAGAGAGAAATTTGAGAAGCTGTCGACTCTGCACTCTGCATTACCACACAGCCTGCTGCTCACAGACACTTGCCTAAGATGCCAAAAGAGGAAGTGTCCGATCTTCCGATTGGTCTGAGCGCGCTCCAGCAGGAAGCGAGTCAGGGCGCAGTCGTAGTATGGCTCATAGCGCAACACCTGCACCAACTGCAGCAAATACTGCGACAGCTCCTCATCACTGAGAGAGAGAGAAAGAGAAAGAGAGAGAAAGAGAGAGAAAGAGAGAGAGAGAAAGAGAGAAAGAGAGAAAGAGAGAAAGAGAGAGAAAGAGAGAGAGAGAAAGAGAGAGAAAGAGAAAGAGAGAAAGAGAGAGAAAGAGAGAGAGAGAAAGATAGAGAAAGAGAGAAAGAGAGAAAGAGAGAGAGAGAGAGAGAGAGAGAGTTGAGATTTTGAGGATACCATACCAGTTTTAACTTATTACAGTATATGATTTTACAATCATTGTTTTACATTGAATCGAATCCATACAGTTAGCCAACGTTATCTTCCTAGCCCTGCACAGCTGGTTTCTTTCAGCTAAAAAAAGCAAGCTTGTGAAGAAGTAGTACGTATTTTTAGGTTAATTATACAAAACTGTAATTAAAAAAAAGACTTTCTTTTAAGGTCAAACGAGCGCTGGATATTACTCTACACAGATTTCTCTCCTTTATTTGGGTGAATAAAGTGCTTCAGCTTATTTACAGTAAGCTTAGATTACAGAATTTCATTAGCATTAGCAGCTAACCGGTCCTGCAGTGCTAGCCGGGATAGGAGCAAGCTACAGGCCGAGAATACTTCCCTCTGAATGGGAAAATAGCGAGTACGATTACCGGATAATGCTAATGCTGCTCCAGCAGTGCTAGCCGGGGCTTGGAGCAGATTACAGGCCGATAATACTTCCTTTTAAAAAGGGAAATAGCGGTTAGCGGCTAATGCTAACGCTACTCCAGCTGGAGAACTAAACTGAAACTCCGGAAAAATACTGCAATTTGGTGGAGAGGCTATGGTGCTAGCAGAATAAAAAACTAAAACTTAAACCTGCCAATTATCAGCTCCTCCTGACTGAACTCTAAATAAAATTAGCAGTTCTCAATCTGGCAGGGGTGCCACCTCTAATGAACAGATCTGGCATTAGTGTCCGGATCTTTATTCTCAAATAAAACACAGGTAAAAAGAGGGGAAGTGCAAAGCTCTAACCTCATGTACTTCAGGCAGCCGACTGCGTACTCTCGGACGTACTGATCTGGGTAGTTAAAGTCCAGCAGCTCCAGAGCGTCTCGGGGACTCAGCTTGGGCCAAATCTGCAGCAGAGCCTGTAGCTACAGGGAAAGAGAATGCCAGTGAGTGTGTGTAAGTATTAGGGGTGTAACGGTAAAGACAATTCACAGTTCGGTACATTTTCGGGTACGGTTGGTGGGGAAAAAAAGAGGCTGGGCATTCTGTATAGCCTCACCGTTATTAACTTCATAATAACAGTGAAACTTCTTTATAATCATGTTTTTTTTGGGGGGGGGGGGGGGGGGGGATGGAATGTGCTTGAAACCAGGGGTCTCTCATACGGTCATCCTGAGAGGCTCCATCTTTTAGATCTTGTTGGAACAAACAAACAGTGAGCCTGATTGTGCCGCTTTATTAAAAACAAAAACAACAGAATTACTTTGAACTGATTAAGCTACAAATATTTTTGTTCCAAGCATATTACTGGATGCATTTCAGTGTTCGAGTTCTTTTTAAGAAATATCAGATTCATTTTTTTAATGCTGGAATTTCCCTGTATTATTGTGAGGGCACAGTAATAAAGTGTAGTTTGGTTTAGGCAGTCTGGCAGACTAGATCATTTTGTGCTGTATTATAATATCTGAGAGAGAGACAGATAGACAGATGGCGCGAGGGAAAGCGAGAGTGAGATCGACCCTGCGTTTACACTGGAAAACGACCAACGATGGTGTGTGGACAGTCTGAATGTTCTGCGTTTCTGCCCGTGCTCTCTGCTTGTGTGCTCCAGCTTCCAGTCCGAGCTAAACTTCTCAGCGCAGGCTAAGTCAGTAGTGAGTTGCTAATAGCAACAGTGCTACAGCTACACTTCCCGGGTTACGTTCATTTGTTCCACAAGTCTCCTGTACTGCCTGTGTAATGTGTATTCTGCGTGTGAACTGTGACCCCCGTACAGTGACAGTTCATAAAGAATACACGTACTGTTTCACCCCTATTGAGCTTGTGTCCGTGTAAATATGTGTGTGTGTATGTACCTGAGCCATGTCCTCGTGTTTGCTCCACTTGACTGACAGCAGCAGTTTGGGGAGGGACTGGGGGAAGTTCTCTCTGCAGTCGTAGCGAAGAGTCCAGATCAGATCTTTCTCGTTCTCACAGAGCTGAGAGAGTGGATCCCTCTCCATGATCTCCTTCAGCTCGATATGGAACTTCTTTCCCCCGCGACCCTGCAAACATGCACATATACAGTCAGTAGTTACAGATAGGGATTGACCAAATATTCAGCAACTGAAATTATTCAGACTAAAATGGGAAAAACTGTGACCAAAGATTTGTAAGTGAGTACCAACCATTGACATGGAGTCACTGGCTCCGGCAATCTCTGCAGCTTTCTCCAAGATCTGCAGCAAAGAGCAGAGAGTAAACTGATAAAATCCTGAGAACGGTGCCAAAAGTATTTACATTCACTACTCAGGTAGAAATATAATTACTAGGGTTTAAACTACTGTATTTTTTGCACTATAAGGCACACTTAAAATGCTTTAATTTTCCCAAAAATCAACAGTGCGTCTTATAATCCAAGGAGCAGTAAGGAGCATTAATGCTTTTTTTAAAAGTTACAGTTTAGCTTAGCTTATCTTTACAGGTCTCGCTGGATGAATTGGAAGGAAAACATGGCGACACCCCTGCTCCTTACTAGTGTTGCATAATGCGTGGACGATTCTTAATTGATTCACAAATGCTGAATATCGATTCAGAACTGCCAAAGTAGGGGTGGGCAAAATTATATCGTATACAATATATCGTGACACAGAAATATCGTGATATTAAAATCCATATCGTGATAATAGGGCTGCTCTGTCTTAAAAGTAGTCTATTATTTACTGTGAAGCTTTAGGTGTATTTATTGTATAATTGTTTTAGTTTGCAGTTTATATGCATGCACTAAATATTCTGCAATATTTTTTGCTGCATTATATTATCTTATGCTATATTATTTATTTTGCCACATTATGATCATGCTGTTATACTGTTATACTATACTCCTGAAATTATTATTATTTTAGTTTTCCTATATCGCCAAGTATATCGTTATCGCAAAAATACCCTGAAATATTGTGGTATTATTTTAGAGCCATATCGCCCACCCCTATGCCAAAGTACTAGTATAGGCTTTAAGTACGCTTGTATGGAAAAGATTCCACAAGATGCATCAATAAATTGTTTTACAATGGCATCGCAGACCTTTGAATTGTAATTGAATCGAGTCATTAGGTGCTTAGAGATTTCTGCTCCTAGTATAAAAAAAAGTATCAAAAATGATCTCACACACTGAGATAACTTACTTTATCAAACGGAGGAAACACCACTGGACACTGGGAGTATTCCGGGAAGCTAATTTGAAGAGCTGTGGCGTTCTCAGTGTATGGATTTGTCTGGATGGTTCCAATGGGGTTCAACATCTCCTCCAGCTCATCTGTCGCACACACAGACAAAAAGACACTTTTCATTTTAAATTACAAAAACTACAACATTCACAAAGTAGAAAATAAATACTATAATAAAAACTATTTAAGTCAAAAGGGTTTGCAAGATTCTCACTTTTCTATTCTTTTTTTTATAATCTTATTTCTAATTACCCAATTACCCAACCCACTCATTAGGACTGCCCCCATCACTAGTGTTGCCCCAACTCGTGAAGTCAGACTCTGCCTCTTTTCTAACTGCTTTTGATGCAGCATTGCCGAGTAGGATCACAGCGCACTTGGGGGAAAGAGCAGCGACTCGGTTCTGATACATCAGATCACAGATGCCCTGTGCTGATCAACATCTTTAGGAATGATGAGGGGAAAAAAAGAGCACCATCAACACACCCAAAGAGAGCAAGGCCAATTGTGCTCTCTCAGGGCTCCGGCAGCTGATGGCAAGCTACATGGACAGGATTCGAACTGGCAATTTTTTTTTTTCGATCATAGTGGCAGCACTTGTGGACCACTCTGAGCCCCTCATATATCCTGATTGATATTATTGAGCTGATTTTCAATAATGTTGAACACATAAGGTGCAACGACAGTAAATCGGATTTTATCATGACTTTTAATCTAAAATCTAAAATACCAAGGCAACCATATTAACTGCACAAATTCGATATATATATAAAAAAGAGAGCAGTGAGCACATACACACAGTGTGGGTTTGCACGAGGCCTTGCACAAGAGACCAACAGTGGCAGCTGTGGCAGCTGAACCAGGGTACTGAATCCACAACCCTGTCATCAGTAAACCAGTGCTATAACCACTGAGCCACTAGTGAGCCACTAATGGCCCAGAGGGAGGAACTTAAAATGTAACTTTCAGTGAAGAGAGTCCTGTTGTGTTCACACTGCATTTCTCCATTTAATACATTTATATTTATACTTTTATCTATTGCTGAGATCTGATAATCCTTCCCTAAAGGTTTACACTGGTGAAGGTAAGAGACCTGTATCTGTCTTTAACATGAACAAACTGCTCTAAAATGAATCACATGTTCATAGAAACCTTAACAGTCAACTGAACCAAAAACACACAAGCTACTGCTGCTACTGCCAACTATGACTCAAACAACACAACTCTCACCAGGAAAAGAGGACCAGGTGTGTAAGATGATGTCTCCGGTCTTCAGATGTCCCCTGTAGTCAAACACCATGGTGTTGACCCAAGCTATCGGGTAATGCTGCAAACAAAACACAAAGATAATGAAACTCCGCCCTTTTGTCTCTCCTCCACTACGCTGTGATCACGCTGTGCAAATCTCTCACCACTTTCCCCGCCTTCCGGATGGTCTGGTATTTGTTCATGGCCGTGTTCTTGGTGGACTTCTGCTTCTTGCCTTTGTCCATGACGGCGTAGATGGCGAAGCAGAGGCGGGTCATGCGGGGCATGTCTGATACAGAGATGTCGAACTCCAGACTCGTGTTCCATATGTACTCCGATCGCCCACTGCTCTCGCTGCTGACCGCCGGCTTACAGAGCAGCTCTGTACCGTGAAAAAGACCAGCACGGACCTGCACCTGAGAGAGAGAGAGAGAGAGAGAGAGAGACAGAGAGAGAGACAGAGAGAGAGAGACAGAGAGAGAGAGACAGAGAGAGAGAGACAGAGAGAGAGAGACAGAGAGTGTACAGGACTGAGTGAATACTCAATAACAGAAAGCATTCACTGAAACCAACTGAGGGGGCAGGTACACAACTGAGTGTTAATACACATGCAAGTCCAGTACTGAGAGTGAGTACCCAAGTCCAGCAATGAGTTAGTGTGCTCACCAAGAGTGAGTAACTATTGACTCCAGCATGAGTCCAGCACTAAAAGTGAGTAACCAAGTCCAGCACTAACTAAGTGTACTCACAAGGAGTGAGATCAATTCCAGGTCTAAGGCGGAGTACCCACGGTTTTCAACACAGAGACTAAGTACCTACTAAGTCCTGTACTGAGAGTGAGTATCCAAGTCCAGTACTGACAGTGAGTACCCACCAAGAGCGAGTATGCACAAATCCCAGAACATGTTCAGTACTGAGAGCGAGTAACCAAGTCCAGCACTAAGTGTGAGTACCAAGCAACATTGAGTTCCCACCAAGTCAATTATGGATCCAGAACGAGTCCAGTACTATGAATGAGTACCCAAGCCCAGCACTGAGTTTAAGTACTCAACAAGATTAAGTACATAGACAGTGCAACATGAATCCAGTACATGTCCAGTACTGAGTTTAAGTACCCAAGTCCAGCACAGAGAGTGAGTATCCACAGAGACCCATCAATTCCAGGTCCAATGCAGAGTACCCACGGTCTTCAGCACAGAGAGTAAGTACCTACTGAGTCCTGTACTGAGAGCGAGTACCCAAGTCCAGTACTGAGAGTAAGTACCCACCATGAGTGAGTATCCACCGAGACCCATCCAATCCAGGTCTCAGGCGAAATACCCAATAATTCCAGCACAGAGACTAAGTAACTACTGATTACCCAAGTCCAGTACTGAGAGTAAGTACCCACCAATAATTAGTACCCACTGAGACCAAATCGATTCCAGGTCTGAGGTGAAGTACCCAATAATTCCAGCACAGAGACTAAGTAACTACCAAATCCTTTACTTAGAGAGTGAGTACCCACCTAGAGTGAGTACCCACCAAGAGTGAGTACATGGCGAGTGCAACATGAGTCCAGAACGTGTCCAGTACTGAGAGTGTGTACCCACCCAGTGTGTGTACCCAATGAGACTAATCGATTGTAGGTCTGAGACGAGGTACCCACTGACTCCAGCACAGAGAATAAGGAACTAATGAGTCCTGTTCTGAGAGCGAGTACCCAAGGAGCTCAGTGCCAAGAATGATTTCACAACTGAGAGTGAGTAATAGGAAACAGAGCTTTTTGACTCTTACCTTTGCAGTTTCCTCTGCGTTGACTTTAATGCCCCTGACCAGAGTGATTTTAAAAATAGAGTTTATTTCCCAAACACACATGTGCATTTGCTGTGGGGAGAAAGAGAGAAGACACCCAGTCAGTAAACAGTAGTGAACAATATAGATGTGATAAAAACTTGGAACATTCATTTAAACAGAAGTTACAGACTACTGTTACAGGTTTACATTAAAGGATGTCCAAGATTAAAACTGAATGAAGAAGTACAGGCACCTATAACTCAGAACTGTAGTTAAAATGTCAGTTTTTACGCTCTACTTACTAAAATAATGTGGGGTTTAAATCAGGCCTGGGATCATAATGACAGTTTATGGGGTGGAGAATGTGCACAGGCTCAGGTCGTGTCAGGCCAGGCTGGATTTTTTGGCCTGAACTAAGTTTTAAAGGAGAACTTCAAAGTAAAATGGACCTTTGGTGGAGTAAAACATAATAAAAAGTGCTTACCTTTGATGAATAGCACACCACTGTTCAGAAATTTTTACAGTTTGTCCAAACACCCTTCAGACTGGGTGACATGGGGCATAATTAGCCCCAATAATTCTTTTTAAATGTCAGGGCTCTCCGGATTCTAGCAATAAAATGTGGAGCTACTTTGAGCCTGGAAACATTGGAAAAAGCTAATGGGCTAATTATGCTCTGTGTCACCTTGTCTGAAGGGTGTTTGGACAAACTGTTAAAATTATTGGATCTCGGAATGCTGTGGGAAAATGGAGGTGTGCTAGTCATCAAAGGTAAGTACTTTTTATCATGTTTTACTACACTAAAGGTCCATTTTACACCAGAGGTCTCTTTTAATGTGTGTATCTGCTGTATAGAGCTTTGTAATTAAATTTGCCTAAACTCTTTGGTAGCTTTGGACTTCACACTATCCAGACAAGAACCTTGTTACATTTCTATTTCGCGTTTTTCTGTTTAACTACGTAATATGGGTAATGTCCCCACATGTAGGATAAGACCCGTCCTGTTCTGTGCTTGTTCTTTGTGTAACTGTCAAGACACATTAGTTCATTACATTTTACTGTATATAATTTAGCAACCAATATGGAGAACCTTATGCGGTCTTCGTTGAGAAATGCAGAGCACACTTACGGACATACCCCTCCTCTTGGGGGGCAGGGGGAGTGGGGGGTTTGAAGTCTTGCGGGTCAGCATGGCGCCGATGGAGGTGAGCTCACGTTCAAACATAGACTTCACCTCGCTGCAGTGCACCAGGGTCAGGTGGGGGATCTCTTGAGCCAGCAAACACATCCTGATATACTGCACACAAACACAGACATGGTATAATTCATAGCTTAGCTCATTCAGAAAATGTATGTTTATAAAATACACAAGATTGTGATGATGTACTACACATTTCCTGGTTAAAATATGTTTCTGATATTTTTTGGATTGCTTAGTTTAAAAAATAGGTTAATTAATGTTTATTTTTGCATTTTTGTAAAATAAAAATGTTGACAGATATTAAGTGTTTATAAAACTGAGTATGTTTTACTCAAGGCATCTGCCCTATAGGTGCCCTAACTTACAAATGATGCTTCATAACATGAAACAAATGGAACCAAATTTGTTTGGCTTTGGTTTAACTTTGGTTTGGCTTTGGCTGCTTACACCAGTTTACTTTTTAACAATTAACACACAATTATTAGAAATGTCCAGATGATACTTGATACTTTCCCAATATGGAAAGTCCTTGTTTAACACTTTATTTTAAGGGTACCTACATAGAGGTTTCATAACACATAACACATATGACATAGAAAAATGTATTTATAAAGCACTATTTGAATATTTATCATCAACAGGTCATGCTATTATTCCTAACATGACAGAGAGACACTTTGGATGAAATACATGAGATGACATTGATTTAACCTGTAAGTAAAGCGTTTATTTACAGTAAGCTTAGATTCCCAGATTTTCACTAAGGCTGGGTGCAGCAGAATTAGCATTAGCGGCTGACCGCTAACGCTAGCTGTAAATGCTGCCTGACAGCGCTACACTAAAGAACCGTGAGTGTTCCGGTAAGCCAGAGCAATATTAGCTAGCAGTTTGTCCCACGTAGCTAGTATTAACACTGTAAACACAAACCACACTCCAATATACTCGCCTCTGAACTGCGAAAGAGCTAGTGCTGCAGTTAGCAGCTAATGCTAATACTGCTCCAGCCTTGGTGCTGAAGAAACTTTACTGAAACTCCTGTATAACGCTGTAATTCAGCAGAGTGGCTTTACTGCTCCTTACAACCTGACTGGTAAAATTCATACATAAGGTGCACCAGATTATTAGGTGCACTGTCGATTTTCAGAAAAACTAAAGGATTTTAAGTGCGGCTTATAGTGTGAAAAATGGTAGCCTCTGTGTAGGTAGCCTTTAAATAGAGAGTAATCCCTTGTTTTTACCACAGTGTTCAAAGCACCATCTGATGTCCTCAAGGTGCCATTAATGGACATTACTGCCCAGCACTGAGGAAAGTTCTCAGAAGGTAAAATAAAAGAGTTTTGTTAGAGACTGCAGTGCAAAACTATTTCAGTGTTTTTCTGCTAAAGTCACTTCTAAAATCCCCTAAAATTATGGAAAATTGCTTTAATATCTACTGTAGTATTTTATCATTTATATAATATTATATTTTGTAAACACAGACATCTTTAATGATTCTTTTCACTTAAGCTCTTTTTCTTACTTTGTAGTGAATAAGTGCGTGTTCTCCGAACAGGAACTCCAGTTTGCTACTGACTCTCAGTACATAGTCGGCGAGGCTGCCTCCATCTTCCTCCGAGCCGTGAGTGGTCAGCCATTTTCGGAGAGCCTGCTCCGTTAGCTCTGCTACAGTACAGCTCAGCGGCACCCTCAGACTCGCTGTGTCCTGCAGGAGTATGTTAATAATACCATTTCATTAGTACAATGTAAACGTGTGTATATAAGTGTGTGTATGCGCATGTGTGCGTCCTTTCGTACTTGGGATTGGTTGTAGTGCATGGTAATTTTGATGTCGTTCTCGTTCCTCGCATCATAAATCTCATCAATTGGCCCCGGCTCTATCTGAGGAGAGAAGCAGCTCTGAAGCCACTCCCCCCATGACATCATCTGCACACACTGCATCTTCTCCTCGCTGTTTCGCTGCATCTTCGAACGGAAATCTTTTACTTCCTGGTCCTGTAGCGCATCCAGCTCATGCAGACCTGAAATCAGAGGAGGAGAATCTGTTCACAAACACAAAGCTAACATGGGTGCTAACATAGTGCTAGAGTCAGTGGCCTCAGTAAACTACAGTAGAGACAGTAGACTACAGAAGAGCAAGTACAGTACGGTGGGGTTCTGACAGTAAAGTCAATAGAGCTAAGTAGAGCAAGCTGAGCTAAGTAGGTTTCTGGCAGTAGATTCAGTAGACCACAGAAAAGCAATTAGAGTGCACTAGGGACCTAGCAGCTGAGTTCAGTAGGGACCTGGCAGCTGAGTGCACTAGGGACCTTGCAGTAGAGTAGGGCTATAATAGGGCTCTGTCAGTAGTCAGTGTAGTACAGTAGGGCTCTGTCAGTAGTCAGTGTAGTACAGTAGGGCTCTGTCAGTAGTCAGTATAGTACAGTAGGGCTCCGTCAGTATAGTACAGTAGGGCTCTGCCAGTACTCAATAGTTCAGCAGAGTCAGGACACTAGAGAAGGGCTTTGTCAGTAGTCAGTACAGTAGAGTAGGGTTCAGTCAGTAGTCAGTATAGTAGAGTAGGGCTCTGTCAGTAGTCAGTATAGTAGAGTAGGGTTCAGTCTGTAGTCAGTATAGTAGAGTAAGGTTCAGTCAGTAGTCAGTACAGTAGAGTAGGGTTCAGTCAGTAGTCAGTATAGTAGAGTAGGGTTCAGTCTGTAGTCAGTATAGTAGAGTAGGGTTCAGTCAGTAGTCAGTATAGTAGAGTAGGGTTCAGTCAGTAGTCAGTATAGTAGAGTAGGGCTCTGTCAGTAGTCAGTATAGTAGAGTAGGGTTCAGTCTGTAGTCAGTATAGTAGAGTAGGGTTCAGTCTGTAGTCAGTATAGTAGAGTAGGGTTCAGTCAGTAGTCAGTACAGTAGAGTAGGGTTCAGTCAGTAGTCAGTATAGTAGAGTAGGGCTCTGTCAGTAGTCAGTATAGTAGAGTAGGGTTCAGTCTGTAGTCAGTATAGTAGAGTATAGGGCTCTGTCAGTAGTCAGTATAGTACAGTAGGGCTTTGTCAGTAGTCAGTATAGTACAGTAGGGCTTTGTCAGTAGTTAGTATAGTACAGTAGGTTTCTGTCAGTAGTCAGTATAGTAGAGTAGGGTTCAGTCTGTAGTCAGTATAGTAGAGTAGGGCTCTGTCAGTAGTCAGTATAGTACAGTAGGGCTTTGTCAGTAGTCAGTATAGTACAGTAGGGCTTTGTCAGTAGTTAGTATAGTATAGTAGGGTTCTGGCAGTAGTCAATATCTTACAGCACAGTTCTTGTAGTAAAGTCAGTATAGTACAGAAGGGTTCTTATAGTAGTCAGTATAGACAATGCACTACACTCTACAGTCAGTACAGTTTTGGTCCACTGAGCACCACAGTAGCTGTTTTTCTCTTCCACTGAGTGCATTAACAGCTTCAGCCAGATACAGTTTGGCAGAATAAAAAGGTGCTGAATACAGACCCTCAAGGAACACCTAATCAACATACATTACACTAAACCAACTCCGGCTTTACAGAGAAATTCTTCTGAAACCTTTGAGGCTTTTTCATCACTGAAATATGAATGAAGATCTAATGATTTTCACTTCCTCTGAAATCTGCAGCACTTAAGATCGAAAGCTGAAACGGCTTTTACACAAACAGGCCAAATGACATTTACCAGCATTAAAAATGCATTTGACACACTCAATTACTGGGAATGCTCAGGATCATTAGTGAGTGTGTGTGTGCGTTTGTGCTTTTTTGAAGTCGCCATAAAGGTGAAGGTCCCTCCTACTGAGAAATTAGTACATATATGCTCAAAGAATTAAACTATTAAATGCTTTGGTATCAGTTTCTCACATCTCAGTTTGAAATTCCTGTGTGTTTGACCTAAAGGTTAAAAAGGTGTATTTGGGGCAAGGAGGTCCCTAATTTTATTCAAGCAACTGCAGCTGAGGTGCCCATGAACAAGGCATGTGCCCAGGTGTTATGGTGGCTGCCCACTACTCTGGTTATGTGCTGTAACTGCTCTTGGGTCTGACAATTGATACCGACTGTCTGATGTGCCAAATTTCTGCTCTGTAACTAATACAGGGCAAAAATGCTCATTGATTCATGTGAATTTTTAGATGGCTACAGGATGGGGGCGCTCACAATTCTGATAATGACAATCTTCTCTGCTCATGTCAAAAGTATTTGAAGCATCATCTTCTAAACGTGCGATTTGAGCCTGATTTACACATATTGAGGTGTAGCAGTTAGTCTGTTAGCATTTAGCCTGTTAGCTAGCATTATTACATTTCATTACATTATATTACACTTGGCAGACGCTTTTGTCCAAAGTGACTTACAATAATGGTGTACATAGAGTAATAGAAGTTCAAGGTTTTTAAAAATTGTAAAAAGTTTTTCTTTTAGACAGGGCCTAAAGGGATGTCAAATGGAAATAGTGGGATCTTGACTCTCTCAAAAGTGCATCATCATTAGTTCTCAGGTTAGTTAGTCAGAAACAGCTTTGTGCAGCTCTAAACATGCAAATTAGAGGCCGACCGATCGATCGGCCAGCCGATTTAATCGGCCGATTTTTGTTATTTTTTTATCAATCGGCATCGTCCGATTTTCTTATTTGGCCGCGCCGATTTTAATCCGGCACATCTGCGGGCAGCTACTTGGAACGCAGCGCAAGGTTTCAAGAGTGAGCAAGACTTTCAACGGGTAAGGCATCCATTTTTACAATCCATTGTCCCAAAGTCTATATTTTCTCTCATGATTAGTAATATGTGATGTTGCTTCATTTACTGAAAAAGAATAGAACTTCAACTGCATCGGTGTTGTAGCATTTCTCTCCAAACGAAACTATGCTTAGCGTTGATGGCAGGAGTGCATTTGGAATGCGCCCTGACTATGCAAGGCAAGCCCTATCTATAAGCTCTAGTATAAAATAACTGACGTCTCTTCTTCAGAAACGAAAATCTAAGTAAATAAAATCAAATTAACACTTGATATTTTCAGTATTTAAATTATTTTTAGACGAAATGAAAAAGGGCAGGACTAAAACTGTTTAAGGATATTCGCAGCATCAGCTGCGCTGAAATAATAATTACTGGTTAGTCAGGATTATTAGAGGACTGTACTTCTCCTTATATATAAACAGTGTTGGGCACGTTACTTTGAAAAAGTAATTAGTTATAGTTACTCGTTACTTCTCCAAAAAAGTAACTGAGTTACTAACGGAGTTACTCCACTATAAAAGTAATTAGTTACCAGTAAAAGTAACTATCGCGTTACTTTTTATTATTCGCCCGTCAAAAAAAGGAAATCAATTATGCATTTACTATTATTATTAGAAAAATAACAAAAAATAACAAACGAAAATAAACCCAAAATGTTGACAAAAATATAATCTAACGAATTTCAAAAAAATAAAACGAAATTCTCCACACAACCAAAGAAAATTACTAAAACTTGTAATACTGAAAAAAGCGGAAAAAAGCGGAAAAACGCGTCTGGGGATGAAATTTAACAAACCAAGCCACACTCAAAAGAAATATGTATATATAAAACAAAATAATGGACAAAAACAACAATTTAATGCCCGTTAAAATGGTATTAATATAACAGCTTCACCAAAAGAGAATAGAGCTTAGATCGTGCCCAAAAAATCCGACCCAGCCGGAGCCCGTGCATGTTCTGCCCAAGCCCGAACCATAAACTGTCATTATGAGCCTGACCCGATCCGCCCCATAAACTGTCTGTTTTCGGGCTGATTGAATGAGCGAAATATAATCAGAATTATGTTAATTAACACTGTAACATAGAAGCATAGAACTATTATTTAATTTAAATGATTTTTAAGAACAGCTACACACAATGCTGCAAGTCAAACGCGGAGGCGTTCACGTGCGCCCAGAGCTACGTGATTACAGTTTTAATTTGTATTATAGTTTAATTTTATTTTGTTTTTAATTTTTCTGTTCATTTTAGGGTGGGCTTGCTAGCGCAAGCGCTTTACACAAGAACTAACGGACCACGAGGTGCCGCGCGCTCGGCACAACAACTCCCGCTGTACAACTCCGCTGTACAACAGCGCTTATAAATAAATTAAACACAAAAATGAGGGTATTCTATCAGTAATTTCAGTTCGTTTTATAAACACAAAATACAGTTCGAGATAGTTAGTTTTTCCTTTTAGTTACAGTCATAGTAATTAGTTAGATTACTCGTTACTGCAAAAAAGTAACGGCGTTAGTAACGCCGTTAGTTTTAACGCCGTTACTCCCAACACTGTATATAAATAAGCTTTATTGTAAACGAATTAATAAAACAAATAGTTTCTAAAATAATGGAGTTAAAATAAAACATCTCTTTTTCCTTCACTACAAACAGACATTAAATCATGCCGCCTCCTGCTGTTCTGCTGTAAAACTCACCCGTTTAAAGCGGTTTGCGCTGTTAGATATTAAATGAAACGATGAGCAGAATTTTCTGTTTTGTCGGGTTCTACTTTAGAACCCCCTCCAGACTTTTCTGATAAAAGCTCATTTTATCCTGAACCTATAAAGTCCGCGCTCTTCAGCTTTCTCAACTCATTTTCCGCTCACGCACCGAACCTCCAGTACAGCTGATGAGACGCGTTTCTCTGGCTAAGGAGCTCATTTGAAGAAGAAAAAAAAACAGATAAAGCTATATTTAAATTACAGCACCTGTCTGTTTTTGCATTATTTATAATTTTATTCTTAATTTAAACGTCACCCATTTTTGTAAAATAATAGCTGCAGCCCTAATGTAAACATTTTATAACATTGTCCTCCCATGTCCATTCGTTTTCAACTGCATGGAGTTGAAGAAGAAATGAGCTTTGCCGTTTTGGAGTAACTATCTAAAGTTGTCACATTATGGAAGTCTTCTTGCACTCTGTTAAACATATTAAAATGAATAATTAATAGACTAACAGACTGCAACAAGTCATACATTTGTTAATTAGTAGGCCCCTACAGTAAATTTTATATAATAGCCAAAATAATATTTCTACTATAAACATGAATATATAGTGTATATAGAACATATGTTATATAATGAATAAAATAAAATGTTATGGATAATACAATCTAAATAAAATTAATGTTACTATATCACTATATGTTAATTAAAAAAATATTAAAGTCACTATAAAATGCTAACCTTATTTTCAATAAATTGTGTGAAGTTTACAACTGTTGTTCCTCCTCTTACTAGTATGATTTTAAGCATGCCAAATAAGTATAATACGATAGCATATCGGCCCTAAAAATCGGCAGGTCACATCGGCCATCGGCTGACTCTGACCACTAATGATCGGTATCGGCATCGGCCTTAGAAAAACCCATATCGGTCGGTCTCTAATGCAAATGCATGTATTTCTATTTTAATTCTCTTAATTAATCATAGGTATGTTTAAGACGTAATGTAAAATAAATAATCAGCATGTCACGTTCCAATCCCTTTAAGAGGTGTACTCTGACTTAGTGGATTGGCATTTTACCGGTGCAGCTTTTATGCGCTTCTTAGCAGAAAAAACTGACCTGAACAATCAAGCTGTGAAGGTCTGTTTTGTCTTTTTTTTTACCGCAATTTTTTTGTCCCATGATTTGCTGTTCGATAAGTTAGCATTTAGTCACAAGCCTAACTGGCCTACCATATTTTTTGCACTAAAAGGTGCACTAGATTATAAGGCGCATTTTAAGAGAGACTATAAAGTACTTATTCAGCAGTTTTCACCGCTTGCTGGTGGTGGTGGGGGGGGGTACCTAACTAAGTTAAGTAAAGCTAAGCTACGTAAACAAAACTGTAAAAAAAAGCCTATCTTTTAAAGTCAAATGAGCACTGGATGTTAATCTACACAGATTTCTCTCCTGAAAACTGATTATTTGAAGGTGTAAAGCGCTTCTGTTTATTTACAGTAAGCTTAGATTCCTGAATTTTCGTTAGCATTAGCGGCAAACCACTCCAGCAGTGCTATCCGAGGTTAGGAGCAGACTACAGGCAAAAAAAAAAAAAAAAAAACACAAACCTGCACAAGCAGTGCATGGATACATGACTAGTTCTAGATTCAGATCTCCACACTGATTGGTGAAAAAAGTGCTATTAGGGACCTTGAAGTGGTTCTAAATTAAATTACGTTCTGGCATACTTTTACAGTTGTTTTGTTTTGTGTGTTTGTGTGTACAAACTGCCTTACCCTTCCCAATTAGCACTCCAATCTTTGATTCGAGCAGGCGTTCGGCACGTCCGCAGTCGCGAGCAATGAGTTTGAGGACAGGTAGAAAAGGCCGGACATCACATAGCCTCCTGCTTTCATCCTCCAGTTCTTCATGGACTGCCGCCTGGTTCACACACTCAAAGATGTGGTCATCAATCGCCCCCAGCAAAGAAAACAGGGGGTAATCCTGTGCCTGCTTCCACAATATCTGCACAAACAAAAACACAAACATAGTTAAAAAACACTGACAGTGCACCTTCTGTTACTCCTTGGATTAATTTAAAGTGACAGAACTAATCATCGAACATCAATTAGGCCCATAACCATAACTTCATTTTAATAATCATTTTAAAGCCCATTTTAAATGGGCTTACAGGTCTCACCACTGGGTGAACCAAGTTAAGCTAAGTTAAGTCAACAAAACTGTATACTAAGGAACCCTGAGTGTTCCGGTAAGCCAGGGCGACATTAGCTGGCTGTTTGTCCTATGTAGCATGTTTTAACAAATTAAACACGCAGACTACAGTGCGATGCAGTGCTAATGCTGCTCCAGCAGTGCTGTCTGGGGTTAGCAGCAGGGTGCATGCAAATTATACTTGCCTCTGAACAGCCAAAGAGCTAGCACTAAAATTACAATCAATAAAACAATCAAACAAATAAGTGTATTAAGCTCTTAGTCTGCATCAGGTTAGTGGTACTAAATTTCTTTACTAGGGGTGTGACGAGACGCTCATCTCATCTGATGAAACACGATTTAGGGTTCACAAGAATGAGACAAGATTTAAACAATATATTTTATATGATTGTGAGTTTTAATCAAATAATCAAATATTTTGTAAGTAATCATCTTGGAATGGATGACAATCAATTTTTACTCTGATTATGAATTATGTATGATGTATGTTTGATCAAATGCTGTAAAATACAGAACAGTTTGTAAGTATGGCAGCGGGTTCTACCATAAACCCAATAACTTCTCTCCTATATGTTCTCACATATGTTCTCCCCCCCCAGTAAGAGGGCTATCCTCCTTGAGGGTTCTATACAGAACTTGCAACCTATGGCCGAATCTCTATGGGTATGTGTTTTTGTTACCTGTGCACTGTCTCACAGGACACATTTAACACCTGACGTGGCACATGATCTTGTGACAGCCCTCATCTTTACTCTGCTATCCCCATGAAGCTTGTTAATTTGGTAAGTTTTACAGCAGCTTTGGGTAAGTTTTAGTCATCTGACGCTGAGGGAAATCAAGCACAACAATTCTACAGCTGTGCATAAGGTCACGCACCAGTGCAGAACCCTTGCGTAATGCTTATCATTTCACAATGTATGCAACACATATGCATCTCAAGGGGAAATCAGGTTCTGTTTGTCTTGCATTGGAATAAAAGCTACATATGTCTGTGTGAATATACAGTGTGAAAGACCACAGAAGCAGTAAAACTGTATATTATCCACATTATTATTATTATTAGTTTGGCAGCTAATCCACAGTTTACATTCATGACATGACCTGTACTTGTCCCAGTCTATTTTGTGTAGATATGGAGACAGGTCTTATGTGCTTGTTTTCAGGGCTGCATACAATCAAATCCTCTTCATGGCTGATGATCCAACTTCTAGAGTAAAGTAGAGGCTGAAGTTAAGGGGGTAAAAACTCCCAGCTAAAGCACTAGCGATCAGCAGGAATGCTGGAGGAGCCAGTGAATACTTCAGATAGAAAAAAAAAAGTAGAGAAGCAGGAATTCCGTGAACGTGTTTCAGCAGGAACGTGACGCTGCAGGAGTATGTAGAGCACCTGTGTGCCATGCTGCTTTCACTTTTTAGTTCAGCTAATCCACAGTGGTTGCCATGTCAGATCATTACTCCCCTCTACTTTTTCTTTTGCTCGCGCACAGTTTAGGTGAAGGTCAAATACAACTCTAAAGTCACATTTGGAAATATGAAAATTCTATAGGGTTAATACTGCCATCAGCCAAACACACACAGGACTGGCAGTCCTGGCAGTCAGAAATGCTGCACCCTTTGAGAGTCTCACACACTTACAGCATTCCAACTACATAGTTTACATTTCTGTGCTTTAGACAAGACCTAGGCTGAGACCAGGTTAAGCTTTCGATACGATACATCAATAAAGTAATTAGTGCTTGGTGGTATTCCGGTTCATCCAGTATTCCGGAGGGGAAATTAAAACCGGTAGGTATTTTTCACATACCGCCATAGCGCTAAAGCCACTGCAGATCACAGTGTAAAATAGCACCTCCAAAGAAACAGTAGCCAGTGAGCATAACAAGCTAATACACAAGAGTAATAGTAGCTCAGCTCTGTAGAGTCAAACGCTCCCTCATTCCTGGAGAGAAATGAGAACAGCACTTTATCTGAGGAGCTCCTGCTGCTGTTTCTCACTGTATGAGTGTTTTTCATCCAAGTAAAACAGAAAAAAACAACAGCAAACAGCAACTATTCACTCAGACAAGAGACAGATAGAATTGCACAATCAATCTACAGCTCAGCTGAAGTTCCTCTCCTACCCCAGACGTGCCCAGAATCGGTCCTGGGTACAGAATCATTTATTAAACAGATGTGATAAAACTTCCTAAATCTCAAGGGCAGTAACTATAGCCCTATTAAATCTATTAAATCTGTAGCATGAAGGATAGTTTTAATGCACACTGAACTGATTTTTTTTTTTTGTTAATTGGAGATAGAAGGGAACTGTGGCTGATTTGTTTGCACCAGCAGTGGCAAAAAGGTATCCAAAAGGAATTGGGGAGAAATGTTGTCTGTAATTCATAGAATAAAACAACGTTTATTTTACTCAAACATACCTATAAATAGCAAAAACTGATTCTGAAACTGAAGTGGTTTCTTAATTTTTTCCAGAGATGTATACATATATGTATGTGTGTGTGTGAGCAACAGTAATACAGTCCTCTTACCTGTTTGATCTGTTGGATGGTGCTCTCTCGGGGAACATCCATCTGAATGTAGACTCCTGTGGGCAACAGGAAATCTACAGCGACCTGGTCGTCTCCATCCAGCCCTGGATCCGACCACACGTCCAGCTGATCCGTCATGGCGGGAGGCATGGCAGAGAGCCCCCCACAGCCCAACCATGGGACCCTCAACACAACATAAATTTCATAATTACTACATGACCAAATTACAAAGACTCATCACTCAGCAGATAGTGATGTCCTAAATTATCCTTAAAATTGAAGATTGACATATGAAGAAAATTTTATTTTTTCCCCAAACATTGACTATTATGGAGGTCACTTTACACACCTGCTATATGTAGAAGTTATCTGCTAGTCAGCTCCATGATGATGGTGGGAGTAGAGGGAGCGCTGCATCTAAAACAGAAAAACATTTCAAATATGAGTGAAGCTCACGTCCACATCAAATTATACTCAGATTTATTCTGTGGATTTTGAACACTGAACACCTTCCAGCAAAAAGTGCCTCCCAGTAGAGGATATGTCTTATTAACACTTACATATAGCTAAACAGTACATGTCCTGCAGAAACGGCAAGTGTGACTGCAGGTCAGCGGTGTTATGAAACAGGTGCTTGCTAATGTCAGGTTCACACTAATACACAACTTTTTAAATCATCAGTAGTTGTGCTAAATCCTTCAGTTGTTTAGATTTCACACCACACAACTGTTTGGCAACACAAGGTCACAAATTACACGTTTTCTTGCTGTGGGAAAACACATTTATCGCGAGAAAACACCTGAACTAAACGCACAGGAACTAGCAATGCTATTCTACAGAATCTCTCTAGAGGAGGCTATGCACTTGCAGTGAGTCCAACGTGAATAGGTAAAATCAGAATTTATAAATGTCTGATCAGTTTCATACTGAAATATGTACTTATGTTCTCAACACAGAACTATATCAAATGTTTCAGCACCGCAGACAAAGGTTGTTTTATCAAACAAACTTTAATATTAGACAAATATAACTTGAAAAATAATGCAAAAAAAAAACATTTTAAATGACAATTTTATTTATTAAAGGAAAAAAAAAATCCAAACCAATCTAGCTCTGTGTGAAAAACTGTTTGCCCCCTAAATCTAATAACATGGTTGTGTCACCCTTGATATTAACAACTGCAATAAAGCTTTACTGATCACTGGCAACAAGTCTAAAAGGAATGTTGGTTCACTCATCCTTATAGAATTGTTTTAATTCAGACACAACAGAGGATTTTCCAGCATAAACAACATGTTTAAGATCATCCACAGCATCTCAACCAGACTTTGACTAGGTCACTTAAAGCCATTCAGAGGTGAATTTGTTTGTGTGATTTGGGTCATTGTCCTGCTGCAGAAGCCAAGCACACCTCAGCTTGAGGTCACGAACAGATGGGCAGATATTCTCCTTCAGAATTCATGGTTTCATCAATTACAGCAAGTTGTCCAGACTCTGAAGCAGCAAAGCAGCCCCAGACCATCACACTACCACCACCATGTTTTACCTTCAGTATGATGTTCTTTTTCTAAAATTATGTATTAGTTTTACGCCTTCCAAAAAAGTTCCACTTTTGTCACGCCTGATTGGACCGGTATTCATGATACTCAGATCAGATTTAGGGCCAAATTAACCTGATCAGTTTGTCTGTAGCAGTGTATATCTTGCTCACATAGACTCATATGACCTCACACACACACACTTATGAGCAGACTTTCTCTCAGATTTCCAGCAGGACGGGTCGAGACCTGCAGAGGAATTCAGAGATACTAGAGGCAGAGACAGCGAGGGACAGAGCAGCAGGATGGGACAGAGTTGGAGGGGCTGGGAAGCGATAAGAGACAGAGGAGCAGAGTAAGTGGTGCTGAGGCAAGAAAGACTTAACAGACTGATGCTCTTTCGATCACACCAACAATCGTAAAACACAAACCTCAGTGCACAGCTTACTTAACACCCTAACAATCAGAGCATATTTAGGCCACACCCACACTGTGAGAGAAAACAAGTAGACTTGGTTTCACTTTCATTACGAATTTTTTCACAATTATTTTTTAACTGATTATACCATCAGGCCAAAAAGCTGCTGTGTAGTGGGATGCATAGAAAATGAGATCAGTTTTTCATAAAAAAAAACTGAGCTAAAAAAAAGTTTCCAAAAGTGGAATAAAGCTATGAACAGACAGGAGGTTTGGGAACTTTATGGGATCTTGACAGAGTATCCAAAACTGTGTTAGTTAGCCAATGTATTTGAGTTCAGTGTTTACATTACATTAATGTTCTCCAAATATCTCCATATATCCAGGATTAAAGTAAAATAAATGATACTGGACAGATATAATCTGTCTCCAGTAGATATATAATGGGAAATGGAATGGGTGATATGGCACGATATTTTAGGGTATAATCTCGTTCACGATATTAAAAAAATGTGACAATATTATCGTGTACGATACTTGTGAGACTTGTGAGTCCTAATGAGTGGGTTGGGTAATTGGTTGTGTAAATTGGGGAGAAAATGGGATTAAAAAAAAGAAAAGAAGTATAATATAAGCCAATATTAACCAATATTTGCAGAGACATTGCAGATGAAAAGACAGTTTAGAGAAGAGTTTTTCTTATTACACATATGGGGGTGGGAGGAGCTGCCTGTCATACTGTTATACCTGTGGTAGCTTTACTTTCGAAAGATGTTGCACTACCCACACTTACATACAGTCATTGTTCTGATTAGCTCAGATACACACAAACACACTCACACCTTTTGTTCAGCTTTCCAAGCAGTCAGACAGTCATAGCGGTCATAGCTGAGGGTTTCACATTATTGTTCCCTCTGGTGCACCCCCACCCAACCCAGCCAGAGCAACACAGAGAGAGACTGGCCCATGCAAGCAGCAGCAGCACAGCACAGCACTCTCTGGCACCAACTCTTCCTATAAAAGGTCAATAGAAAATATGTGGTGGTTTAGACCATTTACAACCATTTAGAACCATGTAGAAGCAACCCCCTCAGCCATCCCAGCGACCCACTCAGCCAGCCACTCACCCACCCACACTCTCACACATTCATCCACTCACTCACTTTCCTACCCACTCACTAAATAACTCATCCACACACTCAACCACTCAAACAATCACTTGCTCACTCACCCACTAGCTTACTCACTCACGTCTGTTGACAATGTAGGGTGGTACAGTGTTCTTGTTCTAGATAACAGTTATTAGTATGTTCTCCTCTCATTAGCTATATGGTGGTAAGGAAAAACACAAAAAAATGTTTTGCTGTTTTTACACAAACACACACACACACAAAGCGTTCTCACATGACCAAGAGAATCACTCTATTCACAGCTCTGACCACCCCCCGCACCACCATGCAGTATGAGAGAGAAAGAGAGAGAGAGAGAGTTTGTGTGTGTGTGTGTGTGAGAGAGAGAGAGAGGGAGAGAGAGAGAGAGTGTGAGTGTGTGAGGGAGAGAGCAAGTGTGTGTGTGTGTGTGTGTGTGTGTGTGTGAGAGAGAGAGAGAGGGTATTTGTTCTGAGAGAATGAGGAGCATAAAAATAGCTCAGAGCTCAGAAACGGAGGATATCTGCTTTAAACACACCCCACACACACACACACACACACAGTTCGAGTTAAATTGGTCAGTTACTGATGACTGGATGTCTGTAATTAGAAGTTTATATTAGTTTGTTCTGATATAAATTTACAATGCTACTATACCACATGAAAGTTGGTCACTCCTAGTACTCATACAAGTGACACTGACAGCTTAGCTAAATCTGCAAGACATCCTGTTGTCACATGCATTGCCTTTCATGGCAGGTAGTGCTGGGCGGTACGGCCAAAAATGCACATTACAATATTTTTCAAGATTCTGGCGGTTTCACGGTATATCACAGTTTTATTATTATTATTTTTAATTATTATTTTTTTGCACGACTGGGCTTTATAGGTTTGTGAGTTACTGTACTGTTAGGAGTACATATCATATAAAACACTAAGGCTTTAAATTAAGGCTTTGATTACTATGGGGTTTACTTTGTTCCACAAATCAGACTTTGTAATCAGAAAAATAGCTAAAGAATGTAAACAATAGACCTTAAAAATAGATACGCTAACAAAAATCAGTTAACAAATACATTCAAATCATCCTTCGAGCTTCAGTATTAATATAATATTAAAAGGGCTGTAGTTACTGCTGTGTTTTACTGGGATAAAAACACTCATACAGTAGAAACGGCAGCAGGAGCTGCTCTGATTTCTCTGCAGGACGGAGTTGGACCAACGATTGACTCTTCTCTGAAGGTTTTGTTACGCACAGCGCTCTGCGGTGCCCTCTAGCTGTATGGCGGTATGAGAGAATCATTTCGGTTCTAGTTCACCCCGCAGTATACCGAACGAACCAGTATACCACCCAGCACTATTGGCAGGGCTTCAAACTGCCATTTATCAGTAGGATAAAAAGGTTTTCCCAGGAATGTTTCCACCAATGAATTAAGTTATACCCAAGTATGCTTTACAATTTACACATTTTACACACAACCATTCATACTCAGCACTCATCCACACACTGCTGCCAAACGCACACAGTGACCCACGTGGACACAGGGAGAACATTGGAAACTCCACCCAGATAGGGATCTGAACCCAAGACCCCAGTGCTGGGAGGCGAACGTTCTAAATCACTAAGCCACAAGCGACAAGGTTCTTCCTATTACAGAGGTGGGCAAATGTAGTGTTAAGATTCTTGCCCAAGGACTCTTATTGGTGTAGCACAGCATAGTCACAAAAACCTGGAATTGAACCCCAGTCTTCCACAGGGGAGCTCTTTGCCAGACGGTGATGTTATCCACTGCACCACACCAACCTGAGACGACATTACCAACTCATTCGCATTAATAGGTTCTCTTTCATAGAAAAAGCATATTTTTGTCCATATAGTGTATGATATGATGTCAACAATGCAATTATGGTGCCTATTGCCAAGTAATCACAACAGGCAGGACAGGGTGTAGCTGGTAAAACTGCATTTGTGCCAGACCAGGGTTCAATTACTCAGCTGCACAAGCACCACAAAAACTACACCAATAAGGATTAGGGCTGGCCCGAATAGCGTTTTATGAGCTCCGGATATTCGGCACTGATTCGAAGCGAATATTCGAATATTCGTTTTTTAAAAAAGAGGTAAAAAAATAAAATAAAAAAAAGCAAATCACGGCCCCTTTAATCCACTGAAAAATGTTCAATTTGCTCTGACCGACGAGACATATTCACCCCGGATTTTTGGTGTTTTTATCCCCCATATTTTTGTGTTTTCACCCCATATTTTTTCTGTGTTTTTAGCCCATATTTCTTTGTGTTTTCATCCCGGAATTTCTGCTGCCCCACACGCGGCTTATCCGCTGCGTAAGCAGGCTAGGAGGCTGCTGCACGGTTTCTCCGCTGCGCAAGCCAGCCCAGTAAATTGCTGTTTGTGTTTTCACACTTAGGCTATTTGCTTAAAAAAACAAACAAAAAAAACGTTTGTTCAGGAAGTATTTTATATTCTTAAACATTGTTAATTATATTAGAGGACAGTCATTGTAAACTGTACTTGGTCTATTTCGGTTAAAGGATTGTGCAGGGCATATTACTGATTTTGTATTTTTGCACTTGGGCTATAAGCTCAATATTAAATATTTCGTTTGTTTAGAAATTATTTTATATTTTTAAACCATGTTAAATTATATTAGAGTAGAGGAAAGTCATTGTTAATGACGTTATTGTACTTGGTCTATTTCGGTTTAAGCATTGTGCAGGGCATAGCCGTATTACTGATTTTGTATTTTTGCACTTGGGCTATAAGCTCAATATTAAATATTTCGTTTGCTTAGAAATTATTTTATATTTTTAAACCATTTTAAATTATATTAGATAAGAGGAAATTCGTTCAGACATCATTTTTGTAGGCCAGGCTTTTGTAACCGATTTAGCCCCTACTGTTGCCACATTACCCCTTACGTTTTATTATATAAATCAGTTTCGAAGAGCCTGCATTTTTTTTTATCATGTATAATAGAGGTCTGCACGAGACTGATTTTTAAACCCACTCTTCCACGCTCCCGCGTTTCTGTCTCGTTACCGCTCCGCAAAAAAATTGCTTCTTTTAATCCCGCGCCCGCCCGCCACATACACATTTCTGCCGCTCCCGCCCCACGTTCCTAATATAAATTAAATAAACTACATTTAATGCTTCAAATTTACTTATATATTTATTAAAACAGCAGCGCTGAATAGTGTGGTCCCGTTCCTTACCCCAGTCCAAACACCATCGGTGTGTGCGTGTGTGTGTCGGTCCATCCTGCGCGTTGAGAGTTTTCTTTAGGTTTTTTTTTTTTTTTACAATTATTACAGTTTTCTTAACTATTTATTAATTTGCTCCCGCATCGTCTGGATTAAACTCCCGCTCCAGCCAATAACAGTTCAGTTCTGTCCCGCGCAAGATATTCTGACGGGACCCGCGAAAACAGAAGTGGTTAGAGTGAGGTGGAACTCTGGAAAGGAGAAAAAAAACGAATATCCGAATACCAAAATTAAAAACCGAATACCTACTCAACGAACGAATATCCGAATACCCGAATATTCGGGTCCAGCCCTAATAAGGATACGGTCGAATGTCAGCTCAGACTTGCTTTCTGGCCAATCTAGATCGTATCCAGATTGATTTCTGATTGTCTGAACTGCAAAAAAAAAAGCAAAAACAACATTAGCAGTGGACAAATTTGCAGGATCTACAGGCCCAGCTGCAACATTTGTAGGCAAATGTGCTTAAGGTTACTATGCAGAACCAGTATACCTCCATCCTCAACCAATCTCATTTTGTATCCAGACTAGAGGTTTAACAACAGGGTACTAGAGCATCCTTTCAGTTTTACAGTCTTACTTTACAGTCTTCCCCAATAAACGTATCCGTTCACTCTAATACTATAATTACATAGATATATCCTCATTACATTCACACTTATACAGTTTCATTCCATTGCCATTACTATTTTTTTTCCATCAATGACTGTCTAATAATAACTGATAAAAAAAACACTGCTGTCAGTGAACCTGGTTATCGCTTAAGCCAGGCAGACACTGTGCGATTTTTTTAATCGGATGCGTTCTGGAGAGCTCAAACAGCACGTTTGAATCGTTTGTCGTGTATGAACAACGCCTGCGATTCATCTGCACACACTGTACGGTCCGACTGACCTGCTGCGACGGGGGAGCTTACACTGCACGTCTAAACGCAGCCCGTAGGCGGAGCTTTCTTTGCGTACAAACTCTCGCTTCAACACAACGCCTTGCAAAAGAAAGCACTTAGCTTTGCTTATTTGTGCCCTGTTGTGCGCTGAAAGTCCACGGAAGAGACGTACATGGACTCGCAGGTGGCTGAGGCGACGTGGACTCTACGGGTTGTCCGTTTTACAGGAGAGCGCATAGAAAAATGACTGCGCGTCAGGCTGCGAAAGAAACACCAGCAGCTTAAATAAAATAAAATAATTGTATTTTTTATTCTGTTTATTGTTTATGTAAAAACTGGTTTTGCAACACTGAATATTAAACAAGCAATCGGTTATTCACACTGGATAGGGACCCTCATTTACAGTGCCGCTGAGCATTAACAGTTTAAAAGGGATTAATAATATATATAAAAAATAGGAATAAAAACTGACATTTATTATAGACGAATAAAATATATACGTAAAAAAGGAAAAATAGGACCTTAAAAAAAGATCATAAAAATTGACATAAAAGGGAAAAAATTATATCTTATGAAGATATATATTTAATGATTTGATTAATAAAAGAAGAAAAATAATTTAAATGAATAAATAAAAAATATAAAATATAAACTCATTAAAAATTCGTTTAAAATAACCCAGGCTTTCTGCAGAATAATCAAAGTTTCAGTTAGTTTCAGTTTCAAATCATGAAAACAGCTCACCAAAACCTCAAACTATACTTTATATTTGACTATATTTACTTACAGGTCCTTTAATTGTACTTACAGGCCCTTACTTATTTTTATTCAACTGAACTGAGTTCCTGTAGCCTCGCGCTGAATTCAGCTCCGCGCTGCGAAAGAGAGCGAGAGAGAGGCGCAGCGCATTTTGTCTGATTTATCTTGATTAATTATCAGTACATTTATTAGCTTTAGTAAGTTTAATAGCACTAATTTTACTACACTTCTCCGACCTTATTTATTAAAACGTTTATTTTAGAAGACAGAGGTTATTATGCGGGCAATGCCGCTCGCAATGCCACGCGCTGCGCTAAGCTGGCTTTGCGTGGCTAATATTCTGGAGCACTGGACGAGATTTTAATTAATAAATTAACATATTTATAATTTTAATAAATTTGCCCTGGCGAAAAGAAACGAATTATAAAATATAGCTTTATATTTCTGTGCATGTTTTAAGTTTTATATAATTGACGGGCAGCACCAGAGGCTGACAATGTGCTTTATTTTTCAGATATAATAGCAAAGTGAAATAAAATAAATTTATGTTTGCAATTTTCTCTTTTAATTTTTCTTTTCAAAAACTCCAGCTATTGACTGAGAATAAGCATCTGTTGAAATTCTTAAACAGCAGAATGCCTGTGTCTGCTATATTAAGCTATAAGTCTGTGTACCGAACATAAATATAAATCCTTATAACTGACAGAAATAAATATGACTAATAATTATTTATAGTTACTGTGCAGATTTTTGGGAAAACAGGTCGTGACGTTAAGAAATCGCCCGCAAAACAGCTCACACTGTGAGACAAGCGACCAAAATTTCTGGCATGTCAGAAATCCCTGGTCGCGTCCGACTGCTCATTCGCAGCTCCTATGGGCAATTAATCGGACATCGCTTCCCCTCTCACACTGCACGACAAACGACGCACGATCAAGCTAAAATTCGGCCCGATCATGAAATTCAGTCGCATCCGACCAGATCGGGCTTAAAATCGGGCTAAAATCGCACAGTGTCCGCCTGGCTTTAGTTAACCTGATGAAGTTCAAGTAAGAAGTCTGCCTTGTGTAAACACAAGCACGTGCTGCAACACAGAAGTCCAGTACAGATAGTACTACATATGCATCTCTATTGTTATGCTGTACTGTCAGTGTTGTGCTGAATGTCCTCTACCCTTAAGCAATGTTCTCATTAATGTTTATTTACAAACATAAACAACAGAAACAACATTCACACAAAGCAATCCAGACTGTTCTCTTACCTCATTCCCCAATGGTGGAACAAATTACCGGTACCTTCTACCACCAGAAAAGGAGAATCTCTCACTACCTTTAAGAAACACCTGAAGACAGAGCTCTTCAAAGAGCACTTACTCTCTTAACACCTTTAACTAACTAACTACTTCTAACCTCTTTTCCTTATTCCCCTCCTTTCCTCCTCTATCCCACTATTTTCTTCGTCTCCTTTAGGCCCTGTCTAAAGATGTTTTTCTATGTCCTCTATTGATAAATGTACATCATTACTTGAAAGTTGCTTTGGATAAAAGCGTCTGCCAAATATAATGTAATGTAATGTAATATAATATCTGCGCCCATACTGCCGAATGAGATGCATGTACCCAAAGAGGAAACCAATTGCAGCAGAGAGTCAGAATTCAGTACAACACTGGTACTGGCTGAACACATGCCAACATGCAAAAAGAAGCATTACATCTTATCTAAGCATACACATTCATGTTTAATGGTTACAAATCGGATACGTTTACGATTGATGCACACAACCAAAAGTGACTGAAGTCTGATGTCCAAAGAACAAATTTGACACAGCCCTAAAAATCTGTCACACTACGGAAAAATCTGATTTAAGTCTTTTCAGTCAGGTAATATGAATGGAACTTTTTATTTTTCCCTATTTACCATATTTTTCGTGCTACAAGGTGCACTTAAAATCCTTTGATTCATCGATTTGGAGTTCGGATGAAGTTTCTCCAGCACAAAGGCTGAAGCCCTATTAGCATTAGCTGCTAATAGCAGCGTTACCTCTTTTGCCATTCAGAGGTGAGTATATCAGACTGTAATCTTTGTGTTTACTGTGTTAAAACAAGCTACACGGGACAAACTGCTAGCTGATAGCACTCTGGGTTCCTCAGTGTACAGCTGTCAGGCAGCATGTACTAGTGCTAAGCCCTGCTAACTTTGCTAAAATATTGAAAATCTAAGCGCTTTACTCACCCAAAAAAAAAAAAAAAAAAAAAAACATTTTCAGGAGAAAAATCTGTGTAGAACATCCATCACTCATATAAATTACAGTTTTGTTTATATAGGCTCCCCCACAGCAAGACCTGCTGAATTAAAAGGGAAACACGGGGTCACCTTTGTTCCTAACTATTGTCGCTTAAAATGCACCTTAAATTGGTGCGCCTTTTGTCTAAAAATAGACCAGAAATATAGACGCCTAATAATAGTGCGCCTTATAGACCGCAAAATATGGTAACACCTGTCAAAATAACTATTTTTGTTTTGACGATATTCTGACAAAATAAAGAAATGGCAAAAAAGATATTGTTGCCTTTGTTGGATGATTTAAAAAATGTATACATTGTATACAAAAATCATACATTGGAATTGAAAAAAAAAAATAGAGACGACATGCCTACTTATTCACTGTCTTTCATAAGAAAGGCATAATTTATATATATATAAGTCCATATATTGTATATGTCAATAATGTAATTATGGCATCTGGCCTGGACATGTAGTTGGCAAAACTGTATTTGTGCAAAACCAGGCTCCAACTATCCAGCTGGACAAGCACCACAAAAACTACACCAATAAGATTATGGTTAGAATTCCAACCCAGACTGATTTTTTGGCAAATTTAGATTGTGTCCACATTGATTTATGATAGTCTGAAAAGCAAAAAAATCAGATTTTTGGTACATTCAAAAGTATCTCTTTGTGAAGATACATCCCAGTCTAGATGTTTTGCTGCTCAATCAGATTGAAAAGCATCTTTTAATCACTCACAACACAACAAAAAACAACCTCATCAAAACTAGCATGGCTAAAGTGCAGGGAGTCCAACAGCACGTCTAGAAAGTTACCAAAACCTACATTTTTCCAGCTTTGCTCATGAATATTCATACATGCAAACAGCATGCAAATATCTCTCCTCTGATTGGCTAGGAGCACTGCGACGCCCCTCCACCGCTCTGCCGCTCACTGCCTCCCACATCCTAACTGATGAGCGGTGATGTTGCGTCGCTTCAGCTCCGCCTCTGGGAGTTTCTCGAGCCAAGGTGGGCTGGTCTGTGAGTTTCTGCCTACGTAGGCAGAAAGATAATTCAAAATTCACCCGTTTTTCGGAGGGGGGGAGGGGGGATTTCTTTGCTTAGCTCCTGCAGACAATGGGGGCTGCAAAACAGTTTAATGTGCAGGTGTACACATTCAACTCGGAGAGACCTACTGTATTCCACAAAAAACAAGAAAAATCGGATTTTCGCGGAAGGTGACCTTTAAAGACACTGATCTAAGTAGATATGAAATATAGAAATATAGAAATTCAGTTTTGAGAGACAACTGCAGGCCTCAAGATTTGGCAGCTAATCGAGCAAAAGAGCCAGAAGGAAGGTTAAGGCCTTGATCAGCTGACTAACTGAATATTAGAATGTATATACAGTACTATCAGTGATATCAGTTCTATATTAAGAGACTTGTACTGAATCTGGCTCCAACTCTTTCAGACACAGCTGAAACTTGGTTCTGCATAGAGACAGACAGTCTGAGGTCAGGCAAGGTCATAAGAGCTGTTTGGTGCCAGGTCAGCAAAAATGACTCCAGCAGGCGAGTCTCAACTGAGCTTATTATTCAATACTATGTGTTATTGCTGGGCGTTATCACCAAAAATGCATATCACTGTACTTTTCAATGTTCTGACGGTTTCATGGTATATTGCGGTATTTTTGTTATTAATTTTTCATTATTATTTTTTGCATGACTGGGCTTTAATATAGGTTTGTGAGTTTCTGCACTGTTAAGAGTACATATAATATAAAACACTAAGGCTTTAAATTAAGACTTATTAGTATTGGGTTTACTTTAACCAACAAAATTACACAATATATGTAGAAATCAGACTTTATTAGCAGAAAAATAGCTAATGAATGTAAACAATAGGCGTTAAAAATAGATACGCTAACAAATTTAACACGGCTCCCTTTACAAAACTATATATTTTAATAAACAGTTTCATAAACACTATAAACAAACCTAAAATACTCAATGTTTAAGTATTCAAAGAGATATTTCTCAAAAGTTCTATTGCACAAGTTAGATACAAGTTTAATATCAACTTACTATGTTATTATTGAAGAGATTAGAGGCATTACAGTATTTAAATTCCCTTCTTTCTCCAGTTAACAAATTAATTCAAATCATCCTTCAAGCTGCAGTATTAATATATTTAAAAGGACTGTAGTTACTGCTCTGTTTTACTGGGATAAAAAAACTCATACAGTAGAAACAGCAGCAGGAGGAGTTCTGATTTCTCTGCAGGACGGCGCTAGACCAGCGTTTAACTCTCTTTTTTGACGGTTCTGTTTACGCACGGCACTCCGCAGCACCCTCTAGCGGTGTGGCGGTATGAAAGAAATGCATACCAGTTTAAGTTCACCCCGCGGTATACCAAATGAACCGGTATACCGAATGAACCGCTATACCGCCCAGCACTACCATGTGTTTTGATTCAACATTTTGATAAATAAATAACTATGCATATATACACACACACACATTTTTTTTTTTGACATAACACCTCAAACAAGACCGTAGAAAAGCGTTATGCTGCAGTTTTACTTCCTTCTGTTCTATAGAAGTAAGGCCAAAAATATTCGCCATATCAAATTTGCAACCAGAGTCTGCACAGTAGAGACCAGAGGTGTAGCCAGACTCTGTGTCCAAACCTTAAACTGTCACTGATGTAGCACTACTGGGTAGCCAATGCTCTTAGAGGCAAGTACAGCAACCCAGAACTGACACATCAGCCAATAGACGCCTGTGCTGACCAACAACGCACTACGAGTGACAAGGGAAGAGAGCGCGATCTACCCATTCAGAGAAAGCAAGACCAATTGTGCTCTCTCTGGGACTTTGGCTGCTGATGGCTGAAAGAATGATCCAGTATTCGAACCAGTGACCCGCCTTAGTCAGCTGGACCACCCAGAGCCTTATGTCTAAAGGCAGCCTATTCTTAATCATTTGTGTAAAATCACCCTTGCATTGATCTTCATCCTGGAGACTACTATATTGCCTTGATTAAAGGACCTCAGTGTCCTAGAGTATGAATATGGGATTAATAGTTTAGAGATGAATTTCGGTCAGCATGCACTGCTTGGTATGTTGACACCAGAATTTTGAACTTTACCCTAGAAGCAACAGGCAGCCAATGCTGCAACAGCAATTCTGGTGTAATATGTTCCTTCATTTTGGTCCCAGTTAACACCCAAGCAGCCTCATTCTGGACTAACTGATGTCGTGTCATAGGTCCATGACTAAGCCACAAATAAAGAATCACAGTAAATCAAGACATGATGATACAAAAGCATGGATAATTTTCTCTAAAGCCTAACATCTTTAATCTATACTTCTCAATTAAGGAGAACATGATTGTGCCAGCTTCCTTAAAAAAATACAATAAAAAATAAGTCAAAAAAAGACTACTTATCTACAAGACCAGCGAGCTAAGCTGCTGCTTAACGTCACTGGGAACACGTTGAGGTCACAAAATCAGCACCTTTGTTTTCTCCGCATTTAGCTTAAGGAAATTATGGGTTATCCAATCCTTAATAATGAAAACTTTCCAGTCTACTGAAAGCATCTCTGTTTACAGAGAGATAAAGCTGTGTATCATCAGCATAAATGTGATAAGATACTTAAAAATGACTAATCAAATTTACCTGGGGAATCATATACACTCAATGACAAATAACTCAAAATGCAGTTATGTCTCAGGCAGATATGTAAATGATTACAGGTGTGGCATGATTATGGCAGTCGATCGCCCCTAGTAGTAAAACGAGGAACATGTCAGATGTGTGCTGGAAATCCAATGGCTACGTGTTGCATCTCATGCCAGGGCTTCCAACCTGAGCTTATTAGTTAAGAAATCCAGTCCGTCCTAACACTTGCATGTCTGCCCAAGCCCAATCTAACCCACCCCATAAACTGTCTTTGTGAGCCCAAGCAAGATTTAAACCCAACATTTTTTTTAGTAAGTAAAGCCTTAAAACTGAGTTTTGCAAAACATTTTCAGTCTGTTTGAATGAGCAAAATCTGTTCAGAACGATGTTAATTAACATTGCAACAGAGGGGGAAAAAAGACCTATTTAAGAAAAAGGTTTACTAAGAACCGTTCTCCCCGTCTACTCTAATATAATTATCAATGTCTAAGAATATAAAACACTTTCTGAACAAACTATTTTTAAAGCATATAGCCTACCTGCAAAACACAAAACAACAACAATAAAGCTATGCACTGCACACTCATTAAACTGAAATAGACCAAGAAAAATAACATAATTTACAATTGCTTTTTGTCTACTCTAATATAATTAATAATGTTTTAGAATCTAAAATACCTAAGGAACAAACTATATTTTTTATTTTAAGTATACACAACCTATGAGCTAGACACAAAAACAGCAATAAGGCTATGCACCATCTTTTTTCTGTGTATATACACAGAAATATACACTTAATGAAGAAATATACACGTAGTGAGTATATATTCAAAACGAAATAGGACCCAGAATTGACCCTGGTGGAACCCCCAGAGGAAATATCATAATGTGAAAACTTAAAATATATTTTCTATTTGATAAATATGACACAAACCAATCTAAAGCCTTCCTTTATATTCAAATTTATTCACAGAACCAATTAAAATATTCTAATTAACAGTGTAAAAAATTAAAATTATATATAATAACACCAGACCAGACATAACATCAGCAACCAATCAAGAACTCATCTCCAAAACCTGATAAAAACTTCTCAAATAATACTACTGTCCTCAAGCACAACAAAAAAGTTTCAAGCAATTCAGACAAAACAAGCATTTAAACAATTCAGAGTGTATGCTCGTTTGTTGGCATGCGGTCGTAAGGTGTTCCGCCAAGGCTCGATGATGTCATGTCTGAACTGGCCCAGGCTCATGTACAGCCTGGGTTCAGGTGTATCTCAACAGCATGTTTTCTCTTAATTTGAAGGTGGTCGTTTAACGTTTACTCCTAAAATTGAGAGAAATCATTCTTTAAAATAAAATCAGGATTTTATAATGATCCAATAACATTACTGATGGAACAATTACTCCTAACATTGGGGGGAAACTTTGAAGATGAGACAACAAGACACCCTTCCACTTACATTACTGTGGGAACACTTTCCTAACATTTGTGGAACTATTTAAAAGGTCATAACATTTTTCTTTAACATTTTTGTGGAAAGATTTTCTATTGCGGTTTCTACAAGAACGATTTTTCTTAACATTGGGAATCCTCTCAAAGTATTAACAAGATGTTTTTAAAACTTTCCATAAACCTTACTGTTGGAATGCTTAATCCTAACATTGGGGGGATGTTGAAGACAGGACAAGACAACATTGTGGAAATACTTTTTCCTAACATTTGTGGAACTTTTATAGAGGTCATGAAACACAATTTTTAGAATGTTCAATTATCATTATTGTTGAAGTGTTTCCTCTAAACTTTTGCTCATCAAACATTTTTAGAACATTTAATTGACATTAA
Organism: Astyanax mexicanus; assembly: GCF_023375975.1. Lineage (NCBI taxonomy): Eukaryota > Metazoa > Chordata > Actinopteri > Characiformes > Acestrorhamphidae > Astyanax > Astyanax mexicanus. Next base: position 30,736,847 of record NC_064411.1, read on the forward strand.
TGTGTGAGATTTTTTTCCTAACATTGGGGGAACTTGACAACACCCCAATCATCACCCCAAAGTTCAGTTTGGCATCATTGTTGAAATATTTGCTTCTAATATTGAGAGATATTTTAAGAAAGTCGTGAAATGTTTCTAGAACGTTTCATTAACACTCATGTGGTAGTGTTTGCTTCCAACATTGGTGGACCTTTCAGTGAAATTACTTAAATGTTTTAAGAACATTTATGTTAAAGTTATTGCAGGAAAAACTTTTGAGAGGGCCATGAAACATTTTAGAATGTTCCATCAATGTTACTACTCAAACCTTTTTTTCCCCCAACATTGGGGACCTTTTAAGGCCATGAAATGTAGAATGTTTCATTAATGTTATTGAGGTAATATTTTCTCCAAACATTCAAGGGGGGCTCTAAAGACAAGGCAACACTCCATTGACATTATTGTGTTTTTCTTTTTCCTAACACTGCGAAAACTGTAAAGAAGGTCATGAAACATATTTAACTCTGTATTAACATTACTGTTGAAATGTTGTCTTGTTGACTCTGAGGGCAACACAACAAACAATATCCATTCACATTACTGTTGGAACATTTTCTCCTTACATTTGGTGAACTTTTTAGAAGGTCAGAAAACTTTTTTAAGCAGAAGGTGCCATTTACTCTTCTTTTCCATTAACATGCATGTGGGAGCATTTTCTGCTTACACTGGGGGACCTTTTAATGATTCCATTAAAGGGACATTTTAATAAAATCATGATAATAATAATAATAATAATAATAATAATAATAATAATAATATATATATATTTAGAATGTTCCTTTAACCTTATTGGGGTTAATTGAACATTCAAACATATTCATTTCTGTAGGAAACATTTGCTCTTAGCACTGGGAGAACTTCAAGGAAGGTCAAGGAACATGTCTAGAATGTTTCATTAACATTCATTTAGAACATTTCTGCTATAGTTACTGTAGGGACATTTGAGTCTAACACTTTTAAGGAGTTTATGAAACATTTCTGAAACGTTTTCCCTCCTAACATTGGGAGAACGTATAGATAAGGTTAGTCAAAGTTGTGGGAAGGTAAACATTTTTAGAATGTTACATTAACTTTCATTTATCCATATCTGTTGTAGATACTATAGGAACATTTGCTTCTAACACTTAAGAAGGCTATGAAACATTTTTTTAAAGTTTTCTGTCCTAACACTGGGAGCACTGTTAAGGAGGCCATAAAACATTTGTAGAAGGTTCCATTTTCATTTCTGTGGGAAACATTTGCTCTTAACACTGGGAGAACTTGTAGGAAGGTCATGAAACGTTTCTAAAATGTTCCATTAACATTCATTTAGAACATTTCTGTTATGGTTACTGAAGAAACATTTCCTTCTAACACTTTTAAGAAAGCTATGAAACATTTTTAGAACTTTTTCTCTCCTAACATTGGAATAACATTTAGATAAGGTTAGTCAAAGTTGTGAGAAGGTTAATGTTTTTAAAATGTCACATTAACATTCATTTGGAACATTTCTGGTATAGTTACTATAGGAAACATTTGCTCTTAACACTGGGAGAACTTTTAGGGAGGTCATGAAACGTTTCTAGAACGTTCCATTAAAGTTCATTTAGAACATTTCTGTTATAGTTACTGAAGGAACATTTGCTTTTAACATTTTTAAAAAGATGTTTTCTCACCTAACATTGGGAGAATGTTTAAGAAAGCCATGAAACATTTTAGAAGGTTCCATTTTCATTTTTGCAGGAAACATTTGCTCTTAACACTGGGAGAACTTTTAGGAAGGTCATGAAACAATTCTAGAATGTTCCATTAAAGTTCATTTAGAACATCTCTGTTATAGTAATTGTAGGAACATTTGCTTCACTTTAAAGGAGGCTATGAAAAAAATGTTTTTAAGTTTTCTTTCCTAACATTGGGGGAACGTTTAGATAAGGTTATTCAAAGTTGTGGAAAGGTTCCTTGTTTAGCTGTAGCTTGGCTGGGTCCGCCCAAACAGCAGCACAGTCTGAACAGCAGGCCTGTCTCCGTCTTTTGTTTGTTTGTTTGTTTGGGTTTGTTTTGGTCAGATTCAGCAGAGCACGATAACTGACGCTAACCTGTCTGTGTGTGTTTTTGACGCCATTGGGTCACGCAGGCCAAACGTGAGCCTTTAAACACAGGTTGCCGTACAGGAGGCTGGACTGGAGCAAGAGAGGGGAGTACTAATGTAATGCTGTGGAGGATTAAAAGTAGTAATAAGAATAATAGAGGCACGAGGGTCGTGCGTGCCTGTGTTTGAGCTCGCGAGACACGCGCGAGGAAGCTCGTGAGGGGCTTTAGTGACATCACTGATGTGTAACAATGTATCAAACTGTAACAGTTCAAATGTTTCAAATGTTTCAAACGTTTACTTCAACTTCAAACTCTGCAGCGGTCGGGCTGAATCGTTCCACCTTAAAAACAAACACCATCCATTTAAGGTAGAACGCTTCAGCAGCTCGCGCACAGACAGCCTGAGTTCTAAAGTTAGTAGGTTAGTTTCGTCTCGTGAACTTTTATAAACGAGCTAACTAACTACAGTGTTGAATACAGACAGAGCCGCGCACGCGCTCACCTCTCGCCGACTCCAGCCGCTCTCTCTCGCGCAGTCCAGTGCCACCTTAAAGCACGCGGAAATACACAGGCCGCGGTCCGCGTACAGCCGAAACTCCGATATAAAATCCCCCAGAAACCGGCAGAGGCTCGGTAACCTGGCGCGCGCCGTCTCCCACCGCGCGAGCTCGTCCCCCGGGGGCGCAGGTGAGGGGGCTCCGCTGCTCCGCTTCCTGTTTGTTCGGAGGGCTGAGGCTGAGAGCAGAGCCGGGTTATGGAGAGACTGTTCACTCCGTATCACCCCCTGTTACACAGCACACAATCACCACCAGCCGATAGAGGGAGCCCGCGAGGGAGCCCGCAATGAACCGGAGTGAATGGAGCCAAACAGCTTAAACTTATAATAACACTTAGAGTAAACTTTTTGTCGATCATTTTCTTTTAATAAAAAAATAATAGATTTTTTAAAAAGCAGCCAGGTTTTAAATCGTACACACGTATAAAAAGGTACGATATTAGGACTTTCATAATTGTACCCTCAAAGGTATAATATTGGTCTTCTTTACAGGGTCAGATGTGTTCCCTCCTAAGCACAAAGTCTTTCCTAACAGCAGAAGGTACAGATTTGTACAATTTAACCCTACAGACCCTGCATCCATTATAATGGACATCAATCGGATAATTTTTTTTTTTATGTTTTTTTTGCACATAACACTATTTGAGAGCTGTTATCCATCAGAATAGACCATGAACCAGCCAATAAATATATTTATAAACCAATGAAACAGTAACATGGCCCAGCCTACTGCAAAAACACTGGAAAAAACAGTAGTAATGGAGCCAATGAGGCAAAGTAACAGCTATTTTTTACTAATTTAACCCTCCTGTTATGTTACGGGTCAAATGGACCCGTCTTGAAGTTTGAAGACAAAAAAAAAGGATTTTTTCAGTATAAAACTTCTGCTTGTCTTAATTTCTGTAATCAACATATAATATCAAAATTGTTTATCTCAAATATTTGCAACCACCATCTGCAAAAACTAAACTAAAACAAAATTACAATGTTATGTTTCAATGTTATGCTAAACTACTGTTTTATATGTTGGTCTTTCAAAAGTAATAAAGTAGGGATCAACATAAAAAAAAGGGTAAACGTATTTTTTATGAAAAGCGAGTGAATTATTCTAAATGAACCATTACCTGTTAGAGGTAAGGAAAACTATTGCACTAAATATTAATTATATTGATAATAATTAGCAATGGAGTTAATAATGAAATATTCACACCACTTGTTAGGATTTTTTTCAGATTTCTTTTGGATAATTAAACATGCGAGGGTCAATATGACCTGGGAACACCACTGCTGGTTCTGACAAATGAACATAATAGAAGGGTTAATGTGATTTAGAACACATTTTAATCATGTTTTTATTCTTTAGGGATGGTTTAAGAAATGTTACACACAGGCTTCCAATGCAATTGAAATAAAAAGCTAATAGCCAAAAGGTACATACAGTATTCTGTATCACTGTACTAATAAACAATGTATATTTAATTACACATTTTTGTATTTGAAAGCCAAACTATTTTGGATCATCAAATTCTTGACACTATTCAGTGGATGATAATGTTTATAATCTTTATAATCTTTACTGGTACAAAAAACATGGGTACAAAAATTACTTACACTGAAAGGTACTCTATTGTACCTCAACATAAGGTACAGCCACAGAAGCTAGCTTTGTACTCTTTTAAGTAAACTTAAGTGTACTTAGTTTTCTTAGTGTGTAAAGATGCTAACCTAGCATTACTGCTACTGTCAGAGTGCTTCTACTCTGGTTGAAGTATAGATATTAGTGTTTAAAAATACTTCTATGAAAAGTTGAAGACATTTTAAGAAGGTTCCATTAACATTTCTGTATGAAAATTTGCTCCAAACACTGGGAGAACTTTTAAGAAGGTCAAGAATCATTTTTAGGACGTTTTCTCTGGCAAGGTTCCCTGTTTGGCTCTAGCTTGGGTGGGTTCCTCCAAACAGCATCACCGTCTAAACAGCAGGCCTGTCTAAAAGTAGAGTTTGGGCTTTTAAAAAAAGCAAAAAAAAAAAAATTGTTTTTGCATCTCTGAGTGGTCCAGTGGTCTGAGTGCTGCTATGATCAGAAGATCGCCGGATTATGTAGCTTGCCATCGGCTACTGGAGCCCTAAGAGAGAGCACAATTGACCTTGCTCTCTCTGGGTGTGCAGATGTTGCTCTTTCCCCTTATCACTCTTAGGGTGATGTTGATCAGCACAGGGCGTCTGTGAGCTGATGTATCAGAACCAAGTTGCTGTGCTGTCCTCCGAGTGTGCTGTGATGCTGCTCGGAAATGCTACATCAGCAGCAGTTCAAAAAGAGGTGGTGGCTGACTTTACGTATATCAGAGGAAGCATGTGCTAGTCTTCACCCTCCTGGTGTTGGGGCATCAAAGCAAACACATTTACAATATTTTTAAAGCATAGATGGAGTAGATGGGAAAAATTACATCTCTGAAGGATTTTAATAATTATATTTCATGGTAAAGTTTATAGTTAGAAAGTGGGGACAGGTAACAAAAGTTATTTTTTCAGTGTTCTAAGTAGTTTTTATTATTGTTTTAATTACATATCTTTCTTTTGCAATCAGGTCAATACAAGATGCTGTGCTTAATAATAAAATGTATTTTAAAGTTATTTTGTGTGCACATTTATGCATGTCATTTTCTGGGGAAAGAAATGGCACAGACTCAACGGAATATGCCTAAAAGTAAAATAAAAAATTGAGTCTAACTACTTGTTTAGAATTTTCTTTTAACTTTAGAAAGTATAATTAAGTATTTTGCTAAAAGAGCAGATTTTTTTGAAAAGCAAGTTTTAGGCTGTAAAGATGCTATCCCAGCATTACTGCTACTGTAAGAGAGCTCACCGAATGCATAGTTTCAACAGTATTCATATTTATTACTCAGGTGGAAGTATGTTACATGTTGTGGTCATTGGGTTTCAAGTACCAGTATTTGGGTGTAAACAGTGGAGAAAAACTGTAAGAAGGTCATGAAACATTTTAAAATATTATCTCTCCCAACATTGGGAGAACAGCTCTTTAAATTAGACAAGATGATGGAGAATGCAGGGGGTATGTTTGATACAAAATATGATTGAAATGTGCCCTGTAATAGTTTTATATTCTTATCTGCTGAAGATATGTTTAGGATGAAAGTAAAACACCTGTCTCCTCTGCATAATGGTTTGTGTGCCTTTGAATATAAAGCTTCTGTTTCTTCTGAATGAGACACTTCACTACCCCTGCTGGGAACTCTCCTCAAATTGAATTAGAGTTTTTTTTTTAAGATTGCAGTGGGGCTAAACAAGTTAATAAAATGAAATGTTAAATTACACTGTTAATACACAGCCTTTATTTAAAAATATCAGGACAATTTTTTAACTAATATTTTTAACTAATTTGAACTATATATTTTTTGTTACTATTAACAGTTTTCTTCAAAGACCTAAATACAGTAGCATGCAATGTCATTCAAAAGAAGAAAGATTGCGCATAAACTTTGAATTTGTAGGACTGACATCTATGAAGTTAGCAACTGTAGTTTTCATAACATTACATTTGTTTGTGTTTAGTGCTTTACCCATTAGAACCTGTATTTAAGTTTTATAATTATTAACATCTGTTTCATTGGCCCTAGAGTAAAAACAACAAACCGCTAGGAGAGAAATATGTGTTACTTTAAAATATTAAAAATATGTTTTTAATCATGTGCTCCATATGAATCCATAGGTTTTGGACTCTGACTCCCTCTAGTGTCTGAAAGCTCGGCGGAGCTTCTGAAGTGGGTCTTCTCCTCTCTGGAGATTCTGTGGGCTGAGACTGATAGCGCGTGCCCTGCTGCAGCACTTCCGTACCCACAGGTTCTCCTTTTCCCTCTTTCTCTCTCCCCCTCTCTCTCTCTCTCTCTCTCTCTCTCTCTCTCTCTCTCTCTCTCACACACACACACACACACACACACACACACACACACACAAATTCAAAACTGTTTATGTTTGCAAATTTACTAACTATAATGATTTTATCTTATTTTAGTCATGCTTATACTTTTAATTTTTATATATTTTTAGCCGTTTTTCTCGACTGTTTACACATTTTCTGAAAGCATGCCTCACACTCTCAGAATCTACACACACATAAAAACACAAAAAATGGGTAAAACCGCTTCTGCAAAAATGAAACTTTACATTCAAATCAGTGTTCTCTCTTCTCAAAATGGTGTTGTGTTTTCAGATGACAAACACAATCCATCAACCAGTTGAACACCGATGAGCTCAAAGTAAAACAATACGATTATTGGAAAACACTTCTCCATAATGACCATAATGGCATTTGCATACACGTACTACAGACAGTACATACATTATTGTGTTGTAAAATATTTTAGAATATTGTTTTTACACTTAGAACACACAAATACACAGTAAAAACATATTTTACAAATATTTTCCCACAAAAACAATGTAGACAGTGAACATCCCAACCAACACACAGTTGCGTGTACAGTGATCTACATACAAAACAACAGAAGAGGTCACTGTATACATTTACAAAAAAAAACTATGCTGTATCTGTTTCGGTCTGGCCACAGCACCTCATCCACATCAACAGCACTGTTTTCCCTGAACAAGCAGCAGATAAATATATCCCCTAGCTAGGTAAATCCATCCATGAAAAGAATCAACTGTACTAATAGTAAAATACTAAAATAGGAATACATTTCCCAAATAATTAAAACATATATGTTTACAGTCTTACAGAAACGTCCACATGCAGTACTGTAATACTCTACTCATTTGTACTGCATTGATATGCAGTACTGCACTTTTCTAGTGAGAGTTGATTTCTTACCTAATAGAATTTTCTTTTTAAAGTTTATAACCTTTTTTTCCACTGTTCTTAGGGATTAAAGGTTATTATTGTAAAATAATAATATTTAATAAAATATATATTTTTTTTTTAAACTCATTTAAATTAATATAATTATTATGACATTTAGTATTAAATAAATCTACGCGCATAAACTTATGACCCCGCCCACGTGCTGCGCTCTCGTGCACTGTGGGCACAGAGGGCGGCGGGGGTGATGAGGGGTCACGCGAGATTCCGCCGCCCGTGTTCATGTGACCCTGCTGTACTGAGTAATCACAACTCTGCAGTGTACTCAGGCAGCAGCCAATCAGCAGCCTGCACCAGACTACGTCAGAGGAAATTCCCTGCGCCCGCGGTACAGGTTAGTACAGGGTGGGGATGGTGGGGGGCTGGAGTTGGATTGGGGGGCTGAGTGAGTCTCTCACAGGTCTGTCCAGGGGTCTAAATATCACTCCCCTTCCTCAGGCATACAACTTTATCTTGAATCTCCATACAGTATAATAAATTTACTGATGGTCAATGATTAGAGAATGTTTAGAGAGCCATGTCATCTGCTCGTGTTGGTCCTTTCTGTTTTTTATTAATTCTGCATGTGTTTCTGTATAGCTTTAATATATTTAATGTAAAATGTATAATGTAAAAAATCATGAAAAACAAGAAAACACATTGAATGAAAAGAAGTGTGTCCAAACTTTTGACTGGTATTGTATATCGCATAACATACATATCACATGAATCAAAATGGCCTGCCTTTTTCTCGCAGCAACTTCATACAAACACTGTTACAATATATTTTTCAAGATTTACTCAGTGAACACATTGTTACACACATAGAGAAATATAGATCTTCACTATATAATGTACTAATGTATTTTTTGTACATAATATACAGTTTAATTTAAAAACTTTTAATTAGCCATTTTAAAAATTCACTTAACTATTTTCCTACAAAAATATATCAAGCTAGTCAAACACTTGCTGCATGTTCAACAATAAATAATATTAATCTTTCTTAATAGTTCTTATATTGTCTTCATACTTAGCTGAGAAAAAGCTACTACATTGCCTTGGTAAAATATCACTGTAATTAAACTATTTTAGACAATCAAAATCTAATCAAAATCTTGTCTTTGAAACACAGCAACGTCACCATGAACAATTTAAAGTGTCTGCAACTTTAGTTCAACCACGTTTTAAAAGAAATGCCAAGTTTTTCATCCAGATGAAAAATTGGAATTACTGGGAGAACTGTTTCACTGTGTTAAGGCTCTAAAGAGTTCATCACTGTCACAGATCAATTTTTCAGTCTTTTTCTTTGGCATTTTCCATTAAACCTGGTGCTCTAAGAGATATGATGTAAGATCTGTGCTATTTAGATGCTCCATCTAGTGTTCAACTACAGTAAGTGTAAATCTAATCAATGTCAGAGTCAGGACAGAGCAACTGCTTGGAGCCCCAGGATGCTTGACGCTCACAATTGTCAATCCATATCTGAGAATAAAAGTCATATTCAGTCATTCAATTTAGATTCATTTTAGATTACCTCATTCTTCTGGACAATTTAGAGTAACCTGATCTTCATGTTTTTGGACTGTGGGAGGAAACCGGAGTCCCTGGAAGAAACCAACACAGACACAGGGAGAACATGGAAACTCCACCCAGATACATCTTGAATCCGGGACCTCAGCAGTGAGAGGAAAACGTGCTAACCACCAAGACAATGTGCCTCCTAAATAACTAAAAGCTGATAGTCTAGCCTTTAGGACAAAATAATATTAATATAACTAGCATCACTTTATTTCTGTTTTTGACTTTGATATCAGTTTAACATAAGTTAACCTAGCTAGCACAGCAGTCTAGTGTGCGATGTGTGATGCAAAGAAGCTTGGTTGAAAGTTCTAAAAATTAACATATGTATAATAGAATAATATTTGCAATATTTACAACATAATGATGCTAAATGCTAGTTGGAAGGGTCCCCCGTGTATTTTTGCCTTGGGCCCAAACAGACTCTACAATCACCCCTGAATCTCATCATCATTATCATCATCAGTTCCTCTGTAGTGTTTGTAATGTGATCTAGCTGTAACTGGTTTAACACTGACTTCTCTGAAAGCATACTTTGTGTTTGTTTGTGTGTACTGCTGACTTCATTTTGTTAATAAATCTGAAGTGTATGTTGTCTGTCACCTACCGTAATTGTACATCAGGAAGAAAAACCTTGTGTTTAATTTGTTTATTTAAGAGAATTCAGAACTGCATTTTCTCCACAAGTTTCAATTTACATAATATAATTTTTTGGATAAATTTTATTTACAGTTGGTTAATTCACAATTATCTTAACACATTAATTGCTATTTTGTTCAGGGAATCAGCAAGTAAAAAACACAAAATAAAGCCTCTTAATTTCAGTGATTCACAGTAAATTAGATTTTGTTTAGTTTACTTTAAAAAGTTAAATCAAACTATAGAGACATGACATGTTATAGTCTGAATTGTACTGAGGAATGATCAAACTACATTCAGTTTTATGACAATAAAAATGTGATGAAGTAAAAAGAGGTGGGGGTTGGATGGTTTTGACAATTGATGTTTGGTGTACATTGACAGTTGGGTAATGATTGGTGGTTGGATGTGTATTGACGGTTGCTGGTGGACAACTGACAGTTGAAGGGGCTAATGACCATTGAAGCTGAACAATTGATGGTTGAAGGTGAACAACTGATGGTTGGTGATTGGCAGTTTGAGGTAGACTACTGATGGCTGAAGGTAGAAAATTGACTGTTAGTGGGTGTGAGGTGGACAATTGTCAGGTGGAGGGGGTGACTGACAGCTGGAGGTGGATGTCTGACGATTGAACGTTAAAAACTGATGGTCGGTGGGGACTGACATTTGGAGGGAGCGATTGACAGTTGGGGGTGGATGATCGATGGTTGGACGTAAATGATTAATGTTTGAAGGTGGTTGGAAATGGTTGGAGATGATTGGAAAAGAAGAATTGATGATTGGGGGACTGACAGTTGGGAATGGACAATTGACGGTTGGAGGTTGAGGGTTGACGCTTGGAGGTAAACAATTGATGGTCAGAGGTGGAGAGAATCATATCAGCCCAGAAGGTCAGACATCCAGTCATCACTGCTGTTTCCTGTGGGCTTGTTGGGTGCTGGAGCCTCAGTGAAAGATGAAGAGAACATGTCATCTGGACTGACACTGTTCTCTAATAGGGCCAAGTCATCTGAACCTGAGCTGAGTTTAATCGGTTCCACAGTGAATGTGCTTAGGACCACAGGATTACCAAAAAGGTCATTTTGCAAGGGGTCTGAAAAAGGATCAGAAGTGTTCCCCCCTCCGGTGGAGAATGGGTCATTATCAAAGCCAAAGGGGTCGAGAACTTCAGAAGCTTGCGAAAGTTCTTTTTCAGGACCAGATTTGGGGACTGTATTCCACTGTGTCCCTGGATCAGAACTGAATATGTCAAATGGCTCCTCTTGAGCTGATTGCTTGGAATCTTTTTGTTCTTGCGGGACTGAGTTGTCGATTTGAGTTGAGGTCTCACTTTCAGTAGCAGATTTGGAGTCAGTTTTCCAGAGCATCCCTGGCTCAGAACCAAATATGTCAAATGCTTCCCCTTGAGTGGACTGCTCAGGAACCTTTTGTTCAAATGGGACAGAGTTGTCCATTTGAGTTGATGGCTCAGAGTTTAGACTAAACAGGTCAAACATGTCAGTGGAAGGAGGCTGAACACTTCCTTCAGGGATCTGACTTAGTTCAGTTCCCAGCCCAGCATCGAAGGGGTTGTTCTGAGATTGAGTTTGCTCAGAGGCTGTAGGCAAGATCTTGTCCACCGAAGTGTCCTCTGGTTTAAAAGGATTTTCCTCCACTGCAAAAATAGTTGGCTCCTTTGAAGGCATGCTGTTATTGATCTCATTAACTGAGAACTCAGTGTTGAGGTCCTGTTGAGGTTGCTCCACATCTAAATCCATAGCCATATTTAATTCTTTAGGTTCTGCAAATGTTGCAATCTGAAGAGGTTCACCGTGAGTTGCTCCACTCAACAGATGTTCTTGATTGAAGGCAGTTTCTGAGGAGTGTTCCTCTATTGATGCTTCTTTTTGAAGTGTTTCCATTGCATCTAGAACTGGACCGTGCTCAGGCAAATTCAAGGAGGGGTCATAGATAAGTGTTTGAGATGTTGATACATCATGTGAATCATCAGAGATAGTTTCCTGAGGAGAAAATATTCCACTCATTTCTGTGGTCTCTGGAGGTACCAAAGTACTGCTCAGTTCCTCTTGATCTATTTGATGGGACATTTCTCTTGAGGTTAGAACTGCTGTTTCCTCTTTGTTATTGTTAGCACTCAAATTTTCGAAGGTGTCACCTCCAGTAGGAAGAGACATTTCAGGATTTTCTTCCACTTTCAGAGTCTTCAGTTCCTCCACTCCCGTTTCTACAGGTAACATTCTCGTTTTGCTCTCTTGGGTCTTCTTTGGCTCAGAGTCTTTTTCTGACGAAGACTGGAAGAGCTTGCTCAACAAGTTCCTGGGTTTGGATTCATTTGGAGGTTTCTTGCTTTCTGTCTCTTGTTCACTTCGATTCACCTTGTCCTCAGTTGTCTCATTTTCTTTCGGTCCGCTGCTGAAGAGTCTGGTTAGGGGGCTCCTCCCTTTAGAAAACGACCCCTTTTTAACAATCGATTTCTTGCTATTGTCTTTTTTAGCGGTTTGCTCTTCAGTGTTTGCAGCCGTACTCTGACTTTTAGAGTCTGTCCCTTCTTTTTCTTCGTTCTTTGTGTCATCTGGTGAAGTTGTTGCTGGCTCTGATGGCTTTGAAGGCTCTGAGGGTTTGAAGAGGGTTACTTCTTGAACCTCCTCAAGTTGAGAAATGTTTTTCTCCTGCTTAAGATCATCAGCAGAATCCAAGTGTTTACTGGAGTCATCACAGACCATTTGAGCTTCTTCACTCTGGAACTCTGGACTAACTGTAACTTTTCCATCATTTTCCATATTTGTGACATTTTCAACTTGACTGACTGTAATCTCATCCTTGAGAGCAGTGGAACCACTGGAAATTGCTTTGTTACTTTTGTCTGATTCCAAGACTTCTTTGGTTTCTGGATTAACTTGATCTCGTCGATCGTTTTCCACATTTCCAACTTTTTCAACCAAACTGACTGTGATCTTGCCATCGAGAGCAGTAGAACTACTGGAGGTTGCTTTGATACAGTTGTCTGATTCCAGATCTTCTTTGGCATTGGAAAGGACTATGCCTTCGCCTTCTTTGGAACACAATGGTGAAGCAAAATGGACAGTGCGTTTGGTTTGTATTGCGCTCCCCTGCTTGCCTCCAGAGTCAATATCATTGAAATGATTCTCCTCACGTCCTCTTGGATGTTCACCGGAGATTTTATTTAGCAATGAAGACTCTGTAGTGTTTGGTTTCAAGCCCTCAAAATGAAATTTAGATGTAAACTCTGACTGCAATGCTGCCCCAGTGGAGGCTCTTGTAGGAGAGGGTAGTTTTAACTTCTTCGGCTTTGCAGGTGAAAGCTGGACTGCTTTGTCCACTTCATACTGACCAGACTGAACCATGCTCTTATTGTACACATTTCTGGAGCTAAACGAGTCAATCATGTTTTGGTCAGCAGAGGGTTTGGTTTTCCTCTTTTCTGGAGGCCAGTTAAAGCTCAGTTTGTTCCTGGGGCCATTTTCAGGGTTCACATTTCTGCTCTGCAGATTTAAAACCTCAGTTGGTGATCTGACTGAACTATCCACACTTACTGATTCCTGTTTGGATGCTGGACTAATACTGGACTCAGTTTTGGGGCTTTCTGTCTTTGGAATCCAGGAGTCTTTGTGCTGTCTGAACCCAAATCCTTCATCATAGTTGCCCTTCCTCTTGAACAGCTGCTGGTAGTGAGATACACAGTAGAACTCTCCATAAAGAGAAGAATAGTTGTGAAGGCTACAACGAAGCACATCACATATTTAATTAATAAAAATACAGTAAATATTATTCAATTAATTATCAATTATGATTCTATTAGATTATGCTTATGAGAGCTCTCTTCAATACATTTTAATCTAAATAAATGATTGATAAGTGTAAACCTCACCTGAGTTTAGTCCTGCAGTGTTTACAACAAAAACAGCTGGTGTGGAGAACATGCTCATCAGCTACTATTCTCTCCATTGGGTAAACTGGAGTCTCACAGGCATAGCACATGACCTTTACAGATGATGGGAAACAATAACAGTAATATTATAAAGTATACATTAAACATGTAAATGATTACAGGTGTAGTCTGATTACACACTGGGTCTTACCAAAAGAGAGAGCGTACAATTGGTTCTCCCTCTAGCCCTATAAAAAGGCTCTAATAGGGTATTTTTTGGGTAGTGTACCTCTTGGTGAGAAATCACATTGCCCGATTTGTCAGCAGAAAACACAGCAAGGGTTTTCAAGGAATTTCTCCATCAGATTGCAGGATATCCTTGGCCTGCCTGGTCAACAAATTTATCACCAATCAAGCATCCTATGGCTTCAGCAGCATAGGAGTGGGAAGAATCTACCAGCCCAGCTGCAACAATTGTGGTTAAATATGCAGTTTGTCATAAGGAACCTGTACGCCATTCCCAACCACATCGTATCTTGTATCCAGACCACAGGTGGCCCAACAAGGTACTAGGGGCTCTTTTTAATTGCACAGTTTTACCCAATAAAGATATATGGATGTTTTATTTTTACCACTAAAATAATTTAATATTGATCAAACACTTATACTGATCACTTTTTTCCTTCTCTGATTAAATGGCTAATCTCTGAATTCCTACCGTCTGAGTGGATGATCTGAAGGCCTCTTCTGCTCCTACTTTAGACATGTAGAGAGCTGATCTGGTCTTCACAGAAGAAATCGAAGCTGAAGAATACACCCTATCTGTGAAAATACAAAGTGAATGTAAAATCCTCCAGATGTTTAAGGTGTCCCAGAGCTTCACATGAATCCACGTTTGCTCTGAAGAAAACAACCATTTACTGTATATTTTACAGCAATTCCTACAGTATTTGAAATGTAAAACATGCTGATTAAGTGACATCAATTAATCTGGTGTCTATGAATCTGACCTAGAGTGTGAACAGAGTGGACTCACCACTGGAGAGAACCGTCCGTATATCCACAGATCCTGGAACCCGGGTTCTCCATGTCTGTTGGTGTACCAAAGACCAAAGAGTTTTATTATATTTCTGTGTTTAAGCTTACAAATAACTGTGTTTTAGACCCATAAAGTAATAACACAGTATAATAACACACCTCATGACCTGAGTCCTTCCTGTCTGGAGTGACGGTCCGTCCCTGGGTTCCCTCCCTCCTACTCCCAGTTTCTGCTCTGACTGGGGTTGTGTGATTGCTCCGGGCTGAGGGGGTGGCATGGTTTTGAGGGCCACTCCGGTTTGAGAGGGTGGCACTAAGTCGAGGGCTGCTCTGGGCTGAGGCGGAGGCACTAAGTCGAGGGCTGCTCCAGGCTGGGGGGTTGGTGTGTTTTAAGGAGCTGCTCCGGACCGGAGGGGTATCACGCTTTAGGGAGCTGCTCCGGGCCGGAGGGGTTTCACGTTTTAGGGAGCTGCTCCGGGCCGGCGGGGTTTCACGTTTTAGGGAGCTGCTCCGGGGCGAGGAGGTGGTATTTAGTCTGGGGTTGCTCCAGGCTGGGGTAACGGTGCTGATTCTGGGGCTGCTGCTGTAATCCTGCTGAAGGCTTATCTTGGACTCAAACAGAGCCCTCAGAGCATCTGTTCCCTGCAGGTCTCTATAAGACAGAGCCTCCATCGACTGACTCCGGCTCAGAGAGCTCGGCCTGTACCCAGACTTTTTCCAGGAGGTGTTAAATGGACTCTCATTGGTCTGAACAGGGTTTGTCCTGAACTGGACAGACTGCTAAAAAACAAAAGAATAATGTGTTATTCAAGTTGGCTAATCACTGTAACATACAGCTCTGGAAAAAAAAAACTAAGAGACCACTTAAAAATGATAAGTTTCTTTGATGTTACCAAATTGATAACCTCTGGAATATAATCAAGAGGAAGATGGATGAACAACCAGACCAAGCAGAACTGCTTGAGTTTTTGCAAAAAAGAGTGGCATAAAGTTATCCAAAAGCAATGTGTAAGACTGGTGGAGAAGAACATGCAATGAAATCACAATGAAAACTGTGATTAAAAACCACCAAATATTAATTTCTGAAATCTTTATGTATATGAACTTGAGCTCTGCATCTTTTTTGTTATTTCAGCCATTTCTCATTTTCTGCAAATAAATGGTCTAAATGACAATATTTCTATTTGGAATTTGTGAGAAATGTTGTTCGTAAAATCAAAGAAACTGATTCAGAAACTGGAGTGGTCTCTTTTTTCAGAGCTGTATGTGAGAAACAAATATTTAAAAATATTTTTATGGTATGTGGACTATTATACCTTTAACCGACCTCCTGCTGGTCCAGCATCTCTGAGGTCAGTGCAGCTCTGATATCTGTCAAAACAACACAACCTTTAACATAAAAAAACTTCAGATCTCAGGCAATGAACCAAAACTACAAGCATCACAGTTCAAATTCAGATTGGCAAACATTTATTCCTCAGGCAAAAGTGCAAATAATTATATCTGTGGTCTGATTAGACTTTTGATTTCACATACTGCACTATAAAAATGCTCTCAGAAGCTACATTTGATGTAGTGTACCTCCTGGTGAAAAAGATCATTGACTGCTAGACATGCCTCTACAACACACTCTACAACAAGAAATTTTGTCTGGTTGACAGACTTTCGAGGGGGTGTTTCAGGATCATAATTTTTAGGAATTGCCCGGCATTCAGGCTATCCAGCAGCTAGCTACAATTAGTTTGAAGTGGTTTCGTAAATGAGAAAGCTGGAATTCTACAGATGTAAACTGATGAATCCAGGTTCTTTGTTGGAATGATCGAGAGTTGTGTTTGAGTTTGGAGCAAAAGTTTATTAGGAATGTCTCTGACAAATTGCAATATTTTCTTTTGCTGCCATTTCACCAGATTTATCTGGAGTTGAGCATGTATGGGAGCAGCTGGACAACAGCTTTAGCAACCGTTGAGTGTGCAGGATCTATAGGCCCAACTGCAACATCTGTGGGTAAATGTGCTGCAGGAAGCCGTATAATGGTGATGAAAGTAAGTAAAATTGACTAAAAGCTGTGTAAGATGCTGTACTAAGGTCATAAAGGCAAGAGAACATAAAGAAAGTAATGATGATGATTTAGCTCACCTTTGGATAAGCTGAGAGACATTGGTTCTCCTGTCCAGTGGGGGTCCATCCACTGTAACCCATGAGCCCCGACTCTCAGGGAGGTTTTTGAGGGACTGGGATCTCCTCAGGCTGCTGTTCATCTCTGACCAGAGCTCTGCCTGAAACTAGGACAACTCAATCATTTACAGGTCTGGGAGTGAAACTCCACAGAATTTACTTTTGTAAGAACAGTTTCTGAGGTAAACTACAAAGTGCATTGAATAAATCAGCGGGAAGTCCACAACTCGGAAACTGTTTAAACATGCTGAATTATTTTCCACACTGATGTGTGTCTAAAATTAACTGTTAATAACAGGTATGTGAAAACCATAAAAGTAGATGAGGAGAATCAAAGCAAACAAATAAAACAAAAATATTATACTTAGTCATTTATTTATTGAGGAAAATTATCCAATATTACGTATCTGTGAGTGGCTAAAGTATGTGAACCTTTGTTTTTAGCATCTGGTTCCATCTTGTGCAGCAATAACTGCAGCTAAATATTTCTGGTACTGTTGATCAGTCCTGAATATCAGCAAAATTTTAGCCCATTCTTCCTTACAGAACAGCTTCAGCTCTGTTATGTTGGTGGGTTTCCTTCCATGAACTGCTGTTTCAGCTCCTTCCATAACACTTCTACTGGATTACGATTATGACTTGCCAAAACAAAACATTCCAAAAATGTTACTGATTTTTAACCATTTTATGGTAGAATAACCAGCGTTCTCTAGAGATTCAGCTCTCGGACAGATAGAAACCATGATACTACCACCACTGTGTTTTACTACTTCTAACCCTACCATGCACACAATTATTGTTCAGTGTTCTCTTGTTGGTATACCAATGTAAGAATGCCAGAGCCAGTGTGAGAAACTAAGACGTTACTCTCCTTGCTCTCAGAGTGATGTTTGTTGGTGAATTACACCTGAAGGTCTTGAATTTCATCCAGTTGTGTGTAGTCTGTCTGTCTGACTGCGGATTGGTGGAGTCCAAATACTTTAGAGATGGTTTTGTAACCTTTTCCAGCCTGATAAACATTAACAGCTCTTCTTCTGAGCTCCTTAGAAATTTTCTTTCTTCCACAAACGTTCACAAATATGCTGTGAAGAGGAGACTTTAATAGAAATCGCTTCTTTAAAAAAAAGGGGCTCCTATTGATTGAAACCACTTGATATATATATATTTTTATCTTTAATTGATCTCCCAATTCTAAAGGTATATATAGGTTTGTCACTCACATATATGTAATATAGGATCATATTCCAGGGTTCCTGCAGGTCCTTAAAGAGTCCTAAAATGTCTTAAATTAAAATCCAGGTAATTAAGGTCCTAAATTGTCTTAAATTTACCATAAATTTGCCCGCAGGTATACATTTTTCAGACTGTGCATTTAATGCCAGTGGAAAAGGCACATGCTAACTTTAGCAGTGAGTTAGCTAACATTACCGGAAAGACAATTAGGGTTAACGGAGAGCTAGCTAATGTTAGCGGTGAGCTAGCTAACATACTAACATCAGCTGCAGGTTAGTGAAAAGTAAGCTTACATAGTAACATTAGTGGTGAGCTAGCTAATATGCTAACATAACAACATTAGCAGCGAGTTAGTTACGTTAACTAGTAAGTTAGCTACTGAGGTTAGTGGAAGCTAGCTAACATAAGTAGCAAGCTAGATATTATAGTAAAGTTAGCGGCGAGTTAGCTACGTTAAATAAATAATTTTCTACCAAAGGAAATATGACTACATTTTTGGGTTTTAGATTATATTTATTGTACTCTAAAAAGTTCTTAAAAAGCATTAAATCTGACTTTTAAAATGGTGCAAGAAACATGTTTTCTGTCTATTGAATCAATTCTAATTTGTCACATTGGTTTAATCTTCTTTTCTTCTTTTAGGTCAGATTTCTGCAGACGTCCAAGAACCACTGTAATTTTACTGCTTTAAGGTGGAGGTGCAGTGGTTTGTTAAATAACAGAAGCACATGATTCCTCGCACCTTTTCGCATGTGACTCTGTTAATGTTTAGAGCTCACCTCAAAACTAACTCGCGCCTCACTGCACTTAACCGACTGAAACAGTAAAAATGAGTTCAGTTTGTTTTAGTCTGAAAAAAGCAAGAGTTTAAAACAGTACACTGGATCAGATCCACAGACAACTTATCACTGTAATCAGACTAGAATACCTTAATCTTACACCTCTTTGAACAACCAAATTTGAAACTGAATATGATCTTTAATTTCTTAAAGAATAGTAACCATGCTGAAAATACTATAATAAATAAAAACAAAATGGAAACAGTGTAGAGAAATCAGAATTATACATTTGTTTACTTATACAAATTTAAATTAAAAAGTTACATACTACTACAGATAAAATGTATGTACTAAAGTATTTAAAACAGGAAAACAGTGTACCAGAGATTTTCCGTTACCTGCAGAGGTGTTGGTGATGTGTGTGTATATGTGTGTATGTGGAGCTCCTCTTCGCTCTGACTATAATTCACTGTAGCTTTACACTGATGAGCTCTTCACTCAGATCAAAGTCCTGCTTAAGCCACACCCACATCACATTACATACCTGCTGAATGTTCGCATATTAAATACTAACCACTAACCAAAGATTAGTAGTATCCTCAGATACGCCAGCCAATGTGAATCTCATAAAAGGTCCTGTGCAAAAGTTTGAAGTTTGTGCACCCCTGGTTTAATCCCATGTATTACAGTCTGGCCTGTGGGAGGAGCCAGTGAGGACAGGCAGTTTAAGTAGTTCTGCTTCTATATCTATAATCACTCTGACTGATTTGTGATACAATAATATTTTGTCACATTTAGTGTCATGAAGAAGAGGAAGCGGCCATTTTAGCTTTAAGAGAGCAGAGTCTGTATCCCAGACCAAGGTTGATGTTCTGCACTGTGCATAAGTTTGGACATACCACCCTTCAAATAACACAATTTTAGTTTAATCAGTCCACAGCACCTTATTCCAAAATGAAGAATGACTTGTCCAAACGTGCTTTAGCTTTAGCATACCCTAAGCTGCTCTGTTTGTGGCGTGTGCAAAGAAAAGGCTTCTTCTGCATTTTTCTCATATGCAGCCTTTCCTTGTGCAAAGTGCGCTGAATAGCTGAACGATGCAAAGTGACGCTGCAGTAAGATGATGATGTAGATTTTTGAAGCTGATTAATTATAATTATAATTATAATTATAATCCTCAGATTATATTAGATTTTTCTTGTTCTGCCAATTTGGGCCTTAACTAGAACTGTGCCTGTGGTTATTCCGTTTCCTCAGTATGTTCCTCACAGTGGAAACTGACAGCTGAAATCTCTGAGATAGCTTTTTGTATCCTTCCCCTAAACCATGATGTTGAACAATCTGTAGGTCAAGGGTCAATGAGCTTACCCAACAAATTTTGTGTTCCAATAATTAATGTTAAAATTATTTAAATAAATAAAACGACAATGCTGCACAAATTCGTGCACTTTTTTATAGTATAGTTTTGTTTAAAGAATTATTGCACACTTTTCTTTGAATCCTATAAACTTAATTTCACTTCTCAAATATGACTGTGTACATCTGTTATATGATATATTTAACTGAAATTGCTGATCAGAACATCCAATAATTTATAAAGAAAAAACATAAAAAATTATCAGAGGTGCCCAAATGAATGATATATTCGCCAATGTTCCCAGCTAATTTAAAAAAATCCTCTTACTGGAGTTCAGTTAATTAGGTGCTTACAGACCTGCATCTTCGTTAAAAGTACATAAACAGATTTTCCATCTCTGTTGGGTGTTAAAGAACAGTGGGAAAATGATCCTTAGTTAAGTCTGGAAGAAGACACTTGTAAAACAATCCTTTATTGTATCCACACTTCATCCATTTGTGCTAAACATAATTTCATCCAGTTAAAATTTGTACAAAATTTGAGTAGCAAAATTTAAAACAGATATCGATCCACTCTGGAACACATGTTTTGGACATGTACTTCTCTATTCCCCTTCTGGCAGTCAATTTATTGTTTCTCATCAATGGCTGGTAATTAAATAGGGTCATGTCCGTTGATTGCACTTTTTGAATTCTTCCTAAAGAAGGTGCCAACTTTGCTTTCTAAAGTCTTTGCTTTTACTACATTGTTTGCCAGACAGCTCATTCTCTTATTCTGAAACCAAAGTTCTCTGTGGAATCAAAAAGTTATTCCATAAAGGACGCGACCATTTTTTGGCTTTTGTTTCTGACTATCAAAGATTTAGTCTCTTGGATGCCCCAACGTAACGCCCCTATTCTTTTGTCCCAATATATTTTTGCTAATTTGCCATTCATATGTTCGGATAGGTTTGTAAGGGGGCCATAATTGGCCAAATGAACATTATACAAAGTAACAAAAACTAGAACCTTAATTCTGACATTCAAGTGTAAAAAAACTAGTTAACTGTGGTTTGCAGCACGGGACCAAGACCAGGAGCATGAGAGAGCACCACATGACCACAGCTCTTTCCCCACTTCATTTGAGAGGGCTCACAGTGGAAAGCTGTTTGTTATAATTAGGGATTAGGGGGTCCCGATCTGATACTTTGGCAATGCAATAAAAAAGAAAAAAAAAAAAAAACACATTCAAGTTGTCCCGTATTTTTTATAACAGATTTGTAATTATTATTGAAACAATAGTATCATTGTTAGCACAACATTAACAAATACTTAATATCCATATGAATATTTTTTTTTTTTTAAATGCTAGTAGTTCTGTTTTTTTGGGAGTGTTTTGTGTGGTTTGTGTGTGAGAGGGAGTGTTTTAAGCACAGTGATGCTGTGTTGACAGTTTGAGGAAAATGAAGCATGGATGAAAGTAGCAGATGGCTTGATAGTTAGCTTGCTGGTTTAGCCCTAGTGCTAATCGGCCATAAAACGATTTTCACAAACCCAACCCATTGCGAAAGCAGCAGGGGCCTTCTCAATGCACGCATAAAGCAGATTCTATAGAGAAATCATGGAGTAACTATGTGAATTTGCAATTTTTTTGATATATCAATGCGGCTATTTCCACTTATCCTAAATTTTAATAACAGAATAATACAATCTATAACAGAGCATTATTATTAACATCGCTACTGAGCTGGTAAATGTAGACACAGCACTGTTCTACACTTCAAAGAACCTCAAATCAAAGAACCCATGTTTCATACATTTCATTTTTTTTATTATTATTATTATTATTTTCACTCAGTCTGCCAAAAACATACAAACGCGCAAAGCCTGACTGTTAGCCGTTTCCTAACAGCTACAAATGTTGAGTCTCTGAGTTCTGTCCTTAGACCGCCCTTCTCACAGTCTCAGTGGGTGTGTGTGTTCAGTGCGAAAGAGATCGTCGTCCTTTAAGCATTCTGCGCAGGATCACCTCGATGCCGCCCTGCGTGCTGATCCGTTTGATCCAGCCGTGCGTCCTCTTCCTCTTGATGTTGTTGGGCTGATATTCCATACCTCTCTTCTTGGTGCGAACCTGCTGACAGTGCCAGGAGGGAATCTGAGAAACTCCGTCTCCCACGGTCCTGCAGCCTGCGGGTCTCCGCTCTGTAAACGGCAACCAGGAGCTGAAGGAGCGCAGCCCACTGCAGGCAGACGTCCCACCTCTGATTCTGAAACACAGAACAGTAAACATGGTTATACCTCCATTCACTTTCTGCACTGAATAAAACAATACACTTATAAATAAATGGGCTTCCCTTAAGAAGGCTGAGGCGCTGTCATCATAATCCAAACAATGCTTAACACACACAGTCCAGTCAGATTATTATGAACAGATGCTTGTTTCTACACTCAGTGTCTTTATTTTAACAGCTTTACTGAGTGTCGTGAAGTCCATTAATGTATTTATTTATCATTTTATTTCTAATTTTTCCCATTTTCTCCCCAATTTACACGGCCAATTACCCAACCCATTCACTAGGACTCTCCCTATCACTAGTAATGCCCCAACACACCCTGAGGGTGAAGAATAAAACATGCTTCCTTTGATACATGTGAAGCCAGCCACCGCTGATTTTCGAGCTGCTGTTGATGCAGCATTGCCGAGCAGCGAGGACAGCGCAGAAACTCGGTTCCGACACATCAGCTCACAGACACCCTGTGTTGCGGACATCACCCTAGTAGTGACGTGGGGAGAGAGCGCCATCTACCCACCCGGAGGGAGCAGAGCCAATTTTGCTACCTTGGAGTGCGGCAGCTTGATGGCAAAGCTGCATGAGTGTGAAGTTCATTAATGACCGCATTTTTTGCACTATAAGGTGCACTTAAAATCCTTTAAGTTTGCCAAAAATCATTAGTGCACCTTTATAATCAGGTGCGCCTTATGTATGAATTTTTTAATCTTTAAACACCCCAATGTCACTGCTGGCCTGAGAATAGTCCACCAACAACAAACAGCAATATGTGCAGCAACAGATGACACTTCACACTGCCATAAAAAAATAAACTAAACTGACTGAAATAAAGTAAACTGAATTATACTGCAGGATTCACATCACCTACTACAATAATATATAACAATGTCTATGTTATATATGTTCCTGGCAAACTCAGTATAGAGAATGGGAACGTGACGTCAGCAGACATAAACAACGCAGTGCATTGTGGGATTTTAGGACACGGAAGCTTCGGCAGAGACGGTTTGACGGGTGTTTGTTTGGCGGTTTTGTTTACTAAGTGAAATGGTGAATGCTTGTTGCGTTATCAAGTGCCACAATCGCTCCCACGACCGGAGGGGGAAACGTATTTCAAATGGAGTGCGTTTTTTTCAGCTTCCCAGCTTGGAAGCAACACGGAGGATCACAGCTCGCAGAGCTAACAAAGAGACGCCGCATAGCATGGGTGGCTGCTGTAAGACGCAAAAACATAACCTTCAGCAGTATTTCCCGACACATGTTTGTGTGCTCACGACATTTCCACACAGGTAAGGTTTAATCAAATCATATGTAACTTGCATGGTTTAGGACTGTTGGCTTGTTGCTGGCATTACTATCTAGCTAAACCCGAGTGAACAATCATAATCAATGTATGCATAGCTAGCGTGCTAACTTCACACGTCAAGCTGCACAGCGCAGTGTGTATGTATGTATGTGTGTGTGTGTGTATATGTGTGTATGTATGTATGTATGTGTGTGTAGGTATGTGCATGTGTGTGTGTGATTGTGTGTGTATGGTGTGTGTGTGTGTGTGTATGTATGTGTGTGTAGGTGTGTATGGTGTGTATGTGTATGCATGTGCGTGTGTGTATGTATGTATGTGTGTGTAGGTATGTGCATATATGTATGTATGTATGTATGTGTGTGTAGGTATGTGCATTTGTGTGTGTATGTATGTATGTATGTGCGTGTATGTATGTATGTATGTATGTATGTATGTATGTATGTGTGTGTAGGTATGTGCATGTGTGTGTGTGTGTGATTGTGTGTGTGTATGGTGTGTGTATGAGATTTATAATTCCTGAACTGCTCGAATGTGTAGGCGCTCACGCCACAAACAAGGTAGCTAAACACGTCAGGAATAGTAATTTGTGGTAGCTCGTTAAAATCACCTGTCCACTCATGATGTTCGTACGGATCAAGCCCATTAATTCCCTCAATTTTCTCAAGGTAGCGTTCCTTTGCTTCTTTGTTTAGCTTATCGCGGTAAGGTATCTTGCACTTGCTCTTCGCACGGTCCATTTATGTTTTGATAGAGTGTCCTAAAACATGGCGGCCGCTACCCAGCATGCAACGCGCCATGACGTAGTTGCCCACACTCTATAGCTGATTATGGCTAAAAATCCACCAATACCCCATATAAAACCAACAGAGCCTTTTATCTCTACCATAGCAATACAATACACACTTACTATAGGTGCAATACACCAACATATGGCTGATCTGAGGTCACGAATGCATCACTTCTTTCACAAAAATGTGTGTAAAAAATTTTATGTAATTACTCGTTAATAGATATTCTGAAGCCAAACTACAGTGATCTGTAATTAAATGGCTGGCTGTACTGGTGTTTATTAAAATTACACAGTATTGATATTATCTTGCCTGCTCTTTCGATCTATTAGTTCCACCTTAAATGCTGCAGTAATTCCATTCTGTTGCCTGAAGCTAACGGCATCACTGCTGCACTGTTTAAACTGGAATTTCAGGTGGAACGGATAATTGGAAACGGACGCTAGTTAAGGTCACCCGAAAATAAAAATAAGATAAACTAAAGTCATACTCACCCAGACAACACTGTCTCTCCTGCTAAACGCAGACAGGCCGATCGTATGAAGTTCATTTCTTTAATGATATTAATCCGTATGTATCTGTCTTAAGACAGTAAAAGACCTTTAGCTTTAGCCTGAGCGGATACCCCGAGCTCAGCGCTGCATAAACGAGGCGCTCAGTTCCGCCGCCGCCACTTTTCAAAATAAAAGTTTCACAGGTTATTCTATAGAAACGTCCACTTTTGGAATATTAAAATATCTTAAATTATATTTCTTTTTCTGACATTTAGGCTAGACTGTGTTATTCCATAATTAATTGGCTTTATGAATATGTTTAAATTACAGGTTAATTGTGTTGTTTATCGATTTTCTTTTTTAATATTGTGTGTACCAAAAAAGGTAATGCAGTGCATTTTAACAGAGCATATGAACAGAATTAAGATTATTTTTTCAACGCTGGTTTTATTATTATTATTATTATTATTATTATAGGTAAAAAAAACACCCTTTAACAGTCAGACAAGCAAAGAATCATTTTCTCATCGCATTTTCATGCGATTTATTTATTTTTAATTCATTAATAATAACAACAACAATTATAATCAAAAACAACAATAACAACAACAATAATAATAGTAATTATTATTATTATTATTATTATTATTAGTAGTAGTAGTAGTAGTAGTAGTAGTAGTAGTAGTAGTATTTATTTATTTATTTATTTGTGGGAAGCACCTTTTAATAATTCAATGTCAAAACTTTTTATTAATAATAAATGAAGGCTATCAACATTAAAAATTTTAATTCTAGTAACATTCTAGATAATTGTACTAATGCCATATATATAATAAATAAAATATTTTTACACACAAAGCATTTACCAAAGTAGAAATACAGAAAAAGTAATAGAAATACACATAATATACTAGTGCATCTAAAAAAATGTAATATCATTAAGAGTTACTTTATTTCAGTAATTGAGTTCAAAATGTAAAACTCATATATTATATAAATGTAATAAACACAGAGTGATGTATTTTAAGCGTTTGTTTATTTTAATTAATGATGATTATGGCTCACAGCCAATGAAAACCCCTAAATCAGTGTCTAAGAAATCGAAGTCTAGGCAGAAAAAATGTGGCGAGGAGACGCATTACCAGGGTCATTGGTGACAGGTACTTTTGGCAGTGTGGGCAGTGTGCCAAGTCCTACTGAAAAATGAAATTCGCATCTCCATCAAAAGAGAGAAGCATAAAGTGCTTTTAGATTTTTCGGGAAAACACTGGACTTGATTTAAAACAGTGGACATACAACACAGTGTGTGTATGTGAGGTAGAGAGTG
Source organism: Astyanax mexicanus (assembly GCF_023375975.1). Classification (NCBI taxonomy): domain Eukaryota; kingdom Metazoa; phylum Chordata; class Actinopteri; order Characiformes; family Acestrorhamphidae; genus Astyanax; species Astyanax mexicanus. Next base: position 30,763,263 of record NC_064411.1, read on the forward strand.
CGCAGGTTATGTGCACCATGTGTGTGTTTGTGTGATGAAAACTAAATATTTCTGCTTTATATATGGGCCATCGGCCACTTGTGCTCTCTAAATATCGGCATCAGTCATAAAAAAACAATATAGAACACTAGTTTTAACTTCAACAAAACTGCTTTAATGTTAGGAGCATGAGCTTACAGACACAAAGTTTAGCTGTGTTCACAAACGTTTAAAAATTATTAAGTCATAGTTTTGAATATATACTTTTATTTTAAGGATTTAGAAATTTCAATTATTTATTTAGCTATTTTCATAAAAATATATAAGTAAGATAAGTTATTTAAACACATCCAAGAATTTCTTGTTCATCCTACCATCTTGGAATAAAATAACCTTAAACATTGGTGACATCACAACTTTCGTCCATCTTTTTTTACAGTCTCTGGTTTCAAGGGACTGAAAACACTTTCTGCATATTCAGTTCTGAAATTAAACATATATATATATTTTTTACTTTATATTCCTTTTATTTACTCCATACTTAGCTGAGGTAAAGCTTAAGCTGTCCACTCTGTCATGAATACATATCGCAGAAATTAAAATAATTATAGAAAATCTAAATTTGTCTTTGAAACAAAACAGGCCATATGTGACAATTCAACATGTTTGCAACTTTAAGTCAACCACATTTTAAATAAATGCCAATTATAAATATATGATCAACAGTCAAAGGGGTTACCATATTTTTTGCACTATAAGGCGCACTTTTAATCTTTTAATTATCCCAAAAATCAGTTTAGTTTTCCGGCAGGACTAGCATTAGCCGCTAACCACACTAAGCGCTAGCTCCTTTGCTATTCAGAGATGAGTTTATCGGACTGTAGCCTGCGTTAACCTTAGCCGCTAGCTAATATCGCCCTTGCTTACCAGAGCAATCAGTGTTCCTTAGTGTAGTGCTGTCAGGCGTTGCGGCATTAGCTGTTAAGTGGCTAGCGCTAGTGGTTAGCCGCTAATGCTAATGCTGCTGCACCAAGCCTCATTGGAAATATGGAAATCTAGGCTTACTGTAATTAAATGGAAATGTTTACTTCCCCAAATAAACAATTTTCAGGAGAGAAATCTGTGTAGATTAATATCCAGCACTCTTTAAAAGAAAAATGTTTTTAGAAAATGTAGCCACCTTGTATTTTGAACAAATACAGAAGAAGGAAATGCCACTACTGGGGGTCTTCCAGTGTAAATGTCGTACCGGAAACTGTAAACTCTTAAATGAGTGGAGCAGGTGTTTAGAAAAACATAAACACAAAAGTATTCTCATGATATTCAGAGATATAATATAAAACATATATATTTTACTGTTTTGATATTTAGAATTTAATTCTGATTTAAACTGCTGATACATACAGCAACGTGAATCAGTGTTTTTTCTGATATGGCATAATTTTATGTTTCTAATACCATATTGCTCTTCTCATTAGTTCTTCTTCTTGTTCCAGTGAAGGTTTCCTTTAGTTTTCCTTTAGGTTTCTGGTGTTTTTCATGTTAAACAGGTAGAGATGGACAGAAGATGGCCCAAATGCATGTTGGTGTCTGTGTAATAATTGTAAAACAGCTTTCGATTCACCAGTTCAATAAAACAGAACTATAGTTAATTTGCAGAAGTGACTTTATTTAGACAGTTACGGACAAAAAACTGCAGGTCTGAGAGAACATCCTCAGCTTCACTCTTCATCAAATCCTTTCTGCAAACACAATAAACACAAATATATATTTAATAGGAGGAATCAGTGTAATTCTGTGAAATTAGCATTTTATAGTCCACAGTGCAATTTCAGCTTTAATGGAGGAATACTGTAAGATTGGATATGGATTAAGAATATTCACCTTGGTGCCTGGTTCACGACTCTTTGCTCGCATTTTGTTGACCTGCGACTCAGCGATGTCGGCCCTCTCCGAAGCTTCATCCAGCTCGTGCTGCAGTTTCCGGAATTTTCCCAGATGAACGCTGGCTTGCTCCTCCTGAGATACAACAGATCAAAACTGGGTTAGAGAAATGGGTGTGTTCAGGAGAGTCTGAATGAGGGTCTGAGACAGTCTGACTGAGTGATTCTGGTTACAGCATATGACTGGAAGAGTGTCTGGGAGAGTCTTATGCCGAGCTCAGACGGCAAGATATTTTTGTCTCTCACGATGTTCCCTATGTCAGATTAAGCAGTCCTCTTTATTTCGTGTCGTACTCGGGGAATTGGCAACACTATACATTTAGTCATTGACCAATCATCATCCACATCTTTGCACGAGTTCATAAGTGTTTGCGGAGCAAATAATCTGACAATCATGGCTACAAAATGCTTTGCGTAATGTTATCAGTTTTGCGCAATGAAAAAAAAAGTAGTAATAGTGACTTATAGTTACTGTACACATTTTTTTAAGCATTTTGCACAACAATTTGCACTTTTTTATGTTGGTTCTTATGGGATGGTGGTGTTTTTTTTGTTGCAAATGTTCAAATGGAAACATTACTATGTGTACAGTATGTGCAACATCTGTAAACAGTATTTGCACTGTCTAAAAAATAATATAAATACAATATTCTAAAAATATAAAATGCCTTGAAACGGCCCTGACATTACAGAGTGTCCATCGCCTTAGAAGCATATACGCTCTGTCTTTCTATTGGTCAGCGCCAGGGTGCATGTCGTGTAGTATTTTAACAAAACCAAAAATTTGAACAGGCTAATCTTTTTTGCCAGACAGTCGACTGGCTTTGACAATATCTAAATTTGTGTAGTCTGATCCGGGCATAAGAGTGTCTTAGACCATTTTAGTGACTCTGGTTCGTTTGTAACCCTTAGTGGTTCGATTGAGCAGGTGTGAAAACAGTAATCGCACTTGAGTGTGGATCAAAACAACCGGAACAAGACCTGCTAGTGGAGATGGTCTCGGTCCGGTACCAAATGAACTCTGTAGAGGTTCGCTTGTGGTGAGAACGTGATCCGGTCTCGATCTGACCCAGCTATCAAATATACTTCTTTTATTTGAGCTAAACTTCTGATAAGGCACAGTTTAATCTGATATATTATCCAGATTACGCTAATTACCACAGTTGTTCATTACTATGAACAAACGCTGTCTCTGCTCCATGCTGTTTACATGCACGGTATGTGCTGCGTTCACTACAAGCAGCCGCGTGACTCAGTTTACTACGTGTACATCTGCGCTGCACGTCCCACTGAAAACATTTTGGTGTGTTAAGGTATATGACTGTGAGAAACTAGAACTATTGAGAGAGAGATAGAGATGTGTAAAGAGATTAAGAAAGTTAGAGTGTCTGATACAGTCTGAGAGCACTCACAGCATCTTCAGCAGCTCTCTTGTAGGCTTTAACCTTCAGCTGGAGTTTATCCACCAGGTCCTGGAGACGGGCAATGTTCTTGCGGTCCTCTTCAGTCTGTAGAACAAATCCGGCATTTTAAAACCAAAAAATTTGTTTAAAAGGTGATTTAAGAAGGAAACAGACTCTACTCATACCTGGTAGGTGAGCTCTTTAATGCGACGCTCATATTTACGAATTCCCTTCACAGATTCGCTGCTTCTCTTCTGCTCTGCTTCAATTTCACTCTCCAGCTCTCTCACCTGAAATCAGATCATAAACAGATTCAGATCATTCATACAGAGTTCATTCTAATAATTTTTTATTTTTTTTTGTGTGTGTGTATGTGAACAGACATGTTAACGTGATGCAGCTAACATTTTTACCATTCTAAACTAGGGCTGCACCATAATGGAAAAAAATAACATTACAATAGGTTCTGTGCAATATATTGCAGTAGTAAAAAAATATTATTCTTTTTTTCTTTGATAAGGTTGAAAAGAAATGATCCTCTGTAGTGGATTTTGGGTATTGCATGGCCTCAGAATGTGGTTTGTGTAGTGGAATTGTTTTCATTTTCACGCAAATTTCTCCTAATATTTCTCGTCATTTCATGAACATAAGAAACAGGAAGAAGAAAGAAACAAATCTAAAAACTAAAACAGACGAACTCCTCCCTTTTGTTTGCTAGTTTGTGAGGCCCAAATGTGTTTAAAAAAAAACACAAAAAAATTTGGATATTTTTTCATCCTTACTCAGCCCTCAGCTTTAGCAATGGCAATCCTGTTGTCACTACAGCAAACAGTGAATAAAGGCTGCGGTTTGAAAGTGCTAAAAAGTTTTTAAATCTTAAAAAAATAAAAATAAATAAAAACTCTTTTTTAAAAGTGTTTTTTTGGCCACACCCCCACAATTGATGTCCTTATTGGAAAGCAAAATGTGTCCCCTTGATAGTAGAGGTGGTTTCAAAGAGACTGCCTAAAAAGGGTGCTTGAATATGTATAGCATTATTTGATCACTACAGTCAGTGGACAAAACATTAATTGCCAGCCTTAGAAGTATATTTTAAACAGATATATTTTGCCCTGGGAATGTGTGTCATGGAAAGTGACAACAGTGCAAATTTTCCTTTTGTTTCAAACATTAAAAAAGTTGAAAAAATAATTATTCTACATCCTACAATGTACACTGATTAGCATGTGCACTTTGTGATAATTACGTTGATGCCAAAACAATACCTATGTCCTACTCTGAACCCTCTCAACGTTCTGCTGTAGTTCTGCAGGTGAGGAACTCACCCTGGCCTCCAGCTTCTGCACTTGTTTCTTGCCCCCCTTCATGGCGATCTGCTCCGCCTCGTCCAGACGGTGCTGCAAGTCTTTGATGGTTTGCTCCATGTTCTTCTTCATGCGCTCCAGGTGGGCACTGGTGTCCTGCTCCTTCTTCAGCTCCTCAGCCATCATGGCTGCGTCGGTGATGGCCTTTTTGGCTTTCTCCTCAGCATTCCTGCACTCCTGGATGGCGTCCTCCACCTCAGTCTGGAGCTGACAGGTGTCTGCTTCCAGTTTCTTCTTCTGGTTCAGAAGGCTGGTGTTCTGCAGGAGGAGAATCACAGATTTGATTGATGTTCTTTTAAATCAACGATTGAACAGAACAAATAGGATGAAAGGATGGGTTACCTGGGAATGCAGGAGCTGCACTCTCTCGCTGACATCCAGCAGTTCTTGTTCTGCGAGTTTGCGTCCTCTCTCCGTCTGCTCCAGAACATTTCTGAGCTCCTCCAACTCCGCCTGCAGGAGGACGTTACGTCTCTCTACGATGGCGGTGTTCTCCTTCAGATCATCGTTGGCTCGCTGAGAGTCATCCAGCTGAAGCTGGCAGTCCTGAATTGGGGGAGATCAACATCATGAGTTTGTTACTGGTTGTAATATATAAACATTTTTCCAAATAAGATGGGAAGCTGTGTTAAATGTAAACAAATGTAAAAAAAAAATACAGAATGCAATGATTTGCAAGTCATGCCTGATTTAAAGCAGTGCAACCTGAGGGCCAGAAGATCACCAACATTCAGTACTAACCATCTACTAACCATTGTCCTTATCACACAGGAATTTCTCCAGATTATCTGAATCTTTTGATACTATTATGTAATTATTATGTGTTCTCAATTTTACGTTGAGGAACGTTTTCTCAAGAGTTTTGCAGATTGTTTTGCAGATTGTTTGCAGACTCTGCCTCTTTAAAATGTTCTTTTATTCCAAGTCATGTGAATTAATGGAAAATTGCTCCTATTGCAACTGTTTTTATTAGTACTACTTACATTTCCAGCCTTTTGTTGCCTAGTCCCAATGTTTTTTAAATGTTTTTCATTAAATGGTAAAATGCCTCGCTTTCTTTAGCCCTATCCGGATGGGATTAATTTCTCAGGGGGTCCTGGGATAATTTTCTTTTTTAAAGGGTGTCCTCTGTGATTTTATTCCTGTCCGGAACGATCATGTATGTGTTTTTCTCAGACAACCTCTGAGAAAATTACAGGCTGAATTACTTACTGTTTTTCGCTGATCGAAAACGCTGAATGGAGATCTACGAAAACACAACATCGAGTGGAAATGGAGGAGCTATTAAACGCGATGTCATGTGACCGAGAAAGCCAAAAAACTCACTGGTTCTACTGTTTTTTCAATTGCAGTCTGGATGCAAGAGTTTTATCACTGAGTAGAAGTGTGAGATATTTTTTATAGAAGTCAGGCTTTTGCTCTATTATGAATAAAATATGGTTGTATGAGATTTGCAAATCACTGCATTATTTTTAATTACACTTCTTACTTCTTATTTACACTACTTTTTTTAAGAAACCCCAATTTTATACTGAAATTGAGGTTTATACGTGTCTTACCTTCAGGTTAGCATGGAGACTCTTGAGCTGCTTCTGGGCCTCGGCCGCCTGCCTGTTAGCCTGACTCAGCTGGATCTCCATCTCATTCAGATCTCCCTCCATCTTCTTCTTTACCCTCAGAGCCTCGTTCCTGCTGCGAGTCTCAGACTCCAGAGAGCTCTGCAGGGTGTCGATGGTCCTCAACAGATTTCTCTTAGACTGCTCCATCTCCTCGTCCTTCTCAGTCAGCTTGCGTTCAATATCCGCCTTTATCTGGTTGAATTCCAGCTGCGCTCGGAGAATTTTACCCTCCTCATGCTCTAAAGATCCCTGCCAGAAGAAGAAAGAACTGTCAGTCGTCATAAAATGGCAGTGGGGGATTTGTTTTGCTCATTCTACTTACGGTGCCTGTGCACTTAAAGTGAGTAAGATTTTGGCAGCAGAATCCCGTACAGAGTCTAGAAAAGCAACTCGCAAAAGTGACATACTACAAATCAATCAGTGTAGATAATGATGACAGGAGGTAGTAAAGTTCTTTACTGGACTCCAAACTGCTGTGTGAAACCAAAGCTAACCTGTATACAAAGAAACACGTTACCATGGTTAAGACTCACATCTGTACCCTTCTCTTACCTCTGCCTCCTCCAGGGCAGCTTGGATTTCAGCCTTTTCTTGCTCCAGCTGTTTTCTGACCTTCTCAAGCTCGTGAACTGTCTTCCCACTTTCCCCCAGCTGCTCGGTTAAGTCCGTTATCTCCTCTGTGGACAGAAAATATTGGGAAATGAAGATCATGTGGAAGTATTGCAGAGAAGTATTTCAGATGGGGTGAATGATCAGACCTTGGAGGATCTTGTTCTCCCTCTTCAGTGTCTCCAAATGATCCAGAGATTCCTCATAGGAGTTCTTCAGCTTGAAGAGTTCAGTGCTCAGAGATCTGGCTTCCTTCTGAGAGCTCTCTAATTCACACTGAGATTCCTCATATTTCTGCTTCCACTCGGACAAAACCTGAAAATCACACAAAAAAGTATAGACACAGTTAATTTTATATCACGTTTTAACATGGTGATACAGTTTCCCTTTTTTACTCAGAGAGATTCTAGCCAATGATGAATTTTCAGAAGGCCATGCCTCTTTACCACTGTTTATTGAGTGTTTGTTTAGATTTACCTTATCAAAGTTTCTTTGTTTTTTGTCCAGAGCTGCAGCGGCTGCGTTAGATCTCTCCATGTCCACCATCAGGTCTTCAATCTCGTTCTGAAGCCTGTGTTTGGTTTTCTCCAGAGAGGAACATTTAGCGTTGACTGCTTCCACAGCCTCTTCTGCATCCTGCAGACGCTGAGCCAGTTTCTTCCTGTGAGCATTACAATTAATTTTCTGTGTTTACACAGAGATAAGTGAACACCCCCTGGGTGTCTAATTGTAAATACAAAGGGTAAGAAGCAGCACATCATCAGCTGTTTAAAGACTGACCAATTAACTGATTAAACAAGTGGTTCTTACTTGGCTTCTTCTAGCTCCTCCGTTCTCTGGATGGCATCAGTTTCGTACTTGGTCCTCCACTGAGCCACTTCAGCATTAGCTTTAGAGAGGCTACGCTGCAGCTCAGCTTTAGCCTCCTGCTCCTCCTCGTACTGCTCCCGCAGCAGGTCGGAGTCATGGCGAACAGACTGCACGGCATGAGCCAGAGCGTTCTTCGCCTAAAGGAAGCAGAGCAGAGAGCTTCAGCGCACCATATTCATCAGTTTTTAATATCATCCTAATCAAACACAGTAATAAACAATACAGTTTTTCAAACATTTAAAAAACTGTTCAGGTTTTACCTCCTCCTTTTCTAAACATCAGCATCGGCTTTACATCATAAATTTGCAGTTTAAATGGTGCTTTTTGATACAGAGCAAACACAATGTAGCAAATGAATCAGTAAAATAACTGTACTGTATTATATAGCACATTCAATTACAGTGTATACTCATTTTAAAGGGATCTCAGAGGCTATGTTTGGATATTGTACTGCTATTGACTGGAACCGTATCATTTATACTGATAAATCCAGGTTCTGTTTAGGATTCAATGGTGGTCAGGGTTGAGTTTGGAGGCCTCGTTTTGCACCACCTTAAATTCTGCCATTAGACACACTGTGCTAACATTCTACGGCCATGTGTGTCGCCTCTTATGGCATGATTTCCGATAAAAAATATTTAGCAGATATATTTAGATAATATTTGCCCACACACAGCATGAGTTTCCTAAAAATATATCTCCCACATTTCCTCATCCTGCCAGAGTAGCCAGATTTATTAACTTTTTCAGTTTTCCCCACATAAACCCATCTTTTCCTTCAAATATCTTTCCCTGTTATCACATGTTATATATCATCATTACAGTCACACTTCCAAAGTTTTATTCCATTCAAACAACTCAAACAACAATATTTGCAGTGACTACCTTCACTTCCTCCTCCAGCTGCCGTTTCAGGTCCTCCAGCTGCTGGCTGTATGACTGTTTTCCTCGTGTGAGCTGGAAGATCAGGGATTCTTTTTCCTCTAACTGTCTCGAAAGTTCATCTGTGGAATTTTAACCAAAACATAAAGTTTTATATTGATGCTATAAACTAATATAAGTCATAATAATCTGTTCATCACAGGACTCTTTACATACCATTCTCCGCCTGAAGCTTCGCTTTCTGGGTGGAGAAATCATTCAGGGATCGTTGGTTTTCTTCACATTTGTTTCGGTATTCATTCATCTGGTCCTCCAGAGTCCTGCTCATCTTCTCCAGGTTAGTCTGTTCAAATATTAATTGATCAGATGCCTCAGACAAATCATAATTTTTTCATATTCTCTCCCCAACTGAGCCAATTAACCCACCCACTCACTAGGACCCTACTACTTGCAATGCTTTTACCACTAGGATGGTTAGAACAAACACATGCCACCTCTGATACTTTGTGAAGTTAGCCTTCATTGCCTTTTTTCTAGTCATCTATCACTTGGCAGCCAATACATTCAGAGGAAAGTGCTGGATCCCCAGGCTCTGATACATCACCTAACAGATGCCTGTACAGCAAGATTCACAATGGGAGTGATGAGGGGATCCATCTACACACCCACATAGAGCGTGGTCAGTTGTGCTCTCTCGGACTCTGGCTGTTGATGGCTTAAAATTTACTCTTTAAAAGGAATACGTTTAAATTTATTTATTTATTTATTTATTTTTTTGTTGCTTCATTATTTTTTATCATTTTTTGATGACTTATTATTATTAATAGGAGACAGCTATCCACACTAAAAAGCTGTGTAATTTATCTCTTCAGAAGGAAGTGCTGGATCCCCAGCTCTGATACATCAGCTAACAGAGGCCTGTACAGCAAAAATCACAATAGTAGTGATGACGGGAACCATCTGTCCATCCAGATAGAGCATGGTCAATTGTGCTCTCTCTGACTCTGGCTGCTGAAGGCTTAAAATCCACTTTTCTAGAGGAATGCATATTTTATTTTTAGCTGTTGTTGTTGTTACATTTATTTGGCTTTTCCTGTTTTTATTATTATTTTTGATGACTTTTTTATTAATATTTTTGAAGTTTATTATTATTAATAGGAGACAGCTATCCACACTAAAAGCTGTGTAATTGATCTCTTCTGAGGGAAGTGCTGGATCCCCAACAGACATCTGTGCCATCCAGTGTCACAAAGGGTTAAGGGGTTAAAATTAAATATTTTGTGATCTTTTTATTTTTTTTAGTAAAACACACCTTGGATTTGACAATGTGCTCCATGCTGGAGACCACATCATCCAGCTCCAGCTTCAGCTCGCTCTTCTCCTTCTCCAGCTTCTGTTTGACCCTCTGCAGGTTGTCGATCTGCTCTCCGAGCTCGGCCACGCTGTCCGCCTGCTTCTTCCTCAGGGCGGCGGCCGTGGCCTCGTGATGCAGAGTGGCCTCCTCCAGATCCCGCCGCAGCTTTTGAAACTCGGCCTCTCTCTTCTTGTTCATCTCGATCTGAGCCGCCGTGGCCCCCCCAGCCTCCTCCAGCCTCTCGCTGATCTCCTCCAGCTCTCGCGCCAGATCGGCCCTCTGCTTCTCCACCTTAGCCCTCGCAGCTCTTTCTGCCTCCAGCTCCTCCTCCAGCTCCTCCACCCGAGCCTACAACACACACACCATACATCTGGTCCACTATAGCACACTTAATTGCTTGATTGCTGTGTTCCAGAAAGACTGAAGAATAACTACCTGCAGCTCCTTCAGCTTCTTCTGGAGCTGAGCAATCATGGCCTGCTCGTCCTCGATTTTACTGTTGAGCTGCGAGATCTCAAAGTCTTTCCTGGTCAAAACAGATAAAAAATGTTGCATGTTTTAGGTGTGATGTTGCATGTAAACCTCACACAACTGAATTTTACACGGTGCCTCATTTGTAAGAAACATTCATTTGTGGGATGAGTAGCAGAGCTGAGTGTGTGGGATGGGTCCATTGGTAAAGGAACCGGGGGTTGGGCTACTATCAGAATATCACAAATAGGTGGATTTGTCCCCCCCAAAAATGATACCGCGAAAAAAGCAGAAATTGTTTTAAAATAAACTTTTACTTCAAAAGCGTGCCGAAATCTGCATCCCCGCCATGTAAAGCACCCCCTCTCGGGAGTGCGTTTCTAAGTAAAGTTAGCTAAAGCAGTTATCGCTCCCGAGAGAGGGTGCTTTTCATGGCTGGGGTGCAGATTTAGGCACTTATGGTGCTGAATTCAGCACCCCCGTCAGGAAAAGCACCCCCTCTAAGGAGAGGCTGAAGCTGATATTTCTTTTTCCTTATTTATTACGAGTCAGCATAGCTTAGAAAAGTATCTTGGGTATTTCCATTTTTAAGTAAAGTTAAAGCCAAGAAGACATGGGTGCGCGCTCCCAGAAAGAGGTTCTTTTCCTGGTGGGGGGGCTGAATTCGGCTGCGATGAGATGAGAGCAACAATAACAATATACTGCAATAAAATCGACTTTTGGATAATGTTTTGTTTTGCTAACAGACTGGAAGGGTTTGTGTTATCTAACGTTTATATTAACTTCAAAAAAACTCCAAAAAATCTTTATGAAACATAAAGTAACATTTTTTAAATAAAAGGACACCATCGTAAGTGTAATGGGTTGGGGAGCAGTAGCTCTCCAGCCCAGAAGGTTGTAGGAACCAAGTGCAGAGCAGCAGATCTCAAAGCAGGTAAACCCAAGAAAAAGGGGAAAATAATAATAATAATAATAATAATAATCATATTAATAGGATATATAATAATATTATAGATATAATTAGTATTATTTAACCCCGCTCCACGCGGGGATTGAACCCAGGCTGTCGCGGTCGCAGCCCAATGCTCTAACCGCTGAACCAGCGAGTGAATTGGGACGCGGTCGTTTTAATCGCCCTTTAGGGGCGGAGCAACGAAAACGGGCGGAGAGGGAAAACAGGCGGAAAACAAAATTCACGCCGAGCCTGAGTGAGAGAAAGGGGGAGAATTGTAAACAAGACTCGCCGTGGAAGCTACGGCTACCTCTTATGAGATGAGGTGAAGGAGTAACTGAACAAAAGGGCTTCCAAAGAAAACAAAACTGAACTGAGGTGCTTGTGGATTATATGCTATTCCACCAGAGAGGGGAGGAACAGCGGGAGAGAGAATGTGAGCAAAACCGCGTGCCTCGCGGCTGCTTCACATACACACACACACACAGGAGAGAGCACACAGCTTTATCTCCAGCAGACTCGAGAGTGAGGAAAGGGACAGAGGAATACTAGATACTTTTGCGGGAGGAGTTTTGCCAGCTGTGCTGAACAAAACTCTCTCCAAAGGGACAGCAGGAAGAGATAGAGAAAAGAGCTGAGGCTCACTCGAAAAAACGGGCATAGATTCGCTCTCACGAGCTTCAAAGATCCAGCGCCGAGTGGCTAGTTGGCGTTGCTTATAAGCTGTTGAAAGCAGGTGTTGATAATTAGCCAACTAACCCTCGGCGCTGGCCTGGCGCGCCCTCCGATGCCCTGGAGGACGCCTCGATCGGGCACCAGCCCTTACAGTAAGAAGTACATTCAGTAGAAAAATGGTTGTGTTTGGTTGGATTTAAATAATAATAAATAGAAATACAGAAAAAAATATTTTGTTTATTTGTGATTAACTGTAATTCTGAAAATGTTGTCACTACAGGGTGGGCTTTGATTCACATTAGCAAATGTAAGCTAATATAAGAATAATAATAAGCTGTTTGGAATTACATAAAATGTTTGGACGCAACACACATTCACAGCTCTCCTGCTCATCGCAAAAATGCATGTATAAGATTAAAAAAGAAGTATGAATTGGCTTTCACTATATAATTTTTTCTCACTTCTTCAGACGTTCCTCAAGCTGTTGTTTGTCATTTTCCAGGTCCATTATGCTTTCCTGGGTCAGCTTTAGGTCCCCCTCCAACTTTCGCTTTGCTCTTTCAAGATCCATGCGAACCTTCTTCTCCTGCTCCAGAGATCCCTCCAACTGCAGAACCAAAAACACACTTATTACACATTAAACAGATCTGAGAACAGCTCATATATAGGGTTGCATTAGTATGAAACTTTCACAGTATGGTAACCATCTCAAAAAGTATCATGATTTTATGGTTTCATAAGGCATGTTGAGGTGAAATAATGTGACATATATATATATATATATATTTCCTTTGGAATTCTTTGGTGTGTGCAGGTTTTCTTCTTTATTTATTTTTTTATTTGGGGGGCACCTTCTTGAAATTAATTTTTGGCAACGTGGGATGTCTGTACTCACATCGTCCACTTGCTGCTCCAGTTTGACCTTGGCTTTGGTGAGGGTGTTGACTTTGTCCTCCTCACTCTGCAGGTCGTCTAAGGCTTGCTGATGAGCTTCCTGCAGGGCTTTCTTCTCCTTGGTCAGCTTGGCTATGATTTCGTCCAGTGCAGCCATTTCTTCAGTCAGGTTCTTCACCTGTAATGAAAAAAAAAATTGTAAACACACTGTGGGAAAAGGTCTCTGCCTCTTTTAATTTCAGTACATTTTATTTCTTATTTCCAAACCTTGTTCTCCGTAGCGTGTTTCTCCTTCTCCACTTTAGCCAAAGTCAACTCAAGATCATCGATGTCTTTCTTCAGCTCAGAGCACTCGTCCTCCAGCTTCCTCTTTTTAGCCGTCAGCTCGGCATTGATCTCCTCCTCGTCCTCAAGTCTCTCCGTCAGCTCTTTAGTTTTGGCCTCCATCTGGATCTTGTTCTTGATCAGCCCCTCACAGCGTTCCTCGGCATCACAGAGATTGTCCTGCTCCTGTTTGCATCAAGAGAGACACCAGAGAAGTTGTTTATACCTGGCATTAAGATACTGTTTACTGTCCTGAAATAAAAAATTATCTTACAGCAAAGGAAAATTAGTAAAATTGTCTATATTTGGAAAATAGGTCATTTAGCATTTATCTGTAGCTTATATAGCTTGTTGATATACTGTATATCTATGTATTATAAATCATATAAACAATTAAAAAATAATATTTAAAGGTCTATCCAGGTGCCTATATTTTGCCATTGCAGTTTTTGACCATATTCTAAATAAACAATAGACAGTCAAGTTTATATAGCATTTTTTTCAATGTTCTACATGTTCTCTGGTCCTGGCTGTGTTGTTACTGTTAAATATGGCCCTGTATGTAATTGAGCAACCATCTAGCCAACAGCATAGAAACCACCTTAGACTCCAAAGCAACACTTTAGCAACCACCTAGCAACAACATAGCAACCACTACAGGTACCATAACAACACCTTAGCAACCATCTAGCATGATTATGGCTTACAGTCAATGAAAAGATGACTTTGCAGACCTTCATGCTTTCATGTGCTGCCAACCTTTATGGAAATGTGGATTTCATTTTCCAGCAGGACTTAGCACACTGCCAAAAGTACCAATTGGTCTTATATAAAATTCTAATTTTCTGAGACATTGATTTTTGGGTTTTCATTGATCTAATCATCAACAATAAAATAAACAAACTCTTAGGATATATAACCCTGTGTTTAATACATCAGTCACAGAGAAGCAAAGCTCCGTCCACATTACCTGTGTCACTGGCCCTGTCGGAACAGGCGGAATAACTGTAAGACCACACGTCCACGTCCAAGGGGGTTAGTTGAGCCTGCTACAGTAATATGCTAATGTATAAAGGTGATACTCATTGCTGCAATTCGAGTGCAAACGAAACTAGGTGCCTAATTTGATTTGGGCTGTGAACTTGAAAGATAAGTGGTCAGTTTTGGCAATTTTGGGTCATCTGGGAAAGTCATTGTTTACAATCACCCCGAAATCAAGAGACCTTTCACAATTTTTGGGATAAGCAAATCTCTTCAAATTCAGACCGATTATCCAGTAGTGCGAGCTAGACGTAAGTTTATACAATTTCTACTTCTGCGTCGAACCTACGTCATAGCCTACCCGTCGCTGCGTACCCTATGCTGTAGCTCGTAGCACACCACCCTGCAAATGTAATTACGCTGAGTGACGCGGACAGCCGCAGCTGTGATTGGTCTGCCGGTCCTCGCATTCCTGCCCACACATTCTCACATTCACGGTTTAAACTGCAGAGCGAAGCAGAGCTGCTAATACGCGCATGCAGAAGTATAAACACGCTCCCCTGTATAGCACACTTTTGCTGGATATGCATAGGCTGCGGCATAGGTTCGATGCAAAAGTATAAACTACGCTTTTTTCCTGCAGTGCGTTTCACACCTACCGCCTGAACTTGAAGCTGGAGGTCATTCTTCTCTTGGAGAAGAGAGACCATTTTCTCCTCAAGCTCTTTCCTACGGGCTTCAGACTTTGCATAAGCCTCTTTGAGCTTCAGGAACTCCTCTTTCATGTTGGCCATTTCCTTCTCTGCCTCAGCTGATCTCAACAGTGGCTTGATCTTGAAAAACAGCTTCATCCACGGCCAGTTCTTCACGCTCATGAAGGCCCGCACGTTCCACTGGATCACTAACAAGGCATCCCTTTAGGAATCAAAGAAACGATAAATGAACAAACAAAGCCAAAAAGCTCACTGGTCCTCCTGTTTTTTCAAGTGCAGTCTGGATGCAAGAGTTTTATCACTGAGTAGAAGCGTAAAATATTTTTCACAGACATCCCCCTAAGAAACTAATCCCGTCTGGATAGGCCTATAGTAGCATACTGCTCTGACGAGATACAATAATGTTTTCTTCTAAAATTACTTGTAGGGTGTTTTCGGATCTTAATTCATGGGTCCCAAATGTATAAGGACCACTGTTTTAGAATAATCTCACTGTAAGCATCCATAAAAAACAGCTGAGAGAAAACATCTGTTCATCCAACCTGCGTTCCACCATCTTCTGGTACTCAATTCTTGAGAGAAGACCTCGGGAACGAGCTTGAATTCCTGTGATGATTTTCGACAGGCGCTCATCTCGCATTTCCTCCAGCTGACCCAGCAGACCTGCTTTGAAAAACACCTGAACAAAAACAGCCCTTTTGTTACTAAAACAATAAAGAAAAAATGTAACTGACTTATTCGAACTTAAACAACACTCGTACCTTTGTGTGCCCAAATCTGTACTGCTGGATATCGATATCCAGAGAGCCCAGCAGCTTCTCTGCTCCCTTCCTGCTGTCGATGAACTGACCCTCTGGGATGGCTGAAGGATTCAGGATACGATATCTGGCTCATTGGAGGAGAAATTACCATCAGGTGTTTTGTGGTTTGAGCATGTTTTTCAGTACAGGCTGTGTCCTAATGGCATACTACACACTTTGTGTTCTTGAAACACTTGAAACGTTTATCATTAATAGTAGATAAAGCATTCTTCAAGAATTTAATGGTGCCATTGGATAAAAGTTTGATTTGCTGTTTTTTTTAGGACACTAAAATCTGGTTTATGCAAAACCAAATAGACTTTTTTCCTGGATTTGACTTCCTATTGCTCCAAAATGCTGCAGTAATATTACTTAAAAAACATATGCACTGAATACATGAGAATGTGATTTATATGAATGTATTGGTTTAATATAATAATGCTTTGATTTATATGTTTTATAGGACTTCAAAGTCTACATACAACCAAATAGCCAATTTCCCAACATTTGCCATCCCATTAATTTTTTTTTTTAATTTTTATTATTATTACTTAAAACATATATAATGAAAAGAAAGTATACTTTAAAAGTATGTTAAAATTAGGTAAGGTATACTAAAAGTACATTTTCAAATTAAGAAACTTTATGAAAATAGACATTACATATACTTTCTCTGTATTTCCATAAATGTATTTTTTAAGCACTATGCTTTAAATTATATGTTGTGTTGATAGAAAATATATGTAGTGGCATTAAATGTTGCTTAAAATGCATTTTAGTGTAGTTTTTTTCCCCAGTACCATTAAGATGTACATAATATGTACATCAAAATGCAAAGTAGTACATTTACAATATACTTCAAGTGTATTAAAAATGATGTTTAATAAAACACATACTTAAATCTACTAAAGTATGCAAAAGATGTATGAAAAAGCACTCAAATGCACAATTTAATGCTTTTATGTTGTATTTAAATATAGCTTAATTACAAGTTGTTTCAAAATAGTACAATTAGTATGTATTTAGTTTTGTATTAATTTTAATGTTAAAAGTATGTACTTTTCCATGTTAAGTATACTTTAAAAAATCTACTTAAATGCACTAGCACACAATTAATTTGGAAACGTAAATTTTTCGTAAAGTTTTATTTTTGAACTGAACTGAAGTTTAGTTTTTAAACTATTAGGATTACTATATGCAGTAAATAACCTGTAGTATTAGTGTGTAGTATACAATTGGGACAAAGCCATAGTGTCTCTTTGCTGATGTTCCCGTACCTCTGTTTGAAGTCTCCATACAGGATCCTGTTGGGGAATCCCTTCCTGCAGATCCGGATGCCCTCCAGCACACCGTTACAGCGCAGCTGGTGCATGACCAGTGGGTTGTCCATCGCACCAGGAGTCTTGGTCTCATTGGGGATGATGCAGCGCACAAAGTGAGGATGGGTGGAGCGCAGGTTCGTCATCAGCTTGTTGAGATTTTCCTGTCAGTTAACAGCATCAATATACAGTAATCATTAGAGTTTCTGTCATCAAAAAAAAAATTAATAAATCGTAGTTTTTAGCACGCACCCTGTGAAGCGCAGACACGGTCTGGAAGGATGAACCTTTCTTCTTCTTCTCCTTTTTGCCATCACCCATAGCTAAAAAAGAAACATTCTTTTAAACACATTCAGTGCTTTGAGCTGTTAGCTGTTAGCAGAACAGGAGACCTGTTGACAGTATGGTTACTGTACTTAAAACCATTAAATTTTCCCCAAAATCGTCAGTGCGTCTTATAATCATCCTTATGTATGAATTTTACCAGTCAGTTTGTAAGGAGCAGTAAACCCACTCCTCTGAAGTACAGAGTTATACAGGAGTTTCAGTTTAGCTCTCCCGCACCAAGGCTGGAGCGAATCTTAGCATTAGCTGCTAACCTTGCTATGCGCTAGCTCCTCCACGATTCAGAGGTGAGAATTATCTGAATCCGAGCTTACAGTAAATAAACAAAAGTGCTTTACTCACCAAAATAAACAGTTTCAGGAGAAACATCTATGTAGATTAACATCCAGCACTCGTTTGACTTAAACTTTTTTTTTTTTTTTTGAAGATTTGCAGTTTTGTTTACTGAACTTAGATTTAGTTACCCCCCCCACCAACATCCATCTTCGAGACCTGCTGAGTTAGAAGGAAAACATGGCGACACCCTTGTTCCTTACTAGTGTCGCATGATACATATTATAATCAGTGTGCCTTATGTTTAAAAATAGACCAGAAAATAGACATTTATTGATAGTGCGCCTTATACGGCACCTTTACACAGCAGGTCAAACTCACACAAATCCAATTTTCTCGCCAAATCCAATGTTTTTTTAGACTGTTCACATTATATTGTATTGTGACCCAAATCTGCTTCAATATGCGATTTGAAAGTGTCCCACATCGTGAAAAATGATACACCATATTTATCATTGTAAATAAAATGTATTAGTACTGTCAGATAATAGCTATATTTATTTAAATGCAGTTATTTTTATGTAAAAATGTGCTGCATTTAATCCAATGAAACAGGAATAATTACAGAATCTGTAATGAAATGAGTTTTTTTTTTTTTGTAATTTTAATCCCCCCATTTTCTCCATCAGCTTACAGGCGCCCTGTGCTGCGGATATCGCCCTTCGAAGTGATGAGGGCAAGCTACATGAACGGGATTTGAACCTGTGATCTCCTGATCATAGCAGCAGCTCTTAGCCTGCTGGATCACTCGGAGCCAACAGTTAGGGCTTTTCCACCAACATGGAACCTATCCACCAACAAAAGTAGGTTCCGGAACCAAGACCGTTCGTTCGCAGCGGGAACCAAAGAATACTAGGTTCCTCAGCGCGAACCGTGACGACATCTATGGGCGTGTCTGAGAATGCACTGTGGTCTGCTGAGAAAAACATATTTGGTGTTCTCCGGTTTCAGAATAAACT
This sequence comes from Astyanax mexicanus, assembly GCF_023375975.1. NCBI lineage: Eukaryota > Metazoa > Chordata > Actinopteri > Characiformes > Acestrorhamphidae > Astyanax > Astyanax mexicanus. Next base: position 30,782,052 of record NC_064411.1, read on the forward strand.
GGAAGGGAGAACTAGGAAGGAGAATCTCTGCGGTGACCAAGAGGAGGATTTGTTTCTGGCAGGATATGTTCGTACGAAAGAGCAAGTGATGAACAAGCTGACTGGGGCGCTGAATTCGGCCACAGCAGCGGACCAGTGCAACCCTGGCTCTCCGACTCTGTCCTAATCAGCCAATCAGCCAATGTTTACTGATGTGGCGTTTTGACGGTTCCACTAAAACTGGTGGAAACATGTGCCGGTTCTTATAAATCCGGACGGAACTGATTCAAAAATATAATTATATAAAAAAATATGTATAGTTATATTGCCAGCTCTTACTTTAGCTCATCGTTCTTCATATGGGTCTGTTTTTGAGAAAGGAGTTTAATACAACAATACATTTGAAATCTAGAGGAGCCAAACTTAATTCTCTTTTAGGATTGGAAAACAAATTAGTTTTAATATTTTATTAGAATTTTTCTGTTTTCCGGTGTTGTTAATTGTTCTAGAAAATAAAAAAGTCAATAATAAAACCTCAGAATTAACTGTATTTACCTGAATCTGCACTGGCATAGTTTGCGAACAGGTTCGACAGCAGCTTCAGCGAAGACTTCTGGTAGAGTCCGACCACAGTTTCATTGAGCGGATCCTTGTTCTTCACCAGCCAGTTGTTGATATTGTAGTCCACAGTGCCGGCGTAGTGAACCAGGGCAAAGTGGGCCTCAGCTTTGCCCTTTACGATCCGGGGCTTCTGGAAGTTGCTGGATTTGCCCAGGTGATTATCGTAAAGCTTGGCTTTAAAGGTGGCGTCGGTGGCTTTGGGGAACATGCATTCCTCTTCGAGGATGGACATGATACCCATGGGCTGAAGAGTATAAATAGAACAGAGTTCAAATAGAACAAAAATGTCTCTGAACAAAAGCTACGCATGCGTCTACAGCTGCTTACAGATCACCCACCTTCTCGATCAGATCAATACAGGCCTGAAGATCCATCCCAAAGTCGATGAACTCCCACTCAATGCCTTCCTTCTTGTACTCCTCTTGTTCCAGAACGAACATGTGATGGTTGAAAAACTGTTGCAGTTTCTCGTTGGTAAAGTTAATGCAGAGCTGCTCAAAGGTGTTGAACTGTAACAAAGAATAAGAAGACTTAATTTAGGAATGCTTTCTCTGACAGGATTTATGTCAGAGTATTTAGGTCATGTCAAAGACTGACAAATGAAGAAATAACTTATAATAAATGCTATTATTGACCAGTGATCCGAACATAACCGCTCCAGTATGTTCGTAGTAAGAACAGTGGTGTTGTCCAGAGCCACTTACTGGATTAAAAGCAATTTGAAAAAAGGTAGTCTGATTTTTAGAGCCATATCGCCCACCCCTAACACAGATTATTTCAGTTTTGTGTTCTTTAATGTCTAAAAGTGGTATGTGACTGCAGTGTTTTAAAGGAAGTAGAAGCTGATTGGTATTAAACACACTATAAAACAGTAATAAAAAAAGTTGTTCCTAAACTAAAGAAATCAGTGCAGAAATGTGTTACTGTGTAAACTTTTACAAAAAAATGATGAAAAGTGATTTTTCTTAATTATTAATCAGCAGCACATCTTTTCTTATCTAAACTGTGGACTGTATTATTTATTTTGTTTACTAATTAAGAATTTAAAAATGATCGGATCATCCCTACTTTTTGGTTTGTGTGTGTGTGTGTGTGTGTGTTTATAGGTTGTCTCACATCAAAGATCTCAAAGCCAGCGATGTCCAGCACACCAATGAAGTACTGCCGTGGCTGCTTGGTCTCCAGAGATTGGTTGATTCTCACCACCATCCAGAGGAACATCTTCTCATACACTGCCTTAGACAGTGCTCCCACGGCGTAGTACACCTACAGAAACAGTGAGATAGATGTCGGAGGTCTGCTGGGGAGTTAGCTCATGTACTAAAGGGCTTTCTGTTTTGTATTTTTTTATTTAAACATAATAAATGTAGTAAAATAAATGCTGGAAAAATTATTCCTCACTCAGGGCCAATTCTGGGTTCGTCTGGGGGACGAGAAAAAAATGTTTCAGAGTTGTTGGAATGATTATGCAATTCCATTCCTCTCTGTTTCTCTAAATGAGTAATTTCTGTTTGCTGTTGTTTTTTTAATTTATTTTACCCAGATAAAAAAACTCATGCGGAGAGAAACAGCAGCAGGAGCTCCTCAGATAAATTGTTGTTCTCATTTCTCTTCAGGCAGGACAGCTCTAGACGAGCGTTTGACTCCACAGAGCTGAGCTACCATTACTCCACTGTGTTAGCTTGTTATGCTTACTGGCTAGCATTAGCTAACAAGCTGTACCGGTATGCTTTTTTGGCGGTGCTGTTCTACGCAGCGCTCTAGAGCGCCTCTATCAGTATGGCAGTATGTGAAAAATGCATGAAGCGGTATACTGCCCAGCACTAGTAACAGTTAGAAGTAAAATATTCCATGACATATTCCCAGTTCCCAGTTCTACAGGTCATGTACCTTTTACCTTAGCTAACCTAATCTCATATAAAGTGTCTACAGGGCTTTCTTTACCTGCTGGACATTCTGTCCTTTGGTCACCCATTCGTTTCCTACTTTCACTCGGGGATGGCACAAGCCTTTGATGAGGTCAGCAGAGTTCAGGCCCATCAGATATGCAGATTTGTCTGCGTCTGAAAAACGAATGCGTATATTTAAACGTGAATATTATTGTTAGCTATAATTTGTGTCTTGATTTCAGTCTGTTTTTAAAATGTTTTATTCACACCTTCAGTCCCGTCAGCCTCGGCCTGCTCCTCGCGCTGCTTCTGCTTGAACTTCATGTTTCCGTAGTGCATGATGGCTCCGGTCAGCTTGTACACAGAGTTCTTCTCGTCTTGTGTGAAGCCCAGAACATCAAAAGCGCTCTGTGCGGAAAAAAGAAAGTGACTGAACCTGCTCAGCAGCTCAGATGAATGTCTACATGTGCTAGTTATTGTAAACAGAAGTCAAAGCTACAGGGATTAAGATTAGAATATGTGGGTCTTAAAATAGAGGATTTGTTCATGTAGATAATGTATAGAGGGTTAACTTGGGGGTGAAGGGTGTGTTCAGAGTCTAAATATATAACCGGATTAATATAAAAGCTGCTCTGAACTGCAGACGTACATCTGTGGCCATCAGCTCTTCAGCATCATCGATGGAAGGAACAGTTGTCTCTCCCTGAGAGATGAAGGAGTAGTCGTATGGGTTTGGGGTCACCAGCAGCATCTCTGTTAGACAGAAGCAAAAAATTCTTTATATATCACACCTATTATACTGTACGTGTATAATATGTATAAACTATTCTCCACACTTCACAGTGACTATGCTACTGAAAAAAAAATACTTCTAAGTAAGTAAATAGCAGGTATTATAGATTTATTGGTGTCAATTTCCCACAGTAAAAATACAAATGTTCTTCACCATATGTTTACCCTATTCATTTGATTGAGCAGTTACTGTAATATGTAACATTTGGGAGTGAGTTAAGAGCGTTTATGCATACATATACTCAAAATTATTGATTTGCTTTTAGTCACACTGAAAGAGATGATATGTTTATGTAAACACAACCAGAATTGTGTTTGGAAATAGCAGAAGGAGAAGAAATTAATGCAAAAGTTTTATCATTCAACATGATATGTCTGTAGAGTTTGCTTGCTATCCAACTTGATTGGGTAAATAATGAAACTATGCCACAAAATAAAATGTACTAAATTAAAAAAAACAATTACCCGTGAGGTAAAGCTTTTTAACAGTGCTGTGAAAAATAGTGCTGTGTAAAATTTACCTGCGAGATTTAACATTTTGAATGTGTAAATTTCTTTCTCGCGAGCGCAAACAAAATATCGCTCTCGATCTTAATTTTTTTCCTTATCAAGATTTTTTTCCTTCTTAAATTCACAGTTGTCCTCGTGCGCTATGCTCATTGCCTGCGGATGCTTTTTTTGCTCGAGTGGAGTTTTGTGCTTGAGTGTAGAAAAAGAGGTGGTTTTAGAGCGAAGTCAGGATGACCTCCCTCAGCGAATGCTATTGGCTGATATCTCCAGGCTTTGTGACGGACCGCCTACTACCAGCAGCCTTCAGAAACAAAGACAGCAGGAGAGTTAGCTAGCGATGCTAAAAGCCAAACTTTGGATTTATCTAAAACGCGTACTGTTAACACAGCGGGGCTTGTATGTATCACTGCACTTCTTCACCTGTCAGACTTAAATTCTACTCTTCGCTGTTGAAACTGTCTGAGACTTAGTCCACTGCTAAACTGAGCTAAAGGCTAAAGCTGTTGCCATGTGGGTCAGCCAGATCTGACTCTTCCTGTACCAGTTTTCTTCAGTTTCCAAGAGTCTTTTGAAGATGTAGGAAACAGTACTCACCACTCTCTGGATTCATCTGTAATTAATATACAGACTTCTCTGTGTTTCTGTTAATCTTTTCTAGTCATTATGATAAAAGTTTGAATGTCCTGTGTTAATGCTAATGTAGAGAGTGCAGTAACATCTATGTATTCCATCACTGCTTCACTACAGACATGGGCTTTGTAAAAGAGACAAAAGTTTCACCATAGATGTCTTCACTGAGTTTACAGTGCATGCCAAAGTACCAGAAGTAAAGTGAAATTTTCAAGTATTTTCAACAGTAAAAGTGCAGTTCAGGTACATAATGGCTAACAACAAATTTCCCGTTGACCCTATTTTAGTGATCTATAGGTGAGCCGTGAGCCGCACATCACGCAGCTGGATTTAGGGCATGTCGTGTGTCTTTGGCATCACAAGGGCACAAAACATACGCCTTGCGTAGCTCGAAGCAAGCAAAAGGCACGTAATAATTCTCTTAATTAAAGTTTTTTTACTAATCAGTCTGTTACTCACCGTTCCCTTTAAGAGGCAGGTGCGCTCTGACTTTGGCGCGTTGATATCTAAACAGCACTCTGCTTTTGCGCATTCCAGCGGAGAAAAACTGACTTGCATGTTCACTCTGTGAAGGTTTTTTCTGTATTGTGCTTATTGTTAATGTAAAAGCTGGATTTGTGCGCTGCAGCACATCTCGTTGTTTGTCTTTAAGAAAAAAACTTTTTAAATAAAGTCTGTAGTTACTATAAAATATAACTTATTTTTAATAAAGAGGACAGAGTACAGTATCTCCCCAACATTTATCCAGCTAACATTTATCTAATGTTAGTGATGTTAATGAAGGAGTGAAGCCTGTTTAAATTCACCTCAGCAGCTCTGTGTAGTAATTTAACTCTCCGCGGTAATATAGAATTCAGAGTTTAAACTGTGCAGAACTAGTAAAGACAGACTGTAGAGTATTTTGTGGAGTTAAATGTGTTTGTTTGTGTTTAATGGACACAGCAGTGATATTACACTTTACTCGCATCTCGACCTCTTTCTCTTTCTCTTGCTCGCTGCAAGTCCCTCCCACACTGAAACCTCATTGGTCAACTAAGCATGAGGAGAGGCTTGTGTGTCTGACTTTCTCACCCCTATTTTTTTAAAGAGAGAGAAAGAGCGTGTCTCTCTCTCGATCACACTTTAACAACACGTCAATAATGAAATTTCGCATTGACTATTTTTTTTATAGTCGACGTTGTTGATTATGCCGACTAATCGTTGCAGCCCTAGTGTGCACGCCTTGATAGTTATGGAGGGGTGACCATTGACTGGTGTCATGATTTAAATCAGTCAGTGGCATACCTGTGTGTCTATTTTAACAGCATAGACACAAGGCGTGAAAACAGATTGTTGACGGGGTGTAAGGTCGCCTTTTACAATACAGCAGAATAAGGTTCTGATGAGAAATGTACCAATACTAGCAAAGGTCCATGCTTATATACATTGTGTTAAGTGTTCAGTGTATGTATTCAGTACAAATGTAAAGTGTATATTTTCTTACCAAGTATCTCAGGTTTCTTATTTGATAAGATCTGATAGAAGATGTGATAATCTCTCTCAGCTTTAAGCTGAAAGGTCACACGAGATTTCTCCAGGAGATCTAAAGAGATTAAATAAAAGAGTCCATGATGTTTAACTTTTCAGCATCATCATCATTACTGTACTGAGTTGTTGAGTCTGTACATGTTTGTGTTTTTAGGTGGGATGGGGGAGGAACTCACATGTCTCAATGTCGGCCGATGCCAGTTTTCCTCTTGTATCGAAGTGGATTCTAATGAATTTACCCTGAGGTTAAACAAAGGAATAATACATGATTTTTCACACTTGTGAAAGGTTTGTGTAAGAGAGCAAGTGTGTGTGTGTGTGTGAGTGTGTGTGTTAAAGGGGCACTAAACCCCCGGATTTTTGCTGTCCCTAAATTTGGAAAAGCTTAAAAAAAGGGAGGGGTAGTTTCGGAAGGGCACTGGGTGATGTATGGGTTTAGAGGCGGTGCAGGAGGGAGAGCTGATTGCCCTACTCTGTGCCGGGTGGTGGTGTTATCGAATTGATTGATATCAACTTATTAGGAAATGTTTCTAACACTTTTCAGCAGGACTGGTATGTTTCATTGCTTCAAATGAACACATTTCAGGTATTAATAGAAAAATATTGTTTAGGGCTTCTTGGCTCTTTAAGACTCACAAATCTGGATGAGTTATCATTTCTGATGGTCTTGGCATTTCCAAACGCCTCAAGCGCTGGATTGGCCTGAATGATCTGATCCTCCAGAGTTCCCTGAAAATACAATGATTAAATTAGGAAGATAAACAAGCTTCAAACATTAAAAAATATCAAAATGTATAGTTAATTAAGAACTTGCATAACCTTGTTTTGATTAATAGCTTCCTTTTTGGAGCCGCTGGCTGCAATGCTGGCAAAGTACTGAATAACCCTCTTGGTGTTCACCGTCTTTCCAGCTCCGGATTCTCCGCTTTAACCACATTTAGAAAACAGGTTCCTCATTAACTCTGATTCTCATATACAGAAATCGTATTTAATGGCCACTATTTATCTTTATTTACTGTAAGCATTATTGACTGAAGCATTCCTGATCTGTTTTATCTGTATCGATGAGTGATGCTTATTTAGCTGGGATTGGAAACTTACGTGATCAGGATTGACTGGTTTTCACGATCTGAAGAGAAAGAGAAAAACAGGTCTGTTAAACATTGCAGTAAAACATCAGTTTAATATTTATTCACTTATTCACACAGTCAAGCAATAAGAAACACAGACTACGGCTACATCCAGACAGCAGGTAAAAGTGGCCTTGGTCATATGCATCACCGAAGTGTGTTATCTCTGTGGAAGTGTGAACAAAACACTGAATTTGATATCTCAGACATCCCAAGTCTCCCAGAAGTTGCAGGAGCCTACCGCATATCAATAACGGCTCCCTGATGCCTGCAATTCAGTTAAAATCTCCCGGAATCTTGAACAAGTGGCCAGAGTGACACAGACTTTTTACACCCAATCGAGGGTGTGAAAGAGAGGGAGAGGCAGGCGCTCCCCTTATGTGCATATTCATGAAGTGCATGCAAAACAAAAAGATTTCTGATTGGCCTATTCTCTGCAATGAGTATTTTTCCCCCTCCTGGACGGGTTGCGTTTAACTTATTAAAGGCAAAAGGCAAGTTGAGGTGAGTTAATGTGACTATTTTTTCTGGCTGTGGTTGGGGGGGCTGGATGTGGTCCAAGTCAAGTTCCGGAGTAACTTCCTAAAATTAATTTTTGCAACTTGGGATGTCTGATAGAAAAAGAAACAGAAATCAGAAGTCATGCAATGTTTACATTAATTCACGGATAGTGAAAAAATGGGCGTGAGGAGAAGAAAAATAGATAACAGTCAGCCCTGGCGATACAGGGTAGGAACAGCTTAGAAGCAACGTTAACAGTCAGTCTTGAAAAGTTCTGAGCCATGATGCTTTCAGACACAGCAGCTGGGATTGGACAGCTAGGTGTTGGATAGCCGTGATGTTAAAAGCTGGCCTCAGCAGCCTCAGTTAAAGTGAGCAAACATGCCCACTTTAGTGGTAGCCTCTGAATCTGCCTACTGCCATTCCTTAAGTCCAATTTCCACACTCAGGGTTGCCAGGTATAGACATCAGCATGCAAACAGCGTACAGCTTTCCACGGAAACGGGCAAGCTGTTGCTGAACAGGTAGTCACTAAGCTTCAGTAAGGATGCTTACCATAGCTGGGTAATTAAGTGTAAGTTGTTAGTTCATCATTGCTCTGTAGATAAAGTATCATCTAAAGACAGCAGAGCAGTGATCTCATTATCTGATTTACCTGCTAGCATGTACTGATAGGCATTATCAGAGATGGAGAAGATGTGAGGAGGAGCTTCACTCCTCTTCTTGCCCCTGTAGGCAATCACCACCTCCTGATTGTACACTGGCAACCACTTGTAGGGGTTGACAGTCACACAGAACAGCCCGGAGTACGTCTGTAAGAGCAAAAGAAAAAAACATTTCCTGTCACGCTGTTCAGACAAAACCACAATATTCCAATCAGCTGGTCTGAATGTTCTAACTCACGTAGATCATCCAGGCAGCGTAGCGCTCCTTCAGGTTGAACAGCACAGCTGGCTCGTGGAGGAAGGTCAGCATGGCCATGTCCTCAATCTTATCGAACTTGGGAGGATTCTGTTGCAGAATCTGACTGTCCTTAAACGTCAGAGTCTAAGAAACGAACAACAGCATCAGCACAGTCGCTTACCAGTAGAAACCAAGTATATGTTTTATTCTGAACACTACTACAGTATGTATAAACCAATTTAGACCAGCACATAATTTATGTATGGATAAAATAGCTAATATTTAGATCACAATATACTGCATTTCTTATTTCTGATTGATACAATATAATTCTGATATTAATATACAGTGCCGGAAAAAGGAATTGGCCCCTTACAGACTTCTTTGGTTTTAGTTTTTTTGTCATGCATACATATTTTTTAGATTATCAAACAAACTTTAATATCAGACAAATATAACCTGAGTAAATATTGAAAACACTTTTTAAATGATGATGGGGCTGCTTTGCTGCTTTAGGACCTGAACAACTTGTTGTAATTGATGGAACCATGAATTCTGATCTCTACCAGAAAATCCTTAGAGAGAATGACCGGCCATCAGTTGTGACCATAAGCTTAGGTGTACTTGGGTTCTGCATCAGGACAATGATCCAAATCACACAAACAAGTTCACCTCTAAATGGCTGAAAAAAATAAAATGAAGGTTTTGGAGTGGCCTAGTCAAAGTCAGATTGAGATGCTGTGGATAATCTTAAACAGGCTTCTTATGCTGGAAAAAAATGTGTCTGAATTAAAACAAATCTGGAAAGAAAAGTGGACCAAATTTCCTCCACAAAAATTAAAAAGCACTTAATTGCAGTTTGTAATATTAGCAAATTAGGCAATTAAAGACTTTTTTATATTTACTTTAGTTATTTTTATCTGATATTAAAATGTGTTTGTTAATCTAAAAAAATTAAGTATGATTAAGAAAACGCAAAAACAAAAAAAAATATGTAGGGGAGAAAACATTTTTCACAGCACTGTAAACTATACAAAAGCCACAGGAAAAAAATCTCAATAAAAAAAAATAATAATTTAATGTCAATTCATGTAATGCATCCTATAATTAAGTCTGTCAGCCAGTGACAGATGCTGTGCATAATGTATGTCAAAATATCAATACTGTATGGGGAAATTGAATGACCAATATTGAACCATTTTCTTTTGTGATTTATATTCACGGTTCGTACAGTCAAGAAAAACCTGGAAAAGTCACAGAATTTCAAAATAGCAATTTCCAGGCTTGGATAAGTTTTGGAAAAGTCATGGAAATTTGCAATCTACAAATCTTTGTGTGTTTTTTTATCTATTGATGGAAAAAAACTATTTTGAGCTAAGAGTTTGATCATTAATTTAGCCCTACATCAAAGAGCTCTCAGTATTTGACACACATTTATTGTGTGTCAACATTGCTTAAAGATTTTTTTTAAATCAAATTAATTTAAGGCCTACTGTATCAACTTTGCTTATAGCTTTGGTTGATTTTTTTATTGTCCATGACTGCCCCGATGTTTTAACAATTGTATGGTCATGAAAAGTTGCACATTTCTTGGTGTATGAACCCTCTATATTGATATTGAATTATTGCCTACTATAGTTGTAGTACTAGTGTTAGTGTGTGATATTAGTGTTTTGTAGGAAGTGCAGGTTTAACCTGACCTTTCCAGTTTCAGTCTGAACGGTGACTTTGTCCCCTTCTCGGCTTGTGACGCTGGCCTTAACAAACTCCTTTTCCGGATCTGGCACAAAACATTCCTTCTTCATGTCGAATGGACGAGTCTGAGCTTCCAGGCGTTCCCTGTCAGACTTCCGCAGGTAAGGAGCTGCAGCCCCGAACACCGACATCTCAGCGTCCCCCATGACTGCCCTGCGAGGGGTCACAGTATTTTACTGCATTTACAGTTTACAGTGTTTTTGCTCTGTTTATAATGGGTAAATATTCCTGTTGAAAGTGCCCCTGTTATGAGTTTGAAGAGTTTGGACCGATTGAGTGCAAATGGAAAAAAATCAAGACCTTTATTACCCTCCCCAGGAGTGATCCACCAACAAAGATCACATCAAGAGCAACAGCAAGAACAAGTGAAATAGTCTGTGAGCTTACAAAGGAACCCAAGGTATGTAACTTCTAAGCAACTGAAGGCCTCTCTCACATTTGGCTAATGTTAATGTTCATTAATCTACCAAGAGGAGAACACTGCACAACAGTGGTGTGCATAGCAGTGTTACAAGGAGAAATCTGCTGCTCTCCAAAAAGTACATTGCTACCCGTCTCTAGTTTACTAAAGATAACATGGACCAGCCATAAAACTTTTTTGGATGGATGGAACTTGGATGGAACTTTTTGTGGATGGATGAGACCAAAATAGATCTTTCTGGATGAAATAAAAAGCATTATGATTGAACAAAGGAAAACATTGTATTCTAGAACATTATCCTTATCCAATCTGTGAAACACAGTGGTGGTAGTATCAGTATAATTTTGGCCTGTTTTGCTCAACCCTCCTGTTATGTTCATTTATCAGAACCAGCAGTCCTTCATTTCATTACTAACTCCATTGCTAATTATTATTAATATAATTAATATTTAGTGCAATAGTGTTTTTTTTTTTTTTTACCTCTAACAGGTAATAGTTCAGTTAGGATAATTCACTCATTTTTCATAAAAGAAATACATGTTCAACCTTTTTTTAATGATTCCCCACTTTATTACTTTTGTAAGACCAACATTTGCAACAGTTGCAAATATTTGAGATGAAATGAATTTGAGATGAATGTTCATATTTTACAAAAATTAAGGCAAGCAGAAGAAGTTTCATACTGAAAAAACACTTTTAACTATTTTTTTTATCTTCAAACTTCAAGACGGGACAATTTGGCCCGTAACATAACAGGAGGGTTAATCTGGGACAGGACAGGCATCATTGCCATCTTTGATGGAACAATCAATTCTGAATCAAAACAAATTCTGAAGGAAAATGTCTGGACATATGGCTGTGAGCTGGGGTCATGCAGCAAGACAATGACCTTAAATACCATAAAGTTATTCTACCAAAGAATGGCTAGAGAAAAATAAAGTTAATGTTTTGGATTGGGGCCAAGTCAAAATCTTGATCTTAATCCAGTAGAAATGATATGGAATTATCTGAAGAAGCAGTTTATGGAAGAAAAACAGAAGAATGTGCTCAAAGTCCAAACACTTTTGCCACTCATAGATAAGTAATATCTAACTAGATATAAGTAAATCTTATATTTTTGTCTCAGTAGTCTTGTATTTTTTCATTAAAATGAAGTTAAGAAATGAAATTGAATTGAAAAGAGAATAAAACAAGAAGAAACGCACCTGTTTGTCCCTTACTGGAGTTAGAGAACGAAGGAAACTTCAGTTGAATCTGAAAAAGAGGGAGAGAGATGCTGTCAGCTCAGATTTCTCATAAGCAGACCAGAGTAAAAGACAATTTGTCGAGCATCAACACACGGTGCGGACTCACGCAGAATGGGTACACCGACGCAGCTGTAGTTTTCAGTTTTGAGGGGTTTATATCTAATGCTTTCTTTATGACCATAACCCTATAAGGTCACAGCTGTCTCTGGACTCCACCCACGGCCCGCGCCCCACACGGACCACATCGGGTCGGGTCCTGCTCTCAGGGCTGAAGTCGGGCTGACAGCCAGGAATGCTGCATTATCTGCTCTTCACTTATCGCTCACTTATGGGTCTTTCCACCTCAGCTCTCCACAGGCCTGACCGCTCACCTCATCCACCCACAGGGCTGTAACAATGGAACATATAATCGAGACAGACAGACCAGCAGGCAGACAGACAGACAAATGGATCAGCTGACAGAGAAATAGACAGAGTAGAGTACATTTTATACCATACTAAGAGCAAACAAAACAATGAAGATTACAAACAAAGCTGTATGTAAAATCTGTTAGTCACATTAACGCATCTGATACATATCTAAATACTTTTGGGGCACACCCATTGGTTAAAGGTACTAAATCGGATATTTTAAACATTAATAAAGAAGCGAATATGGAATGCAGTAAAGTAAAGACACCCTACACTGAAAAAAAAAAAAACATGTTCCAGCGGTCTTAAGTGCTGCCACAATGATCGGTAGATTGCTATTTTGAATCCTGGTCATGCAGCTTGTCATCAGCTGCCAGGGCCCTGAGAGAGCACAACTAAATTTGCTCTCTCTGGGTGGGTAGATGGCGCTCTTTCCCCTTGTCACTCTCAGGGTGATGTTGATCAGCACAAGGCATCTGTGAGCTGATGTATCAGAACCAGCTTGCTGCGCTTTCCTCCGAGCGCGCTGTGATGCTACATCAGAAGCAGTTGAAAAAGAGGCAGTGGCTCTTCACATGTATCGGAGGAGGCATGTGCTAGTCTTCACCCTCCTTGTGTTGTGGCATCACCAGTGATGGGGGGATATACAGCTGAGTAGAGTAGAAGAAAATGGGAAAAAATATACATTTTCATTTTTCTCAACTTTTTCATTTTTACATTGTAAGCAGAGAATGAAATCAAACCCCTTCTGTGTGTGTGTGTGTGTGTGCAGTCCCACTCGGTGTCCAAGAGACACGACAGTGACTGCCCACACAGCACTGTGCATGCAAGATGATAGAGTGCAGAATTAAACATTCAGGTGAAAGCAATTATATAATTTCTAACAATACACATTTGAAAGTTCAGAAAATGTGAATGTTTTTAGCAGGAAGGACACAATGTTACAATAGACATCAGCCAGGGTTGGAGCAAAAGTGTGACACAAAGAGTCTTTATGTGCTGGGTGGGCATGATTTACATTCTGATCGGTAGAGGTGTCAAATAATTTGTTTCCTTACTTTAGTTGAAATGTTGGTTTTCTATACTTTCTATACTATACAGATTATTTTTCTCTCCCATTTTCTCCCCAATTGTGGCCAATTGTCCCACCCATTCAGCTGCTACAACACAAGGAGGGTGAAGTCTACAACATGCCTCCTCCAACATATGTGAATTCAATGATAGCCTCTTTTCGAACTGCTGTTGATGCATCATTATCGCATAGCCAGTGCGCTTGGAGAAAAGCGCAGCGACTCGGTTCTGATACAGCAGCTCACAGATGCCTTGTGCTGACTGACATCACCCTTTTGAGGTGATGAGGGGAAAGAGCCCTATCTATCCACCCAGAGAGGAAGGCCAATTGTGCTCCAACAGCGGATGGCAAGCTGCATGACCTGGATTTAAATGAGCGATTTCCCAATCATAGTGGCAACATTTTAAACAGCCGGACCACTCAGTTGCTGTTGGGGTAATTTTTAGACCACATTTTTTTTCCTACTCCTTACATTTTAAAAATAGCATTGTTACTCCAATTTTAATTTAGCTAGTTTTCATTCTGGTTTCTTATCATAAAAAAACATATCCAGACCAGTCTCTGCATCCAGATAGAGTGAATCTGATTGGGGTTGGATGAGATATTTCATATTGGATGAGATATTCCATATTCCATTCCGACACCCTACTGGTTTATACTTGACCTATCAAACCTGCCCATTTTACGCCATCACACTCAAGCAAGAACATAGTAGACGTATGTAGTCTTGAGACTCAAGAGAACTCCAGGCAAACTCCAGTCCAACTAAGCTTCTTTAATATATTTTCTAAAATACATTTATTTTTAATGGGCATGTATGCAGCTGAAACAGGGAGCCTATTGCATGCCAAATTTATCAACATTACCATTTTAATATAATATTATAGTCATTATGGCTTTTAGAAAAATGTGTTTTGGGGAGGTTGTAATACTACCAGTGGCAGGGTTAGAGACATGATGTTAACAGACAAAGGAGGGAGGTATGGCTAAACACAAAACATTTAAAATATTCTGAAACATCTTCTTAATATCTCTATTAAAACATCTTTGATTTAGGAAGTAAAGAAAAAGCCACAGAGAGCCGTGGATTTAAAATAAGAATCTTCCTTAAAAGCCCATGGTGTGAGGCATGTGTGAAGTGGTGGTGTTCTGGTGCTGATGGGTCTCATCAGGCTTATCAGCAGAGGTCTCGGCTGCACCCTGTGCAAAGCCAACATTAGCTTCTCTCCAGAGAGGCTTTCAACACACTTTACATGCCTCTGCTCCACAGTTCCAATACTCTGATAACCAAATATTCTGATACTCCAAAACATTTTTATACTTTTAATAATTCTGTGTCCATTGTGGGTTTTTCTTAACCGAGGGGTACAATTTCGTCCATGTGTGAAGATAAATAGATACACTGATATCCTGTTACAGAGATATTCTGATATTTTTCCAATATTCCGAAACTCCCATACCTTGATACTATATTACTCTGATATACCAATAGTTGCATCCTCCAGTAATCCATGTTTCTGATACTGTGATATGCTGATACTCCTGTAATCTGATACGCAGGCAGTAAGAGTAGAGAAAGGAGGGGCTAGTGTGACATTCAGTGGCAAAAAATGCATAGTGCTGATTTATTTAAATCAAACCTCTTCAGTAATATTGTTAATACCTGTCCTAGTCCTGTTCCTTATTCTGACACTTTCTGATCTGATTTCAGATCTAATCATATTGGGAAAAGGCCTTATTACACTTTTAGTTTAGATTTGCATCAGGATCTTTTGAACATATAGTTTTTCAACAACTACACAAATACATAAGGCAGGGTTTGGCAAAACTCAAAACTGAATTTAATAGATGTAAAAAGATGTAAGAAAAAAAATGTGTAAAAAGTATTTTCATTCATTATAGAATTATAGATACTAGGGTTTAAAATACTCCTGTCAAATGTGAAGTATTACATGTAAAAGTGAAAGTGTAAAAGTACTGCTTTAAGTAAAGGTATAAAAGTAAAAATAATGTAAGGGAAAAATGGCTTTAATGACAAAAGCTTAGGCTGTGCCACAGGAGCCTATAGTTCACTATAGATACAATGGGAGTTGGGAGTTCTTTAATCTTTGTACCATCCAAATATAAGGACACATATAAGCAAACACATTGTTAATCCACTGATGGGACACTTATTTATTAAAGAGGCACCTAACCAGGTATTCTCTACTGGAAAGGGAAACATTTGGGACACTGTTTGGTAGCATTGGCATAGAAGGCACTTCCTAATGGCTTTTCCTTTGTTTTCTCATTGTCAAAATGTCTAGATATAGAGGACAGATATCATTTGTTGCAAGAAGGGGCACCCTAGCAGGCACTTTGTCTCGTTTTGCCACTATAGATGGCACTTTAGCGATGCTTTTTTAAAAATGGGGCACTAGTTCCCTGCCTGCCTGCCTGGTGAATCAGTGATGGTGAATTGTTCCTTAGACCTAATCACAAGTAATCAAGTATTTTTCAGACTATAAAGTAACCCAGATTAGAGGGCACACTATCAATAAACATCTATTTTCTGGTCTATTTTCATACATAAGGGACACCAGATTACAAGGCACTATAAGCAACACTAGTAACTACATCGAAGTGAGCAAGGATGTCGCCATGTTTCCCTCAAAATAAAGTAAACAAAGTAAACAAAACTGTAATTCTAATATATATATATATATATATATATATATATATATATATATTTAAAAGTCAAACAAGCACTGGATGTTAATCTACACAGATTTTTTCTCCTGAAAAGTGAGTAAAGAGCTTCTGTTTATTTACAGTAAGCTTGGAATTATTTTGTCCAAGAGTGAGCACTAGCACTAGCCGCAGTTAGCAAGCGCTTAGCCAGCCGGGGTTATCAGTGCTTAGCCAGCTCCGGCCCGGTTAGCAGCGTTAGACAGCCGTGGTTAGCAGCTCTAGCCATCCCCGGTTAACAGAGCTAGCCATCCCCGGTTAGCAGAGCTAGCCATCCCTGGTTAGCAGCGTTAGACAGCCGTGGTTAGCAGCTCTAGCCATCCCCGGTTAGCAGAGCTAGCCATCCCTGGTTAGCAGCGTTAGACAGCTGTGGTTAGCAGCTCTAGCCATCCCCGGTTAGCAGAGCTAGCCATCCCCGGTTAGCAGAACTAGCCATCCCTGGTTAGCAGCTCTAGCCATCCCCGGTTAGCAGAGCTAGCCATCCCCGGTTAGCAGCTCTAGCCATTCCTGGTTAGTAGAGCTAGCCACCCCTGGTTAGAAGCTCTAGCCATCCCCGGTTAGCAGCTCTAGCCATCCCCGGTTAGCAGCTCTAGCCATTCCTGGTTAGTAGAGCTAGCCACCCCTGGTTAGAAGCTCTAGCCATCCCCGGTTAGCAGCTCTAGCCATCCCCGGTTAGCAGCTCTAGCCATCCCTGGTTAGCAGCATTATCCATCCCCGGTTAGCAGAGCTAGCCATCCCCGGTTAGCAGAGCTAGCCATCCCTGGTTAGCAGCTCTAGCCATCCCTGTACAGTATAGCCAGCAGCTTAACTGCTTCTTAAAACCGGACTGGTAGAATTCATACATAAGGTGCACTAGATTATAAGGTGGACTGTCGAAATTTTGGGAAAATTAAAGGATATGAAGTGCGCATTATAGTTCAAAAAATAAATAAATAGATTGTAATATTTTATTGTCTGTTCATCACTGGCTAAACAGAGGAGAAAAGTGTAAATAAATGTAACAGACAGCAGACAGCTGGAGGTCAGAAGCGTGCTCTACATTCCTCATATTCCTGTAGTGCTCACACACACACACACACACACACCACATGCTGCCTTTACTCAGCAAATCAGCCCTATTGTTCAGAAACATGCAGGGGTCCCAGAGCGCTCGCTTCTATTTTCACACTGACTATAAAGTGAGTAACAGGGGAGCACTCTGCTAAAGCTATCACAACCTACAGTCACCTCTTCATCTGTTACACATTTTATTTTATATATAAGCTGATACCTATCTGACCTTGCTATATAAAATATACAAAAATAATACAGCCCCACTGTTTACATAAGATGTGCCGATGATGAATACTATAATAATATACTTAAATTTTTTATATAAACTGAGGTGAGTATATCAGAGTGTATTCTGCGCATTTACCGTGTTAAAACAAGCTACGTGGCACAACCCGCTAGCTAAAATCGCTAGCTTATTAAAAACCTCTGTTTACATCCTATAAGGATAGCTTCGGCTCAGTGCGCCGCCATATTTGTGTTGATAATGTCATAGACATATATATACATAGATCCCACATAGCAGCAGTGGGCGCCAGGAGGCAGGCTATGCAGAGTCTATGTATATATGTTTGTTGTTTTCAGAACAGTAATGGGGGTGCTCAGAGCTGAATCTAGCGTTGTGGAATGCAAACAGTATTTTTTTAGTATTAAGATTCTTTTGCACTTTTTAAGTTATTAATGCCTTGTTTTAAATGTCGGGGCTCTCCGGATTCTAGCAAGGAGGTGTGGAGCTACTTTGAGCTTGGATAATGGTGGAAAAAGTAATTCATCGGGGCAAATAATGCTTTGTGTCACCCAGTCTGAAGGGTGTTGGGAACTGTTCAAATTTCTGGATCCCAGTACGCTGTGGGAGAACGGAGGTGTGCACTTCATCAAAGATAAGTCCGTTTTACTACAACAAAAGTCCATTTTACACCAGAGCTCTCCTTTACCTCTTGGTTGACACTGTTGGGGGCTGTTGTACTGTTTAGAGTAGTAAGCTAAAAAAAAAAGTGAACAGTAAAGAGAAGAAATGTACTAAAGTTGTGCAGCTGAGCTGACATATGTAATCTATTTATGAGTATAATATTTTCCTGCACGTGATGAACAGGCTAAGCACTCTCTATTGCAAGCCTTTGTTGCATGCTGTGCTATTAAATAGGATATATATCAGGCTGAAGCGGGGATTCACCAGGGCTCCATCCAGCCACCACTGACGGCAGCTGTTGTGGAGCAGCTGTTCTTCAAAGCTAATCAGTCCCTCATCAGAGCTCTGTTCTCAGCAGATGAAAGATGCTGTTATTCTTACCTTTTGATTATTGTTAGATACATTAGAGATTTAAATATGATCCTCATAGCCTCTGAAAAAGTCACTGATTCAACGATTGGTTGTTAGCTAAAGGAAATACATTCATTCAGAGTGGCGTTTTAGCATGAGATCAGCTGCCCTTTGGCCACTGAGCTGGTTAAAAACATGGATGATGCTAACCAAACTCAGCAGCAGTCCTCAGGGGTGTTGGAATATCATGTTAGTTAATATGGTAACTGATGGTCTTAATGGGCCTATCAGTTATTATGGTCAAGATGATTGTTTGGCAAATATGAGACAGGCATTAACTGAGGAAAGTAAAACCTGCAGTTCTTTAGATGCTGTTCTGAGTTCTTTTGGGACCTTCTGGATGAGCTGTCCATGCCCTTTTGCAGTAATTTCCAGCTCCACAGTGCAGTTCTGTATGTGAGCACTGTTCAGGAGCTCTCCTGTGCTTGAAGTTTCACAGCATTTTAAATGGTTTATGTAATGGTTGGAATGCTTAATGTGGCATTCGGCCTAGCAAGGTAAATCCTCTTAAACCTAGTTTAAGTAGCTGAAATTTCTCATTTTTGCATTGTCAGAATTTGAAAAGGGTCTTATTCCATTGGCAGATACTTTTGCTTGTTTTAAGCTTTAATTCTTGACAAATCAAAACGATCTGTTACTCAGTGAAGTGTTTTGAATTAAGCAAAATTCTCAGCAAACACAATAAGACACTTTAAGTACATTAAATCACTTATAAAAGCACAAAGAATTTAGAAATATAGTTAGTTATTAATTTTCATTATTTTGCTCTAATGATCTTAAAATAATAAATATTAAATATTTAGACTACATTAAAGAGGATTTTACATGCTTCATATCATTTTGTTGTAGTTATGAAAGAGTGATGCTTCACATCAGAGACACTGTGTAGACATGATAAGACAAGACAAGACAAGACATGTTTTTATATGAGATGAGCCTCGTTTTATTAGAGTGAGAAGTCTCAGTCCTGAAAGATATGACCAGCAGGCATGAAATAAAAGGATAATGAATCCAATAAAAGACCCAGCATCTCCTATTATCTCTGGAAGTGTAAACTCTGTAAACACAACTAAAACTCCTCCCACCCCTCAAAAGTGAAGCACAGTGATGCAGGTTTTTTTTTTTTTTTTACACATTCCAGCTAAAAGGTTTATTATAGCAGGCATAGTTTCTGTTTGCCCATCTCTATCACACTCTATCAGCCTCTATAACACTCTGTACCTCTTCAAATTCATTCACACTAAAAAAAATCTAAAACAAATAAAAGCAAAATAATCACAAAATGATTCAATTCATATACTATAAAACAATCAAAGAATCTCCATAAATCCAGCCCCAGTTTACCCTGTTTATCACACACCTAATCACTCATACATACAGTGGTGCATGAAAGTTTAGAAGCCTTGGAATTTTCAACATGCACAACTTTGTTCTAAATACCTACAAATAGACAAATGATAAAAAATATTACAGACTAATAAAATGCAAGATCAATAAAATGACAACAGGTGTGAGTGGGAGCACAGTTTTCTTTACATCAAGGTGTGTAATAGTCGACAAGGTCAATTAAGGTAACTTTGTTAAGAGAACACTGATCATGCAGCAAGACAACGACCCTAAGCACACACATTGTTCTAACAAAGAATGATTAAAGAAAATAAATGTAATGTTTTGGAATAGAGCCAAGTAAAAGTCCTGATATTAATCCATAGTAGGCTATCCAATAGACTAAAATTCCTGAAAGTAAAGGTCCAAACACTTTCCAAATACCTCTCATACACAGCTCTGGAAAAAAAAATAAGAGACCACTTTGATTTTACCAAATTAAAAACCTCTGGAATATAATCAAGAGGAAGATGGATGATCACAAGTCATCAAAACAAGCTGAACTGCTTGAATTTTTGTACCAGGAGTGGCATAAAGTTATCCAAAAGCAGTGTGTAAGACTGGTGGAAGAGAACATGCCAAGATGCATGAAAACTGTGATTAAAAACCAGGGTTACTCCAACAAATATTGATTTCTGAACTCTTAAAACTTCATGAATATGTACTTGTTTTCTATGCACTATTTGAAGTCTGAAAGCTCTGCATCTTTTTTTTTCTAAATGACAATATTTAATTTGGAATTTGGGAGAAATGTTGTTTGTAGTTTATACAATAAAACAACAATGTTCATTTTACTCAAACATAAACCTATAAATAGCACAATCAGAGAAACTGAAGTGGTCCTCTTAATTTTTAACAGAGCTGTTTATGTAATATTTAAACATTTTCCTCCATAAATAAATGAAAATGGCCGAGGTTTTAGGTCAAATTTATGCAGAAATATAGAAAAAGGGTTCACCAATTTTCAAGCACCACATGTGTAGTTTAAATAATGACTCAATCAAATCAAATCAAAGTAAAACTGATTAAAAAATGACTACAATTAAACCATTATATTACTCAACTATTATAAAGCCTTATTAAACCAGAAACTTAAATTAAAGACTAGTGTTTAAAACCTGATGATTTTTACCTCTTTAGTTAATTCTGCTAATTAATAAAGGGGAAGTTCACCTTATTTCACATCTGAGCTCTTCTGGGTTATTTAGTTATTTGATTTTTGGCACCTTATACCGTTTTTTTATTTTTTTTATTAATTGGATAATAAATTTGCTAAAAGGATTTTACAAAACAATCACGAAGCTAGTTGTGTTTAGGCAGGTATGTAAATGATTACAGGTGTGGTCTGTTTAGACACTGTATCATGTTGCAAGAGGGCGAAATTGTGCTGCCCTATTAAAAGGCTAATAGAGGCTACTTTTTAGTAGTGTACTTTTTAGTGGGAGTTGTGAGACTGCAACACAACCCTGGACAATGCACTGGAAGACTTTTTTTATCCACTTTGAAAAAGGGGTATCACTAGATTTTGACAAATTCTTCACCATCTATGCCATCCGTAAGCCAATAATCATCACAGTGGCAGGGCTTAAAATCGCCATTTTCAGCAGGATAATGCTCACCCACACAGAGCAAGGGATTTGTATACAGGTCTGTATTTGCCAGATTCCAACACTTCCTTGTCCTGCCCAGTTGCCAGATTCATGGCTAATCATGCAAATATGGTACCAGTCGGGATGCGGCTTTGGCACCCTATGAGTGTAGAGCAGGATCTACAGGCCCAGCTTAAACATCTGTGGGTAAATGTACTGCAGGATGCTATACAAAACCTGTACCTTCCATACCCAATTTCCCATTTTTCCGAAATAAACATATTAATTCACTGTAATTTCGTAATTACTTACATATATTATCATTACATTTACACCTATAAAGCTTCATTAGATTCTTCTAGTACTTCTTTTGGTGTGTACTTATTTGTCAATGATTATAAATTATATTAAAACCGTCTTGACTGTGTTGAGCTATGTACAAAACTGTTGCATCTGAGGATCAGATTAAATCAGATGTGATGTTTGGTGAAGCCCCCCTTTAAAAACAGTCCCTGACCACACAGTAACAACGCAAGAGTCTCTCCAGTGATTCAGAAGCAGCTATTTCAACAGAACCGTGGAGCAGTAGCACTCACTGACCCTGCAGACCCTCACTCAGCCCAGCCCTCCATCAGTCCAGGTCAGATCTACGCTCTGCAGACTCTTCTTCTTCTGCTTCTGATGATAAACTCACAGAGGCTAAAGGAAAGTGGGTACTGGGCAGGGCCGCAGATGGGAAGGGGATTTCAGGAGGAGGGGAGGGGCTTGATGAGTGTAACTGGGTATTAGTGGGAGCTGAGCTGTTTTCCAGATGAGGAGCGTGTGGGTCTGAGTGAAGCGAGAGATTCGCCAGAAGAGATTCGTCTATAGGTGAGGTCCGCTGCTCCGGGAATGAGGAGGAGATCAGGTCTGCAGCTGTAAACGTCTCAGCGGGGGCTCCCAGGTGCTCACTGTGATCTCCTGCCGACAGAAAATATTCAGATCATTATTATTACCACCAGTGAAGTTACATCTCTCACTTCTGTTCTAATAATAATAATTTTGAAAAGTCTGAAGTTGGATGTTGGAGGGAATGGGAATTATGTAACATCTAAGTTGACTGTGTTCCAGTTAGGGATGCAGTGAAATGAAAAATGAAGATTATTACTGTCGTCACATAACTGAACTAAGGCTACGTTCACATTACCAGGCTGAAGTAACTGAAATTAGATTTTTTGCTCAATTTGGCTCAGATCTGATTTTTTCACAGCTGTGTGAACGAGCCAAATCAGATTTCTTTCAAATCAGATCTGAGCCACTTTCATATGTGGTCCTAATTCAGATACTCCAGCTTTCCCCTTATTGCTGTGTTGTTGTGTGTGTGTGTGTGTGTGTGTGTGTGTGTGTGGCAAGCGCATTGGAGGAAGGACTCTCTGAAATACAGGAGCCCAGAAGGGAGCGTAGGTAGCGGAAATGTAAACTAAGAGAAAATTTATTTTTATAAAAACACAGTTCTTAACTGTAAATTCAAGTTCATTGATTTATTGCCCAAAACTACGATGAATATAATAATTTTTTAAGCAATCGACAACACTAATATATATAACTGCATTTTCTAGGTTAAATTTCCTACATACAACTTGCACAGAGCTTCTGATATCCAAGTTCAAATGGAATGCAGCATTAGCTCAGAAAACTCACCAACATCCAGTAGCTCACTGTCCTTGTCCTCCTGAATAGCCAGGGATGTGTTTTCCATGTCGATTGATGAAACTGAGACATCCAGTTTCCTCTCATCCGCTTCAGACACCTCAAAGTTTATCTTCCCCTCCAACTCATCTGAAAAACCTGACAGATATAAACTCTTACTCTACAGTCACACATGGGCTATATACTGCCAAGAACTTGGTGATACAATACGTATCACGATACAGGGCTTACAGTTAAATATATTGCTTAAATGGTTTAAAATAAATTTTAGAATAAAAGGTAATCATATAAAAAAACAGACTAACTTATGTATAAAATACATACAGTACAATAGTTTTACTTTTGCTTTTTATGCAAAACAAACTGAAGCCCTGTCCGGCACCAATCCTTATATATATATAAGGTTATGATTACAAATCTATACTGTGGCTTTGAAAATTAATGTGTTGCAAAAACAAAATATTGTAATATGATACAATATTGAAATTTTCTTACACGTGAAGCTCAGCAAAAAAAAAAAATGAATTTTTTTAATTCCGATGTGGGCAACTTTCATATTTTAATTAAAATTCCGAATTGTGGCAATGCAACTTAATGGCCAGATCAGGATTCATACAACATTTACATCCAGGAGAAGAGGAAAAAATGGACAATAAATGAAATTGTAAAGTTTAAAGTACTTTGTTGATGAATGCGATTAAATGCAATTCATAAAAAATCACAGAGGATGTATTTAATTACTTAATTAATCATTTTTTTATACTTGACAGCACTCGTCACAGGGTGTAGTCTCTCTGTAAGTTATAGAAGTGTATATCAGCACCGGCCCTAAATTCCCATATTGGTTACTTCCTATAGAATATTAGATTTTTTTTGTGAGGAGGAATATTTGAATGTTTCGTCCTGAACTCCATGTTGCCATTTTGCTCGTACAGTGCTGTGTGGGTGGTCTCTGCCCCCCACCTTCTTTCTTTCTCTATCCCAATATTACCCTTTTTGCTCTATTTATTACCTTTCTGGCTCTTATAAATGTTTTAACTTTTTGCCCTGTTTTAAATTTTTATGTCCTCTATTGCTTATGTACCTCATCATTTGTACGTCGCTTTGGATAAAAGCGTCTGCTAAATACAATGTAATGTAATTTAATCTGATTCAGCTGGTTCTGTCCGTAGCATGTCTTGGGCTCTCTTACCTGGATCCATGACTCTGTGGATAGGGGGGGGCAGAGGGGGGGTCGAGCTCAGGTCTGGATCTTCATTTAATGAGTGTTCTGTGATCTGAGAGAAGACACTGCAGTTACTAATCTGAAACACTGCTGATATCAGACCACAGACACTCTAGTTTTAATACATACTGTAGCATTTTCCGCTGATGGTTCTGCAGCATGTCTTGTATTAGGAGAGCGATTCGCTTCTGTGTACTCAGGACTGTCGGGGCGAGCCGGGATCCGATGCAAATATCCGTATCCGATTCCGCATCCGAGACTGTGAGAAAAGAAAGGATAAGGATTTTTCTTTTAGACAATTTTACTTATGTTCACTAATGTACAAATGTGTATGTAACTGAACACTTTATTGTTTGTTTGTTTGTCTCTTTGTTACCTGCCTTCACCCCCCCAGGCTCCGTTAGGTGTGACGAGCACCTCTCTGCAGGTGTCGGTCTCAGTGTTGTAGACCAGAAGCTTCAGTGGCTTTCCTTCATGAGCTTCAATCAAAGAGAAGAAGTCCTCCGCCTGCAGAGACAGAAACAATGAGCCTCATCAGCAGCTTCTCAGACAACAGTGAATTTTAATGATTACCAAACATTCACAAATGTGAGTGATCTGTATCTGTGTGTAATGTGAACAAATCTGTCCCTAAAACGTCTCACATGCACACATTGATACGTGTATAAACGTCACCTTCTTCACCAACAACAAAAAAAAACCCCCTCACATTTAAGAGACGACTCGTAGCTTTATAACGATAAATGCATATGTTAGCAGCTCATATGTGGAGCATCTTCTGCTGGAGTGGAGAGCAAACAGCTGGTCTGAAGTATATGCTCAGGTCAAGGAGGAGGAAAAAAAGCCAAGGCGGTTTGCTTTTGCTGTTTTTGCAGCTATAGCTGCACAGCTGAGCCAAGAGATGGGTGGGTACAAAAGAGAAGCACGTAGTGCATTGGTAAAAGCAAAAAGGCGCATGAATTCCGATTTGACCATTCACATTCAGGTTGCATGTCCACGAATCAGATACATATCCTCACATGGAAGTAGCTCAGATTTGAGAGAAAAAAATGGGGCAAGTTTACACAGCCATGAAAAAAATCAGATCTGAGCCACATTGTGCAAAAAATCAGATTTGAGTCACGTTAGCCTGGTAATGTGAACATAGCCTTAGATTCACAAATACAGCCAATGCCGAACTGGCTGTTAGCATTGTGACTAACCTTCTTTAAACCTTCCAAACCTGGGCTCTGTGTCTGTTAGCATCTCAGTTCCAACCCTGCCGAGCCCAGCAGGTCCAACCTTGCTAAGCTTGTCTGTTAACAACGTGGCAAGCCCAATTAAACACTACTGAGTCTGGTTGTTAGCATCACATCCATCTTTCTCCAAACTTCCAAACTATCCAGGGTTTCCCGGAACAATATGTTACTGCACCACCTATCGCTTGCTGCTATGCCAACATTTTTTTTTTATTGGGAAGACGCCAATTGTCTAGCCACTGGATGGTGTACAACAACCTGTCATCGTCATGGGAACTGAAATGTTAATCATTACTTACATCCTGTAAGACCTGATCTGCTCCCACGATGAAGTCAGTGAATGCCCGAAGTCCAGCCACAGAGGCCGGAGAATTGACCTCCACTTCCTCAGAACAAGAGAAATCATAGAGTTAAAACTTTAGACTCCTCAAAACTTTAGAACCTGGAAACAGAATTAAATCGAAGGTGACAAAGGAGAGGAGGGACTCACTAGGACGTGCCAGACATTTTCATTGGCTCCCTGGAAGCTGCAGAAGCGAACACTGGCTCCCAGAAGTCCCTGCCCGCCCCACATGTTGCTGGGAACAACCTGAAGCTCCCGGAACTTCATGCTCTTCGTGTTGAACACCTCCATCTTCACCGCCTTCTCTACATTAGCCTTCAGGAGGTCCTTCAGCAGATCATTCTCCTGGTTCTGATAAGGTAAGAAATATGAGCTGTTAGAGTTTGTGGCATCATTGAGACGGCAGGACTAAAAGGGCAGCAGGACAAAATGGCAAACGGACACAAATGCAGCAGGAAGTGGGACAGAGGGAACACAGGATAGAAGTGGAGAAGGACATGAGATCAGCAGCGCAATATGACAGCAAAAAAGAACAGCAGGACAGTGAAGCATCAAGAAATAAGAAAAGCAGGACAGTGGGACAGTAGAGAAACAGGACAGGAGGGCAGCAGGACAGGAGGGGTAGCAGGACAGGAGGGGTAGCAAGACAGAATTGGCAGCAGGACAGGAAGGCAGAGAGAACATAGGATAGAAGGGGAGAAGGAGATCAGAAGAGCAATAGGACAGCAAGGAAAAAGGGCAGCAGGACAGTGGGACAGCAGGGAAGCAGAAGAGAAGGGCAGCAAGACAGAAGGGGCAGAAGGACAGGAGGAGCAGCCGGAAAGGAGGGCAGCAGGAAAGGAGGGGCAGCAGGACAAAAGGTGCAGCAGGACAGAAGGGGCAGCAGGACAGAAGGGCATCAGGACAGGACGGTAGCAGAACAGGAGAGCAGCACGACAGGAGGGGCACCAGGATAGGAAAGCAGCAGGATAGGAGGGCAGAAGGACAGCAGAACAGGGGCAGCAGGACAGAAAGGCAGAAGGACAGGAAAGCAAC
This sequence comes from Astyanax mexicanus, assembly GCF_023375975.1. Taxonomy (NCBI): domain Eukaryota; kingdom Metazoa; phylum Chordata; class Actinopteri; order Characiformes; family Acestrorhamphidae; genus Astyanax; species Astyanax mexicanus. The sequence continues at coordinate 30,809,043 of NC_064411.1, forward strand.
ACAACAGGAAGGCAGCAGGACAGAAGGGCACCAAGACAGGAAGCCAGCTGGACAGAAGGGCAGCAGGACAGGAGGGGCTGCAGGACAAAAAGGCAGCAGGACAGAAGGGTGGCAAGACATGAAGGTAACAAGACAGAAAGGGGAAAAGGATAGGAGGGCAGCATTACAGGAATGCAGCAGGACAGGAGGGCAGTAGGACATGTTAAAACAAACAGAAAAAGGTAAAGGAAATGTGTGTTTACTCACAAGACGAGTGTTACCAATGGAAATTATGAAATCGAAGAACGGTTCCAGTCCAGCTTTCTCAGCGGGAGAGTTCTCCTGAACCTGTTAAAAATAAAATTATTTTCAACAATACTGACTGAAAATCACTGAAAGTAATCTAATGAGCAATTTTTTTACTTTTATTCTTTTTAGATTTTGATTTTAAACTTTGTGGTGTTTCTTTGCACTTTTGTAAAGTACTAGTTGAGTCGCCTTACAGAAAATAAATATGTAAAATGAATTTTATACAATACATTTAAAAGTGAATATATTTTTCCATGTTGTACTGCAACTGTCTACATTACAGTTTGAAATTAAACAATTTTTATATGTGTAAAGATTCTTTCATAATCGAATTTCTGCAGTTAAGCATATTAATTCTTAGATCAGAATAATGTCTAACATCTTGTTAAGAAACCTGATAAGGAGAGCTGGATTTCATTTCAATAATGGTATTTTTCAGTGCATGTAAACTAGAGTACTAACCAGAGTATTCTGGGATATCTCAGTGTGTGCATGAGTGAAAACAGACCCTATTGGCAGAAATAAGCCAGCAAAGTTTAGTAAAGCCCCCGCAAGCGTCACTCAAACTTGATTAACCTAAACCTACTAGAATGAAGGGTTTACGTATATTAAATAATAATAATAATAATAATAATAATAATAATAATAATAATAATAATATGAACAACAACAACAAAAGGAAGAACTGTAAAATACAGCAACATTTGTAAACCCACAATTTTTTTCAGTCATTATTAGGGGTGTGCCATGCCGTATTGTACACAATAAAATTGATACAAAAAAACAACTGACATGATAAACTCCATATCGTGATAATGTGATATGCTTAAAAGCAGTCACTTCCGTGTTGATTTTGCCATTTACTGTATTTACTTTTAATTTTTTGTTTTCAGTTTATATGCATGCAATCAATAGGCTGGTTAGTTTTGTGGTATTTCCTTGTTGTTATATTACTGTATTTTGGTTATATTTGGTTAAGTATAATTTATATTTTGTTATATTTGTTTAAGTATAATTTAAGTATTAAATTATATTAAGTAATGCTTAAAATATTTTAGCCATCAAATAATTGCTATAAAGTCTTTAATAGCACCTGCCAGCAGAGGGCGGCAGCAGAGAACAACTACTAGTTCATCAGTGCCAAGCAGCCCAACCTACAGAGCCCTGTGTAAATCAGGCACTAAATCCCATATTTGTCACACCTTTATAGAGGAATGATAATGATGAGATGGGATGGACAGGACAAGATAAAAATAATTCCTGGTTAAACTCTGGCTTAAAATAATCAAGCTCAAACTTTTTGAAAAGTTCCATATTTTAAATACATATTAATAAAATTTACAATACTTTTTTTCAATCATTAATCAGGCTTGTGTTGTCTTAAAGATCTGTGTCAAGATATATGATGAACACTGTTAGTTAGAAACATATACTGCATGCACATAAACAATTTGTAGTTCTATAATTACAGAGTCCTGGATCTGTATCTCTGCATACTTTCATCCTGTTCTTCACTGCTCGGGACTCCACAGGAGAGACCACCACAGAGCAGCTGTTATTTGGGTGGTTTATATGAACTCTAACTAGGAATTTTCTAACTGCCAGTGTGGCTATTTAACAACATGTAATATACATATGTATATTATGTATTTATATATATATATATATATATATATGTATTTATAAGTTGCCTGACCAGAGGAGAACAAAATAACATAGTACATGTGATAATACAAGAAACTTCGTGTCTTAATCTGGGATCTGGCAATACACTGACCAAACATTGTCCACATCCTTGCGCGAGTTAGCTAGGTAGCCTCAAGTAGTAAACTAAATATAAGTTTACTTTGTGCGCCGTAGTACTCTCTCAAAAAAAATTAAACATGCTAGTCTTTTTTTGACGGATCGTCACGCAGTGTCGCTCACATCTAATTATTGCTCTATTGTTGGTCATTCTCTAGTCATCTGTGGTCCCAGGACACTGCCTACAGGACGCTGCCCACAGGACACTGCCTACAGGACACCGCACACAGAAACAACTGAAGTGTTTAAGAACTCCAGCAGCACTGCTGTGTCTGCTCCACTCAAGCTCACCAGCACAACACATGCACACACACACACTCTCTCTCTCTCTCTCTCTCTCTCTCTCTCTCAGTACACAGAGACTGTAACTGCCTCTATACACATCAGCATATTTGCTGGTAAATTCTATAAGAACTGTACATTTTCTACCTCAGAAACTGCTGTAATTATGTATGTTCTATATGTTACAGTATGTTACACATCTATTCACCTTATTCTTACCACACACTTTAGACAGTACCATATCAGACTCCATTGTCCTCTCTGTTAAATTGTCTCTTGTCTGATGTATTTATTGTATTTATTGAAGTGTTTTTATTCTGTGTTGCACAATTTGTTGAATTTTGCATCATAGTTCCAGAGGAGTGCAATTTCTTTACACTGTGTACCTGTACTCAGATATAATGACAGTCTCTTGACTTAACTTGACACTAACAAACACACACACACACACACACACACACACACACACACACACACACACACACACACTAACACTAATACACCACCGGCATGTCAGCCACTACAGTTACCGCAGTGCTGAGAATAAATGACCCAACACCCAAAAACTAATAACCCCTGTTCTGTGGGAGTTTTCTCTCCCGTGAGGGTCTCTCCTGACTGATGAAGAACAGAGTGAGAGCAGCATAATAATAATAAAGTATACAGATGAGAAACAGTAACAGAAACAGTAGTTCTGGTGAGACAGTAAAGCTCCAGTACAGGTATTTACCCCGTGCACGTGATACCCGTGGGTTCCTCCCTCCGCCCCCGCGCCGCTCTGGGTCAGACCCATCTCTCCCTGAGTTATCTCAGTACTCTGAGTACAGGCTGCTGCTGTTTAATTACTCTATTAAACTCTTAAACTGCGGGATCCGGAGCCGAGGATCAGACTCGTCATCACTCAGGAGCCATGTTGTCCAGCTGGCCAGGCCAGAGTAATCGAGCCGGAGGAGGAGGAGGATCGGTGGATCTGTGATCCTCCTGCAGGCTCTCCAGCCCAGTGAACACACTGGCTGTGTCCCAACTGCACAACCCCACCACACACTAAGGCTGCGTCCAGAAACTTTTGCTACTCTTCCTCTCCTCCTCCTTCTTTCCTACTCCTCTTCTCCTACCCCGGGTGAAGGTGGAGGATTCTAGGAGAAGAGAGAAATGTATTTATGCATATCACGTATACTTCACAGTATTTTTGATCATGATATAGTTTAAAAATACACAGTCATCCTGCATCACTAAAATGTTTATTTCCTTTATTAATGACTGGAATGGTCACAAAAACCCAATATTACGACTTTATTCTTGTAATATTACGACTTTATTCTTGTAATATTACGACTTTATTCTTGTAATATCACAACTTTATTCTCGGAATATTACGTCTTTATTCTTGTAATATTATACCTTTATTCTCGCCATATTACGACTTTATTCTCGTAATATTACGACTTTATTCTCGTAATATTACGACTTTATTCTCCAAGGGAACTGTTTTTATTTTTTTTTGTATGGCCCTAAATTGGCCTAAATTTCTGTGTCTAATAATTATATACACACCGGAAACACAATCTGTAAAACAGAACATTGTCAATTGTATTCACCATGTATGTTTCCAGTAATAATACTGAAAAATAAGAGTCTTATAAAACATGAAAATCAAAGGATTATCATATCACACCACTAAATTCTTAATGATTTCTTCCTCATGTATTCAAGATATATTTTAAGGGATATTACTGTACCATGTTGGAGTAATGGAATACCAAACGTAGGAAAAATCTATTTTCAGTTGTTCATAAAACAGATTTGATCACTTGTTTGCTGTCCTGCTGCATTTCCACATTAGATATTCAGTCGGACCTTAATGCACTTGTCCAAGCCCAAAACAGGCTAGATTTCTGTCACTGAACACAAAAAAGAACTGAGGAAGAACAATCATACAAATGCATTTATTGCATTTTTTGTATAAAGTTAAATGATGCTTTTGAAACACTTGATTTTTTTGTGTAAGTGTGTAGCTGATAATGCTTCTAGTTTAAAACACTCTTAATGTTGCACAATTTAATGTTCATAAAATATTTCGATAATTATGTGCTCAACATTTTCATTGCATCGCTGTAATGATTCATTAACTGTTCTTTATTAAGTTAAAGTGATGCTGGTCTTAGAAGAATGTGCTTTTTTAGATCAGGTTGTGGTGCTACAGTCAATGCAATGTAAAATGTTTACAGTTTTCTAAACTGAACCATCCCATGTTTATTATATGTTTATTATGTTATATAATCCACCACATTTTAATGTATCATTGTAATGTTTCATTTACTGATTTTTTTATACAAAAGGGGTTTTTATAAATGCCGTGTAGGCCGAGCTAAGTATATTAGTCTGGCCCTCAAAAACCGTTAATATTTTTCATGTGGCCCCTTGGGAAAATTAATTGCCCACCTCTGGTATAGGCAAATCCGAAATCCGGTATTAAATATACAAGTACAAACTTTTGATAGTAGCCCACATCCTTTCACCCCCAGCATTCTGAAATACAGCGCTTTAAGCCGATGTTTCCAACAGGCTTACAATGCTAGTGATAGGGGCATAGCATTGCCCATGCATGAAAATGCTGTTTTTGCACCTTTAACAAGCGCAAAGTAGCTCCAAACTTAATTGGTAGATTTCTTTTTAATTGAAATGAGACACTGAGGCCTTTGAATGTGCACAGATAGTTTATAAAGAAAAAACAAAAACACTGTTTATACACACAATACCTTTAGGTCATTTATAAAGTGTGGCGCTACTTTGAGCTTGTTAATGATGTAAAAATAAGCATTTCTTTGCATTGGGTAACACTATGCCCATACCACTTTCATTGTGAGCCAGTTGGGGGCATCGGCTAAAAGCACTGTATTTAGGAATGCTGGGTTGATGGGGCGAATGGAGGTGGGCTGTTCGACAAAAGTTTGAACTCATTATAAATACGTCCATATCATAGTGGACCTTTTACAAAATCATTCTGTGATGAATAAAGAAGAAATTGCTAAGTTGTTAAGAGTGATGCTAATAATAGCTTGGTTGTATTTATTGGGCTGTAGCTCAGCAAAAAAGCTAGTATAAAGTCTCTGGTAGTAAAAAAAAAGGGATTAGGCATTCCCAGTGGCTGCAAGAGGTATTTGTGTAATGCATGCTGGGTATTGTAGTAAGAGACCAGTGGAATCCGGAGCATTCCAGCCTGACTGAAACATAAACCTGCAGACACACATGGTGCCCTATCGTACACCTTGCACAAGGAGTGGTGCGATGCTTGTTGCTATCTTACATCCTGTGAACAGTTTATTATCATGCCTTGCATTAAAATTGCATCGAAGTTTAGGAATATATTTACATCGATGTCCGTGGTGGATAAGAAGTGGGGTGTGTTCAGGTAAATATCTGTCATGTTTCAATTTTGGCGGTGGGAAACACAACTATGCCACTGACTGATTAAAACCATGATAACTGTCAGCCGCCCAATCATATCTTAGCCATGCAGGAGTACCAAGCGCACAGCGTGCCCTCAGCCAGGGCTGATTCAAGGCATTTGGTGGCCCCAAGCAAAATGGACCCAACCACATACTATCACTACCTCAACAATAAACATAATAAAGAATAAAATTACATTGCTGTTTTCTTAAATAACCTGCTGCTGGTGTATCTTCACAGCATTAATGCGCAGGTCAGTATGAGGTTCTTAAAAGTAATGGAAATTAGTGCACTGATTGGTTTATTTCATGTTACGCCCAAAACAAACCCATGATTAATTAAGAGAATTAGTACATTCCTTTTGTAAGGTGTATTTTTAACTATAGAGCGCTAAAATAGGGCCCATGGTCACCTCTTTATTAGACCCAGGCCAGGATAAAAGGCCTCTTTCTTGACCTCCTTATAAGCACAGTTTGTGTAAATCCAAAAACTTCTTGGTGTCAAAATTGTTGAGATAATTTGTTACAGTGACAAATCAAAAGAGATACTTAGTAAACGTACTAGACTAAATGGAAACACTGACACTCATTACTGCTTCAGAAACATTTCTGAGGTAGTTTTTTATTTAAAGAGTGACATCCTGATCATTCCAATCAAATTCCGTCTTTATGTAGTCAGAAGCCCCATCCCTGGCCTTCCAGGGCAGTACCAGCTTGGTCCCATGTGGTACCAGCCCTGATACGTTGCTCTCCAACTGAGGCAGGCCAGAGCGCCCCCTAGGAGCTGAGTGGGGAACTGTGGGAAGTAAGCCAGCAAACAGAAGAGCAGGAAGAGCCAGAGGCTGAGCAGCAGGACGCAAAAGAGGAAGATGATTCGCAGAGGGGCCCCAGAGACCCCGCCCAGTTTCAGGTAGGGCCCGAACACGCCAGTCTCCTCTGCAAGCAGGAGGCAGCACAGACACAGCAGGAAGACGTCCTCGGAGACCTCGTAGCCGCGCCACATCAGGCCGGCACTGACACACGCGGCCTTCGTCTCGCCCTCCCGTAAGAGCAGCAGCGGCTGACCGGCACCATTCTGCCCGGCGGAGAGGTCAGGGGCAGAGCTCAGGGGCTCGTAGCAGCTCCCTGTAGCGTTCTCTAGCAGACCCAGGACCTTTCTCAAGCCCACCCACAGCACCCCCGCTACAGCCAGCCGTGACAGATGGCGTAGGGTCAGCGGGATCGACCGCCGGACAGAGAAGGTCAGGAGGAAGGTGAAGGAGCCGACGAAGATGCATGTCCAGCCCCAGCCTGACCGCAGGAACACCCTGAGAGACAGAAAGACAAGATATTAAAAAAAAATTAGTAAAACAAATCAGAAAATTTTCATTTCATTTTCAATTTTCATTGCAAGATTGGCTCAAAAATGATATACACTTATTTACTGTAGGGGGAGCCCAGGAGCAAAAAAAACCTTTTCTTGCATTATGCTGCTTTAAAATGCTGTGGATGCAGATAACCTCTTTCAAAGACTGACCCTCATTTTGTCCTCCATAGCCCCACCCCCTTATTGCTCACCTGTGTTTTGTTTATAACCCCACCCAGTAGGTGTTCTGAGGTGTTCTTTTTGTGTTCTAGTTCTGTTTTAGTTCAGTTGTTTTTTAGTGTTGTGTTTATGGATTCCTCTTCTATCAACATGGAGTTCACAGACAGTCCCCTAGCCTTTTATCTACACTCAGCAGCCACTTTATCAGAAACACCCAGCAGCATGAGGCAGAGTGTGGGAGGTGCTGGATCCTGATTAGCAGGATGATGCCATAATAAAGACATGTTTATTTATGTCAGTTATTCTTCTAAGTGCTGATAACTGCCATCAGCTGATGTTATGCTGCATTTCATTTGTTAGGATTTTCCTAGTTTTAAGTAGGAAATTTCCATTAAGTCATATTTCCTTTTTCAGAAAGTCAGAGTTTCACAATCCAAGAAGGATGCATTGCACATCAACAGTAGTAAAAGCAACAGTATTATACTGCACTTTCAGTTTGGGTTTACTTTGATATATTCAAAATCGGTGTATTAGTTTTTTAGTATCTGGTATGAATTTGGTGTGATATTTCATATCCGGTATGAGTTGTTTATTCAGTATAAATTATTAATTATCTGGAATTATTGGAATGTACACTATCCAATATAAATTATTCAGTATCCTGTATGAGTTGTTTAGCATCCATCGTATTTTCAGTGCCCATTATGAATTATTCTGTTTCAGGCATAAGTATGCGGTATTAATTTTTTAGTTGCAGGTATGTGTTATTCAGTTTCTGCTATGAATTATTCAGTTGCAGGTATGAGTTCTTCAGTATATGCTTTGAATTAGTCATTGGCAGGTATGAGTTATTCAGTGTCTAGTATGAACAGTGTTCACACGCACCTCAGCGAGTTCACACGCTCACACGCCACACATGGTATTTCTCACGATTGCCAATCCAATCGGCTGTATATTATAATGTACTCTCGTTGAGCCAATCAGAATATAGATCGCTCTGTTGTTAGGCAGACCTAGTGAAAGAGGGTGGAGTTTTAGGCAGAGTGTCAGGCGCGAAGAACTGTCCGATTCGAAAGTTCCGAAACACACGCCGGTGAACAACTGAAGAACGGTGGCAACCCCGCCCCACCCAATCACCCCGGTTTAACAACTGAAGAACAGTTTTAGCTATGAGCAATTCAGTGTCTACTATGAATTATTCAGTATCCAGTATGGCTTGTTTAGTATCAGGTATGAGCTGTTTAGCATGAATTATTTAGTTGCAGGCATGAGTTTTTTTAGCTCATCTAAAATTTATCATCTAAAATTTATCTAGTTAGAGTGAGAGTTGGAGAGTGTGGAGTGTGTGCAAGTTAGATTTGAGGTAAAGGTGAGCTAAGGTAAAAGTTGCTCAGTATCCAGCAAGAGTTGTTCAGTATCCGGTATGAAACTGGGTTAGCCAGTTACAGTGAGAGTTGGAGTGTGCACTGTTAGAGATGAGGTGAAGGTGAGCTCAGGTATGAAGTGTTTAGTATCCGGTATGAAACTGATGTGTAAGGCAGTAAAACTGTATGCCGTTAGAGTTGAAGTGAAGGTGAGCCCAGGTATGAGGTGTTTAGTATTCGGTACAAGTTATTTAGTATACGATATGAGTTGTTGAATATCCAGTATGAAACTGATGTGTAAGGCAATTAGAGTGAAGGTTGGAGAGTTAGTGTGCTGTTAGAGTTAAGGTGAAGGTGAGCTCAGGTATGAAGTGTTCAGTATCTGCTATGAGGTGTTCAGTATCCGGTATGAAACTTATGTGTTAGAGTTAGAGTAGGAGTTGGAGAGTTGTAGTGTGTGCTGTTAAGAGTTGAGTTGAAGGTGAGCTTAGGTACGAGGTGTTCAGTATCCGGTATGAGGTGTTTAGTATCCAGTATGAAACTGATGTGTAAGGTAGTTAGAGTGAAAGTTTGAGAGTTAGAGAGTGTGCTGTTAAAGTTGAGGTGAAGGTAAAGCTCAGGTAAAAGGTGTTAAGTATCCGGTATGAAACTGATGTGAATTAGAGTGAGAGTTGGAGAGTTAGAGTGTGTGCTGTTAGAGGTGAAGGTGAAGGTGAGCTCAGGTATAAGGTGTTCAGAATGCGGTACGAGGTGTTCAGTATCCGGTATTAATCTGATGTGTTAGGCAGTTAGAGTGAGAGTTGGAGAGTCGGAGCATGTGCTTTTAGAGTTGAGATGTAAAGGTAAAGGTAAAGCTCAGGTATGGGTTATAAAGTGTGTGTTACTTACCTATAAAGAAAATGACTCCTCTTGGCGAAAACACTGTACTGGGAAACCCAAAAGTTCAGCAGGGGTCCAAAGACCACCATGGCCGACAGCAGCAGGTGAAAATGCCGCCGGAATAAGGCATTTCCCAGCAGTCCTGCCGCAAGGTCAGTCACAACCACGAGGAAAGTGTTCAGGAACATTTGTGCAAATGTGAACCAACTCCAGCTGATCGGCTCAACTCAACGGATTCCCTCCAGAGTCCCAACTCAATCTGTCCTAATCAGTGTTCTTCCACATCATTCCTCTCTGGGGCCGGTTCTCTATTAACCTTTAGTAGATCTCCATATTCAGCTCAGCTCTTCCAGAGGGTCTGGATTCTTTAGTTCCAACAGCAAGTGTGCTCCTGTAGTGTGCTACTGTATTTATACTGTAGTTTTCCCCTTCATCCAATAAATATTCTGCCATTAACAAGTCATGATTCCCTCGTTTTTGTGGTCTGACTGTAAGCATGTACAGTATCTCCTGGTATTTGCTGAACTGCCCAGTTGCTCCAACTTACAGCCTTGAGACCAACACCCCTCCCACATTTCAACATGACAGAAAAAGATCCATCCCCATGGTGTAGTCCCACCCCCCCCCATGCCCTCACATTTACACTCACACATGTAATCTAATGCAATGATCCTCTGTATGTTATTTTAATTGAGTAGTACTAACACTTAAATAAATATGATTTAAGAATACAGCCTAGTGTTAAATCTTGATGTTTCTAAAGTGTGGACTTTTCTAAAAAATAATAGAGGTGCTTGTAAGTTTTCTGAATCAATATTTCTGCATACTTTTCCTAAAAGTAGACAATGATATATGTAAAAAATGAAATGAAATGAAAAATATAAGACTTTTTTTTAATGAATGATCTATTTGTTATCATTCTTCATCTGTTAATAAAGAACGATCTAATGTTACATATCTGTGGGCATTTTCAGTCACTGATAAAGGCCTTTTGGAACAATGTTTTGTGAAGGGATAAGACCAAAATTTAGTGTTATGTTTGAAGAAAGTAACATCTTTATCCTATCTGTGAAACATGGTGGTGATAGATTCATGGATTGGTCCTTTTTTGCTATATCTGGGCCTGCTGGATGGCTTGCAATCACGATAGAACAATGGTTTCTGAATTATATCAGCACATTCTGAGGGATAATATCTAGACATTTGTCTTTGAGCTAAATCTTGAGAGAACGTGGGTCATGCAGCAAGACAATGACCCTAATCATGCAAGTTGTTTTACCAAAGAATGGTTAATTAAACTATATTGACCTTAATCCAATATAAATTTCCTGGAAGGAGCTGAAGTAGCTGGTCATGTGAGAAAACACACCAATGGGCTACAATTCCTACAACACTTACAAAAAAAAACTTTAGTTGTTTTCAGTTTTTAGATACTGAAAACAATGGTTTATATACTCTCGCCATTCCAAGATGATTTAGGTCAAATTCATGCAGAAATACGGGAAATTTTCCAAACTTTTAAGCACATCATGCTATTGTTGTGTTGTTGGCAGATGCATTATCAATTGGTATTTCATTGGTGAAGAGCAGAATGTGTTTAAAAATATACAGCACCAGCAAACTATGGATGTACCTGTAAATGTGTTCTCTGTTAAAGGGCTAAAGCAGACCTTAAATCCACCATGGACCTCTTGGTCCAAGCATTTGGAACTGCAACATGACCCAAAAAAGCTGTTATTTCAGACGAAATGGAGCCTTACTAAGTGCTAAGCACTAAACTCTGTAAGGTGTCCAAGCTTTTGCATAAGACTGACATTTGGGAAGGGTTAAGCGTGGTGACCAGCACGAAGCGCTGTGTCTCTATCTCTGCTCTTTCTATTTTTAGCTTCAGCTGTTAGGGTCAGCACCTGGGAGTATTTATCGCCGCCTGTCCCGCTATCCGTCTGTGTCTCACAGCTCTCTCACAAATAAAGCCCACCCTTTCAGCCTACAGTAGAGGTCTGCACTCCCGCGGGAGTCCCGCGGGACCCGCGGGACCCGTCAGAATATGTTGCGGCGCGGGACAAAACTGAATTGTTATTGGCGGGAGCGGTAATTTAATCAATACAGGCCATGCGGGAGCGGGACCACATTAACATGTGGTCCCGCTCCCGCAAATTGATAAATAGTTAAGAAAATTATAATAATCACGCTATGATTCCCATGCAAGCAACAAAAAAACACAAGAAAAATCTCTCGGAGGATGGACACACACACACACATTTTCAGCATCTCCAGCAGGCGTGTGCAGAGGAGGGGGGGGGGGGGGGAGGGGGGTGTGTAATTTAAAGGACGACATTTACTATACTGGTGCAAAATAATAATAATAATAATAATAATAATAACAATAATAATAATAACAATAACAAAAACATTGTTATTATTATTATTGTTATTATTATTATTATTATTAATAATAATAATACAAATATTAATTAAACTAATTGAATTTAATTTTTTATATTTTTACATTTATTATTTTATATAATATAGATCCACTTCTAATCCACTTCTAGGATTCTTGATGCACCTGATGGCATGTGTTTGGACTGCGAACTGAATTGCTGTTTTAATAAATACATATGTAAATTTGAAGCACTAAATGTAATTAATTCAATTCATATTAGGACTGCGGGACGGGAGCGGCGGGAATGTGTATGTGGCGGGCGGGAGCGGGATTAAAAGAAGTGATTTTTTTGCGGGAGCGGGCGGGAGCGGGACAAAAAGACGCGGGAGCGGGCGGGAGCGGGTTTAAAAAAACAGTCCCGCGCAGACCTCTAGCCTACAGTCTGTTTAGCCCCGCCCATTCAGCCTACAGCCACTTCAGCCCCACCCAATAGTTTTACCTATTCAGCCTACAGCAGTGTAGCCCATCCAAATATATAATTTTTCTAAACGTTAAAAATAGACCTAATAAATGCAATAAAAAACACATTGCAATCAGCAATCCAATTATGAAGAAATAGAAATATAATATACATTACTATGCACTATACATTAATTAAATATAATTAACTAATAATATATTTAATTAGAAAGTAATATCATTTAATCATTTATTTAAGATTAATGGCAGATATTTGTTTACAACCGTGTCACTTCAGTTAAACACAGATATACAGCTGAACTGATGAATATATCAGCAGTATTGGGATGGTTATAACACATATTGTGTTTTTTCTTCCTTTTTTTGGGTCGATCTTTTTTAAGACTTGAAGAGGAAGTTGGGTAAGGAAATTCCCCTCAAAGACCAATATATATTGTATATTTTTGATGAGCCTTCGTTTGAGCGCAAGGAAAAATGTATAGTAAATTTAATTATAATTTTAGGTAAATTTGATATTCACAAAAATAAATTTGCTTTAAAAATACCATAATTCCAGATTTTTGTCTATTCAGACCTAAAATTTATTTACACTTACTGACTCATTTTATTAAATTAAAAAGTAGGAAATCACAATTTTCTTTTCTCTGTTTTTTTTTGTTTGTTTAGGTTTGTTTGTTTGTGTTTTTGTTTTGAGGTGCTTGCGATGTTGCTTGTATATGATGTGTTTTTCACTTATTATTGAGATGGTTATAAGTATACAGAGTTAGTTGTATACAAGGAGACGCACGTGCTCTCCGGGTCAGTAGGGGGCGGCAGGGGCGCGAGCGGGTCAAAAACACGGTTCAGCCGGCATGGTGAGCAGTGCTGTACTGTCAGTGTGTCTCCCCCCTGCTTTATTATAAATTAGTTTTTAATAATAACACAATTAAATAGAGTAAGATGAGCCCGGAGCTGGAGCAGTGCCCGCGGAGTCTGTTAGTGTGTGAAAAAGGAAACTTCAAAAATGAGAAATCCCGCCATGAATCCCAGGCGCTGAAACACAGCTTTAACTGCAGGGTAAGATACTGTTCCACCTTAAAAACAGCTGCAGCTACAGCGCTTCTCAGCACAGTTTAAGGTGGAGCGGAGAGCCTCGGTTATAAACAGTACATTATTACTACTAAATCAGAAAGAAAGAGAGACTGCAGTGGAAGTGAGGCTGGTGTGTGTGGAGTTATTACAGTCTGTAGTCTGTATATCAGAGTAAAATTTACCAGACAATAAATTAATTAAAATTAATAAACTTGAAATATTGAGTGGCATACATTCTAAATTTACATTTTAACAATGTTTTTATGGGCTTAGAACTTGTATTGTAAAAGTTTAAAAATACCTTTGAAAATATCTCGTATATTTGATATCCGTAAAATATCTCCAAATGTATTTTGGATATAGGTTATAGATTTGGGCTAACTCGTATTCTATTTTTCATCTTCTATCATCTCGTCTTATTTTTTTGTCTATTTACTCCAGTGTTATTTTTTAATGCATCCAAACTTATATTTACTAAGAAAGTTATCTTTAACATTATAGTTTATATTAATGTCCCCAGCTTAGATCCAGTCATCTAAAGTTGGTCCTTCTTGCTGTAACCAGTTTGTTGTCAGTTGTTTTTTTAACTGGATGCTAAAAGAACAGCCAAATACATATTAGTTCAAATTTGTTTCATGTCAGGGTGGACATAGCCTAAATATAGCATCTTAAAATTAAAAAGGGATCTCCCTTCTAAATATGCTTTACAATAACTCAAGTTTATCAAAAGTCAGATAAACTTCATATTAAAATATAAAATGCAGATTTAAATAGCTTTTAAGCTCTATAGGAATTGTGTTGATTCAGCTTGTCAGTTCACTGTTTAAATACATGAGTTCCCTGAATTATTTTAGGCCATTCTCTTGTAGCTGTTAAATGTGAATGTAAACTGTAAAAATAAGGGGTGTTTATATATGTAATGTATATAATGATAAATATAATATATAGTTTTTTTCATGCAGATTTCCTTATTGATACCTGAGTGTGGAAGACTGCCTGTGATGCTGGAGAAAGTACTTAGTAATTTCAGCTCATATTTCCATGTCCAAGACTTTCCAGTTTCTACATTCCTGGAAGAGAAATGGCTGGATGCAGTGAAGAAAGGTAGGAGTGAGGAGGAATTCGAGAGAGTGGAGGAGTTGAGAATAAGCGGCTCAATTCAGTGCTTGTGGTGTGATGGAGTCCTTTATTCACTGTTTGTTTATCCTTCAGGAGGTTTCTATGCACTGTCTTCCAAAACCAGAATTGATGAGGACAATGTTGTTGCTGTTTTGCCCAGCGGTAAGTACCATAAGTGCATACATGCAGTAATGTGCAAAAAGTGTGTGTGTGTCCTCAGTTTTCATCATTTTTGCAATTTTTTAACATCTACTTTGTTTGGTCCAGACCTTCAGACTTTTCAGGTGTTTGGTCTGAGCTAAAATAGTAGTAATAGTGAAAACTGCCACAAACCACAGCCTGTTCCAGAGGATTTAAAAAGGTGTCTTGGTCTGGATACACTGAACCCTGGTTTGGTTCAATTACAGTGTAAAACATTGGTGTAGATAGTTTGACTCTTGGACCAATTACAAGAAGTTAAGGCACACTATTGTCAATTTAACAACAGAAAAAGAAAAAAAAACAGAACCAGTGCTGTGCCATAATCTGAGAAACCTTCACTTGTAACGCCTGTCACATAGCAGTATAGGTGGAGAGCTTTACAGACCCTCCTGTATCAAAGCAACCCTAAACTGTGAAATCTCACTTCACCATACTTGTCAGAATCTCAAGAGCTATGAATGAGTTCAGGCTGCAGCTGAGTTTATCAATGCGCTTCAACTCTGTAAAAAGAACACATTTCTGCAACACAAGCCTTCTAATATTATTAGAAGACACACAATAATCCAAATACTTATGAGGTCTGTTATCTCGTTTTTAACCACCTACCATATTCTTCACACAGTAAGGCACATTGTATTATAAGGCACACTATTTTTGGAACTTTCAGTCTACAATCTGATACACTCACCACTAATTGGCAAAAGAGTAAGCGGTTAACGGCTAATGCTAATGCTGCTCCAGTCTCGGTGGTGGAGAACTAAACTGAAACTCCTGTACTTCAGCAGAGTGGTGTTACTGCTCCTTACAACCTGACTGATAAAATTCATACATAAGGCGCACTGCCATAAAAGTCACATGAATTCAGATCTGGCTGTTCAAACACAGCCTTAAATCAGATATATTACTATACTATCACATGATACAATCAAATTACAGAACACAGTGGAGCCGCAAAAATATGAATCCTCCTGTTATTCAGCAGAAAACCTGATGGTTTCCTTCTTCAACATGTGTTTTGATGTTATTTTGTAGGAGGAACTGGGCTGGAAAATCAGAATTTTTGAGTGGTATTGCATTTCTGTGTGGACAAAGATATTTTTAAAAATCCAGACAAAAAAACACTAGTGGAGGGTGCCCCCTGCTGGCCGAACACAGGTGTTCCAGGCGTTGTGCTGAATTCTGCCTCCTACCAATGGATGTGTGTGTCATGCAGCAGAATGATACCTTTATTTCTGTTTATAATCAAGGTTTAGTCTACAGTTCTAGCACGTACAGGAATCACCAGATTAACCTGCTGCCCATACAGGACCTAGGCAAGACTGGTTCTTCTTCTTCTTCTATTGTTTAATGGGTGACAATATCTATAGTCTCTTAGTCTCTTTCTGATGGTAGATACAGTATCTTCCAAACCATCTAAAAAAAGTGTTCACACTGGAACAAACTGAAAAGTCAGAAGGTCTGCACCGAAAAAGCTAGGTGAAAGCTGCTTAAACGAGCAAATTTAAATGTCATGTTTTTTTTTTTTATAGAACCCTTAAAGGTCTCATTTTATCGTTTTTTTTTTTTCCTCAGTAATTTTAAGATGTGCTGTGGTCTCTTTAAAAAAAGCTGTGGTCTCTAGTATGAATGAATGCCATGTGAGCTGTTTTTTGTGAATAAAAAGTGCTCCAGTGATTCTGTATAATGCTACTTTAGTCCAGTGGAGGAGTGGAGGGAGGAGTTGGCTGAGCCGCAGTAAAATCCTGGGGGGGATTTTTAATTTAACCACTGTAAACAGAACTGTTTTAAACACACACCTACCTATCTCGAATGTACTTGGCTGGTGTTGTTTTATAGACAAATTCTAACCATTTGTTCCTTAGCTCTGAATTACTGGGTAAAGACCATAACTCTGATGTGTTATTTGCACAAATAACACAGGACTGAATGGCCATGCTGTTCCTAACGCTGTTAGCTCATGTCTGACAAGACGGTGGTGCTGTCTGGCCTCAGCTCTGCCTGTGGGCGGTGTGGGACCCTAAATTAGGATATTAGGGATCAATATATGTTATATTACTCATATATTAGTACATTTGGCCTTATATGAACGAGTTCATTGAGTTCAGTTAAAACTCTGTCTGCTCTTCCTCAAGTAAGGCCCAGTCTGCACTGGGTACGGCTGTGAGGGGGAGACAGATAAGAAATATGCTGAGTCATACCAGGTGTCTCAAGAGGCCCAATATCCCACGGGAAAGCTGGGCAGGAGAAGGAAAAGTGGAGCTAAAAGCCCCCACCTTTGTTCACCCAAATACTGTATAAAAGTGTGTGTATTCCTCTGTATTATCAGAAGACTGAAGCTTCCTGGCTGACTTCAAGAACAATAAAAGATCAACTTAGAACTTCGGAAAGACTGGTCTTCTCCTTTCTTTAAACTTAAGGCTCTCGTCTGTTTTTACCTTGTTTCTTTTGAACTTAGAACTTTTGTAGTGATGCATGACTAGATAAGTTTTAGAGCTCATTTTAGCTAGCCCAGGCTTCCCTTTCTGGGAGGCCTAGAAGAGTCGTGAAATAACGCACGACAGCGGTCACAAGCCAAGGTGGGCGAGGTCATGAATACTAATTCACGGGTTGATGTAGACACGGTGCTTTTCCTGATCAACTCGTTTTTCTGAATATTTTCTTTTCTTAGCTGCTGCAGTCAATGGATGTTGAGGAAGTGTTTCATGTGCAGCATCGTATACAACTCAGAGAGACCTGTAGTATTTCACAATACAATGATTACACTCAGCTCATGATTTAGTTTCATTCTCAATTCTATATTCTCACTATGATTTGGACAAGAATGAGTTCTGTTTTCTGTAAGTGAATGAATAGAGTTAACTGTTCACTATTCACTAACTAGTGAAAGAGTTAGTTCTGCATTAGGGTAATGAATAGAATGTCTGTACCCCACGAGACTCAGTTATGTCTTAGTATTAAGATCAGGGCTTGGTAATGCATTTCTGATCCCCTATAAAATACATTTAACACTGATACAAGGATGTAACATAAAGCTACAATACTATATCAAAAAAAGTGTAACTCTCGAAACAGACTGTGCAAGATTATGTGTGTGGTTTAATGTGATTTTATTTAATTTAACATTGTCTAATGTGTTTTTTGTTTCAGGTCAGCTGATCTTGTCTCTGGATAAGGACACATATGAGCAGCTGGGCCTGGAAGGAAGACCTTCCCAATACAGTCACAGAAAGACCGTCAGACACAGTAATGCCTTCAGTTAACCAGAGGATTTCTTAAAATATTAAGATGTACACATTGAACTGTATCCACAGTGAGTGCGTTTATATACACATTTCATAATCCGATTATAAATAGGTTGCTGCATCCTACTTAAAGGAGAACTCCGGTGTAAAAAAGACTTTTGGTGTAGTAAAACATGATAAAAGAGTACTTACCTTTGATGAATAGCCCACCTCCGCTCTCCAGCATTTTTCCGAGATCCATTTATTTTGTGCTTTTTGCCCAGCACTCTTTACAACAGGCGCTTCAGGGCATCTACTTGGCTCCTGCAGATAAATCGCTTTTTACACCGTTATTCAGGCTCAAAGTATCTCCATCTCTCATTGGTAGAATCTGGGGAGCCCTAACATTTAAAACAATACATTAATAACTTTAAAAGTGCACAAGAAGCTTAATAAAAATCACTGTTTGTAACCCGTAGCGTAACCCTCATGACACCAACATTTTAAAGTAAAATATTGATCAGTACAGTGATGGCGGTGCTCAGAGATTAGTTTACGCTATGGGATATAAACAGTAGTTATTAATAAGCTTCTTGTGTATCAGATTTAATTTTTAGAGCTCAGATTTTTGATCTCAGTAACATCTACAAATCATATAAACAAATCTAAAAAAAGAGTGCTGGAATTTAGCTCAGTAATCGTATTTCTCAGTTCATCTGATTTTTGGGTTTTAAATAATGTTCACGATGCATCTTATTATGTGAGATTATTGGCTGGTAGCAAAAAAAAAGAGTTTTTCCATTATTTGATCACCCAAATTCATGTAGATGAATTTATTGGATTGCTGACAAACTGATCCTCCATAATCAGATTATGAAGTGCATGTAAACTCTCTTAACATAAAAAAAAAACATTTACTGAAAAAAACAAACAAACAAAAAAAACAGAAATCAGACAATTTTAATAAACTGTTACTGTCTCATCCACAGGAATGTTTATTTATATTTCTATTTTTACAGTTGTTACTGTGGATCTTAAATCTTTGGTTCTGGGCACGAAGAAATATCAGCGGGTTCTGCTGTGTCTGAAAGAGAGAGTTCCACTGAAAACCGACTTCCTCTTTACAGGTCTGTACCCGATCACCTGAACATTAGTCTGGAATTAAATCTCTAAAAATTGCTGTAAAACATCATAGAAAACATCTGGAGTGATTTATAATGAGGTGCAATGCAGACTGTACAATTAGTACAGACATCATTTACATATAAAAGAGCCTTAAAGGCCTATACTGTGAGGGAACAATGGACTCTATTTTAACGACCTACCGCGCACCAGGCAGCTTGATTTAGGGTCAGTGTGTCTTTGCTATTGTAACAACAGGAAAAGTACAACATGCACGGCTCAAAATGTGCAAAAATTAGTCTTGTACTTGCAATTCCCTTTAAGAGTCAGGTGCACTCTGACTTTGGTGAATTATTATTTCAAAGGTGAAGCTACCTGGACATGTCCAACGCTTCTCCGCAGATAAAACTGTGTATTAATGTAAAAGTACACTGCCAAGATAGCAATGAACATCTGACTGTTGAAATTTACCTGAACACACCTTAATTCAAGACCGTTGTTTTTATTTAAATGATGCAGAGACAAGTCATAAAAATATACATGACGGGATGTAAGATAGCAATGACCATTTATTACAGTTACAGTTATTTTTGACCTGTGCTAATATTAGTTTTTTTTTGGGTGGTGGGATAATCTGAGGTGTCAGTGGGCGTACAGTATTTGCTGCATTGTAATTCCCTGTGTTGCTCAGCTGCAGGTGGAGCTGTATCTCTCCTGGACCTGCTGTCGAAGCAGTTGTATGAGGAGTGTAGACCTGCTCTCCACTGCCGGACTCTGCAGGACCTCCTGTGCCCCTCGCTCATCCCCTCTGACCTGAAGGGGGAGAGCGGTTCTGTCACGCCGACCCAGTTCCTGGAGTGGCTGGGGGCGGTCAGTCTCAGTATCAGCTGGTGAGCAGGCTGTGGACTGTGTTTGTGTGTGTGTGTGTTGGGTTTTTTTTATGATGGGTGGACTCTTAATTAAGAGATGCTGTGGTGGTTGTTCTGTTTCAGTGATAATCAGGCGACCAGTTTCCTGTCCACCTACGCGTGTCCAGAGCCTCAGAGCTCGGTCAGTCAGGCTCTGCTGTGCACAGTGACCGGCCTCATCTCCCCGCAGGACGTCTGCAAACTGCTGACAGAAATCAGGTGAGCTTGGTGTCTTTAATGCTGTCTGATCCTTTAACAGATACAGGGGTTGGACAATGAAACTGAAACAGTTCTGGTGGAAACAGGAGAGTTAAGGTGCACATTGAATTCTGTCTTGATTTGGGCAGCCTTGGCTTTATGTTTTTTGGATACAATCTGGGTTAGCACCCGAACATCCCTTTCAGACAGCTTCCTCTTACAGCGTCCACAGTTAATCCTGTTGGATGTGGTTGGTCCTTCTTGGTGGTATGCTGACATTACCCTGGATACCGTGGCTCTTGATACATCACAAAGACTTGCTGTCTTGCTGCAAGACGTGCACCAACAATTCGTCCTCTTTTGAACTCTGGTATGTTACCCATAATATTGTGTGCATTGCAATATTTTGAGCAGAACTGTGCTCTTACCCTGCTAACTGAACCTTCACACTCTGCTCTTACTGGTGCAATGTGCAATTAATGAAGATTGGCCACCAGGCTGCTCCAATTTAGCCATGAAGCCTCCCACACTAAAATGACCGGTATTTCATTGTCATTGTCCATGTATTTTGATACTTAATACTTTAATGTTTCTAGTGATTTATTTCCAAGATGACAGCACCAGCACATACAGTGGCTTCTCTTTACTTTTAAGAACTGTATGCACTGGTTCACTTTACCATCCTTAAGCTTTTATACCTCTATGGTTGCACTGATGTTTACACAGGTTCTGTTCTGTTTACAATAGTACTACTGTCTTTCCCTCTAAATCTCCCATCACTATTGCAGTATTGTCTTGTGTCTCTTGTCTTGTATTCTTGTAATCAAGAAGAGCAATGCTGTTTACTAATACAGATATTGGCTAAAATGCTAATACGTCTTTTGGCTCTGTAAACATGGTAACATGATTAATTTTCGTAAAAAAAAACATTTACAGTTTCTAGACTAATCGCATGCGTTAATATTGACAGAACTAATAGTAATGTAAACAAAACAGTGTAAATAATGTAGTGTAAAATCTACTAAAATATTACAGTGCAGAATATTTGGTGCATGCATATAAACTGCAAACAAAAATAACTATACAAAAACTACAATTTAAAGCCTCACATAAATAAATAAGAGTTTTTTTTTATCACAATTTTACTGTGTCAGTGTATTATGTGGTCCAGCGGGCTAAGCTATGATCAGTATATCACCTGTTTCAAATCCTGTTTATGTAGCTTTCTAACGGCTACTGGAGCCCTGAGGGAGCAAAATTGGCCTTGCTCTCTCTGGATGGGTAGATGGCGCTCTTTCTCCACATCACTCTAAAGGGTGAGGGGATCAGCACAAGGCGTCTGTGAGCTGATGTATCAGAACCGAGTCGCCGGCTTTCCTTCGAGGAGGCATGTGCTAGTCTACACACTACTGGTGTTGGGGCATCACTAGTCATAGGGGGAGTTCTAATGAGTGGGTTGGGAAATTGGCCGTGTAAATTGGGGAGAAAATGGGGCAAAAAAAAACATACCCACACTAGACTGAAACAGGAAAGGTGTGTTGTGGATTGGTAAATCACCTTTTTAACATTCTGATGGATGAATCTGTGTTTGTCTAATGCCATTCAGCCAATTATAAAGTTTGGTGGAGGAAGGATAATGCTACAGGGTTGCTTTTTAATTTTTTTTTAACGGGCTCAATACCTGATCCCTCTCATTTTGTTAGTATCTGGACAAGTATCTGATCATAATGTTGGATCTGTATCTCTAGTGTCTAAGCAGCGTCCAGAAAATGAAATCAAATAATTTTAGTCTTCTACCACCTTTAAACAATAGCGACTTGTATCCACATTATCCTGATTAGCTCCATTAATTATTAACTAATAAAGTTGTTTGAATCATTAAATGATTATTTACTAAATGGATTAATACCCGTCATGAATTAACATCAGTAACAGGATCTAAATCTCTTACTCTCTCTCTAATTATAGACGTTATCTGGATGAGCCGAAGTTGACGAGTTGGGTCTCGCTGACGGTACACGGCTGTGCAGACAGTCCTGTGTCCTGGGGATCAGCGGAACATGGGTTCCACAAAGGTGGAGAAAACTTCTACAACTTTGTTTGCTTCCAGAACCAAGACTACTGGTTACATATGGCTACTGGAGCAAAAGACGCCTGTCCACCTTGATGAACTGGACTTGGCCTGAAGGGGGAAAAAACAGACATACATTTTTATTTTGAATAAATCTCATTTAGAGACTCACTGTTTAGTTTTGTTGCTTTCGAGCTGTTTCTGTACATACGGTTTGTGTTTGCTTTTCTGCAGCTCATTAAGTTGATTCATTAATTAAACCTAATGCAAGTATAATTTATGGAAATACATGTATTAAAACTGCAGTGATAACTACATTACAGTACACTCATTGCCTCCAGGTGTTCAGGATTATTTATATAAAAAAATTATATTAATATATTAATATTTATTATATTTATATATTTTTTTCCTGGACAAGATATTGTCCCAATTTGATGTCCCACTGATGCATGACATTATTAAATATGTTTACATAAGAATGCTATTCTACACATTTAAAGGACAATTAACTTTCAATATTTTTTTGGGAAATGTATACTGTTTTTCTTCACCACCACAGTCCTCTTAAAAAATGTTGCTCATGTTTATTCGTATGCAAACAAACGCACAAGGAAACGCAATAGACAATATCAGTATAAGCTAAACTTACTGAAGATGTCCATATATTGTACGATAAGTCTACAAGTGTGATTACAGTGACAAGCCTAAATACGGTACTGAATTTTTTTAGGTTTTAAATTTTGCCACATTTTTTTTTTTTACCATATAACAAATACAATAGTTTAAATATACACTGTCTGACCAAACACCAAAAAATAAATAGAAAATAATGTTTTTCTTTTTTTGTTCTTAGAAACTGAATAATGGTCAATATAATTAGTAAACTATTTACAAAAAGTATAAAATATATTCTAGTTAACATTCAGTGGATGCACCTTTTGTCCACAATCACAGCATTAAATTGTTGCGGATAGGTCTTAATCAGACTTGTACATCTTCTCGCTGCAATTTTTTTTTATGTTGGACTGAGGTCTGGGTTTTGACTTTTGACATTTACCATGCTGTCCCTAAATCATTTCTGCGTAGCTCTTCCTGTACACCTTTTTCGACAGCATTTTATGGTTTTATGGTCTTAAAAAAAAAAAAAACACTTCCCTTTGAGAATAAAGTTGTAATATCATGAGAATAAAGTCATAGTATTTTGAGAAAAATGTATTTCTAACTGCTTGGGCTGCAGTTTAAGAGCAGAACACGGAGGGAGGGTAAGGAGCATTTTCCGCTCATGATCTGTTACAGGGCTCCTGTGATCATCATCAGTTATCTAAATTTCTAACCTGTTGATTATTAGTGCTCTAGTTTTACAGTTAGATAATACAGTGTACATGCTATTTTGACAATTATTTACAAAAAGATAAACAATCAATTTAATATATATATTTCTTTTTTATTTAAGTGCATAAAAAAATCACCCTCTTTTAAGCATTCAGTAGTTGCCCCTTTGTCCACAATCACAGCATAAAATCATTGTGGATAGGTCATAATCAGACTTTTAAGTCATTCTAGTCATTTTCTAATCATTTTACTCTACTCCTTTTTGCCAAATTTTCTTTTCTGTTGGGCTTTGACATTTGATATTTACCTTGTTGTCCTTGAATCATTTCTGTGTAGCTCTCGCTGTACCACTTGAATCATCGTTTTGCTGGAAATCTTCTAATTGTATTTCTCCTGCATTTCCTGATACTTTTCTGAACTTATGTTACCCTCTGCCTTCACAAGTCTTCCAGGGAATGTTCCCATGAAGCCACCACCATGCTTCACAGTGCTTAGCATGGCATAGCAACTTTGCATATTTCCCTAATATTTGATAACACATCCTGGTCATTTAATAAGTTAGTTCAAAAATACGAAACCTACCTTCAAACCTTCTTTAAACACTAAACTAAAGAAATGAGACCAATTGTTAGACCGTTCCAAAAGCTTTTTAATCCATGGTCATGTACATCATCATCTTCATCAGGAAATTAGACATTGTTAGACAAGTGTTTTATAGTAGAAAACATTATACTAAAGCTAAACATTAGTCTGTTTTTCCCCTAAAACTTACAAAACCATTATCTCACACTGCAGACAGTGGATAAAAAGAGAATATGCAAAATAAAGACACTATCCAGAATGATACAATAGCATATAAATATAAATAGGGGACTCACCAAATCAGAATCTAATTTACAGTAAACCAATTCGGAATGGGAAAACACACAGATCAGCTCCCACACACACACACGCACTGTGTGTTCAATAAATACTTAATATAAACAGTATAAATAATGTTTCAGGTGTAGTTGGGAGTTGTTTGACACAGATGATGTGAAAATGTCCTATGATCTAATGGAAACATGTGAGTTACTTGAATAAACAATACAGGAGGAGACGTACAGATGGACAGCAGATGCTTGAACCGTGTTCAGAAAATTCATTCAAGGTCAGAAGGTGTTTGGAGGACTGAGCCAATTCATAAAATGAAGTTTAAAAAAAAAAACAACAAAAGAAACTCATCTCCAATGTACCTGAACCAGGTTACCTCTTAAGCCCTGTTCAGAGGGGATTACATTTTTACCTGGGGAGGTGGTATAAAGTAAATCTTACTCGACATCCACTGTTATTTTCACATGAATGCACGATGTAATTTAAAATTTATACAGACTAGTTTTAGTACCAGTACAGATTTTGCTGCCTTTGCTTCTTGTAAAACGAGCCATAAAAATATCCTCAGGTTAAATTGATCCAATCCTAATTGAAAACTAAAAATAAATGTGGGTAGGTATTCTGCCAAATACTGTGTAAAAGAGTTGCTGCAGCTTTTCAGAAAGGGCTGTAAGATAAATCATATATTTTTACTCGTGTTGTCATACGAGTTTACGCAGCAAGCACATTGAAAGACCTGCATTAACATTAACATTAGGTGAATTAGAGTAAACTCAAATGGAATTAAGAACATGCAGGAACAGAGGGAGCTCTCTACACTTCAGACTGTGATCACATGACATAACGAGGCTGGAGGTAGAGCGAGGTAAAGATCGAGTGCACCGGCAAGATCAATTTAAACATCATGTTTTTTGTCCATTTAATGTGGTCCATTTGACTTGTTCACATTTGTATGGAAGCCCATTTCCGCCACCTGAAGAAAAAAAACGTCCTCAACTAAGTCATAATTATGAGATAGAAAAGTCATAATTATGGGATAGTAAGTCATAATTATGAGATAGTAAGTCATAATTATGAGATAAAAAAGTCATAATTATGAGATAGTAAGTCATATTTATGAGATAAAAAGTCATCTCATAATTATAACTTTCTATCTCATAATTATGACTTTCTGTCTCATAATTATGACTTAGTATCTCATAATTATGACCATACATTTGTGATAAACCATACTGATAACTCAAATTCTTAAAAAAAAAAAAAAAAAAGCCAAGGCTCGACACTTCTTGCTCCTTTAAGTCAGCAAGTCACTGTGTAGAGAAGCCTATAGTCTACATTCTGGTTTGAACATGTAGTTGCTAATTTGTAAACTAAAATTATATGTATTTATTTATTTATAACTAAGTGGGTTTTAAGATTAGTTGTCGTTTTTTTTTTTTTTTTACCATGGAAAGGAAATTCTCCTGCTCTGGTTAACAGTCAGAGCTGAAACTGAAACAGGCCTAGTTGGCACTGAGGTCTCACATTTCAATACTTTATGCCAGCAATTCATTACCGTCTGCATGCGTGTTATGAACATTTCACAAAAAAATTATTATTAGGCCTAATTTAAGTGAGTTATAAGATTAGTCGTCATCACAATTTTTTTAGCGGTGACACAGGGCATAAATCGAGTAGCTGCTCCTCAGTATTTTAAAACTAAAATTATATGTATTTATTTATTCATGACTATAAGTTGGTTGTAAGATTAGTTAAAGTTTTTTTTTACCATGTTCATATCAGTCAGAGAGCCCAGCTCAGGTAATGGGCTACAAATATGTGCATGACATCTGGGGTCTGTTCTAAATCACCCCTGTCATCATCAAAAAAAAGCATGGAAAGGAAATTCTCCTGCTCTGGTTAACAGTTAGAGCTGAAACTGAAATAGACCTATTGGCACTGAGGTCCACATTTCAATACTTTAGGCCAGCAATTAATTACCGTCTGCATACGTGTCATGAACATGCAACAAAAATGTATATTAGCCCTGCTATCAGTGGGTTATAAGATTAGTAGTCATCATGTTTTTCGGAGGTGACGCAGGGCATAAATCGAGTAGCTGTTCCCATCTCAGTCATGTAGCTGAGATTTCTTATCCTGTGCAAATCAGAATCATGTAGTAAAAATACATTACTCTTCCTCCCTAGATAAAACTAATTCCATCCAAATAGGGCTTTAGTAACACAAAATACACATTATGAATAGATCACAGTGTTCTGTTTAAGTTGACGTTATGTTCTCATCAGTAACTGTAGGTCTGAGCTGGTTCTTTTTCTGTTGTAATTTCTCCCAAACCACGTTCATACCCGTCAGAGAGAAGTCCAGCTCAGGCACGGGGCTACAAATATTGGCATGACATCTGGGGTCTGTTCTGAATCACTGTTGTCGTCACCAGGAAAAGCACGGAAAGGAAATCCTCCTGCTCTGGTTACAGTCTGAAAGAGCTGGAACTGAAATAGTCCTCGTTGGCACTGATGTCCCACATTTCAATAATCGTGATAATAAATGACGTATCAATGAAGATGCTCAATACTGGAGTTACCATTGCCATTATTCTGTCCAGTTAAAAAACAAAAAGAAAACAAAGGTCTTTGATATCAGGCACTTGTGAATGGTGTCTGTCCACTGTGTGTAACCGTGATCGCAGTCCAGGCTTCAGAAGTCACTGATCTTCTTCTGAAGGTATTTCAGTATGGAGTCCATGCCCTGAGGAGAGCCCCACACCCTCTTTAAGGCTTCACACTCCCTCTCGTTGGCTTGCTCCAGGGCAGCCCGGTTAATGTTCCTCACCAGTGCTTTGGACTCCCTCAGAACCTACAGGGTGGTCATGGCGCCGGCGTCAGCATGAAGAAAAAGTCAAACCAAACAGGAAAAGGAAAAAATGACTTATGGATGAAGATGCACAGTGAAGCTACAAGACAAAGCAGTACACAAATATTCAGCCATTAAAACCCAAACGAACAGGTGTTAAACAATTAAAACCCAGCAGCGACTACGGTCTGAGTGATACGTCACATTAATGTTGAAAATCTCTGAACGCCACGCTCATCAAACTGCAGGTAAAAGCAGCCAAATCCGATTGTCTCTCTTCTACTTCGATTTTAAGCATTTTTTTTCTCTGACCTTGCAGTCATGACATCCTGTGGTCTATATTTCTTTAGGAACACTGTGCAGTTGCAACAGAAGCCTTCTAATTTAGTTTAAACAGAGACATCAGAATAAAAAATATGTATGAAGTCTTTAACTTCACAAATCTCTCCTCACTGCTGTTGTCCATTTTTCCTTCCCCCCCACACCCATGTTTTTCTTCTCCTTGCCCTAAAAGTCACACAAATTTTAATCTGGCAGTTCAGGCTGAGCCACATTGTCGGAAATTGGATTTTAATACCACATACTTAAAGGAGAACTCTGCAGTGAAATGGACTTGGAGTGTAGTGAAATACGAAAACGAATACCGTATTTTACGGACTAGAAGGCTACACCGGATTATAAGGCGCATTTTATCTGACAATAGTAAGGAACAGGGGAGTCGCCATGTTTACCTTCTAATTCTAATTCAGCAGGTCTCGCCGCTGGGGCAGCTAAGTAAACAAAACAACACAGATTCTCTTTTGAAAACTGTTTATTTGGGTAAGTAAAGCGCTTCCTTTTATTTACAGTAAGCTTAGATTTCCAGTATTTTTGCACGATTAGCGCTAGTCGTGGGTACAAGCAGCGTTTAGCGCTAGTAAACACCACCCGACAACTCCACATGTAGGAACACTGAGTGCTGCAGTAAGCCAGGGTGCTATCAGCTAGCGGTTTGTCCCATGTAGCTTGTTTTAACACGGTAAACACCGGCTACAGTCTGATATACTCACCTCTGAGCCCCTAAAATTCTGAAATACAGTGCCTTTAGCTCCTAATAGGCTTACAATGCTAGCGATATGGGGTATAGTATTGCTATCTTGAAATTAAGTCACAACTGACGAGCACAAACAAATAGGTAGGAAAACAGAATAGAAAGTGACTTAATTTCAAGACGGCTGCACCCTCAGAACTACCTGAATGTACTTTGTGTATAAACCTTGAGTTTTTTAACCCTCAAAACTCTACCAATGAAGTGTGGAGCTATGCTAAGCTTGTTAAAGCGAGTTGGACTATTTGACAAAAGCTTGAACTTATCATTTTTCACTACAGCCAAAGTTAATTTCACACCAGAAGTGGCCCAATTGGAATCTAAAACATCAGATTCAAAGTGTTGTTTAGTCTGCCACACAAAAAGCACATCTGTGTCAGATACGATAAGAACGTTCGTATTTGGATCGTTTTATCTGCTGTTTGAATGCAGTAGAGCACGAGTCAAATCAATGATGTAGCCATTTTCCACAGAACTGTTTAATATTTCAATAATCTGAATCAGAACAGTAATAAATGAGGTCAGTGTTGCACAATTAGTGAAATGTCATAAAAATGAGAAATAAAAAAATGAGTGGGACATGTATGAATACACCCATACAAAAAAAAAGATCATATGCATCTACATTTCACAGAGGTAGATATCACAGAGTCATATATATATTTAGTTACAATACCAGTCAAAAGTTTGGACACACCTTCTCATCTTTTTTTTCCTACATTGTAAATTAATACTGAAGTCATCCAGACTATGAACGAACACATAATGAATCATGTAGTAACTTAAAAAGTTTTTCAATAATTGTTTCATTTTTTCAGATTAACTGACCTTCATTTCTTGAAGTCTTTTTTTTGTTTACTAATTCTTGGATTAGAACATTACTCAAATATTCACTATTATTCACTATATTCACTATTCACTGTATACCAACTGAAAGCCATTCCAGGTTCTACATTATAAAGCTAACTGATAAAATATCAAGAAGTGCAAAGCTGTCATCTAAGCAAGAGGTGCTTCTTTGAAGAATTAAAAATATAAAGCATTCTGGTTTGTTTAACTCTTTTTTGTTTACTTGGATGACAGTTTGGATGACTTTAGTATTAATCTACAATACAGCCATATTTTGACTGGTACTGTACATACTGACAAAAAATACACTTTATACCAATTTGGGGGTAAATAGTGTCTCAAATCATTGACTGTAGCTCTGTCTAAGCATCTGACTGAGTACAGTATATAAATAAAAGCTTTTTACTATATATAATTTTTCTGTATGGGCACAAAATGTATTGAATTTGATACTTAATTTTAAGTGAAAATGAATAGGATGACTTACAAGTGAATTACAAGAGACTAGCTCCCTAATTCGGGCCATGACCTCCTGGGTGAAGGTCCCTGGCCAGAGGACCTGCGACACCAGGCCTTTAGCACAGGCCTCCTGCGCCGTCAGCTTCCGCCCACTCAGCAGCATCTCGTTAGCCTACAACATTCAAACATCAACAGTGTAATCTGTAAACAGTTATAAGTAAGATTAGTATTAAACTCTACCTGTTATGGGAATAAAAATGTCTGACCTGACTGACCTGGAGAAGCTAATCTAAAGCTGCTAACTAATTTACAATGACAAAGTAACCCTCTTCTGATTACAGCGGCAGAGCAACTCCAAATATCAAATTGATTAAATATAAATATAAAATATTCTGTCTGGTGTGTTTTCCTTTATTATTAGTTCAAATAGCTTTTCACATTTGCTGTGTCCTTTTTATAGACCAGATTTAAACCAGTGCAACTTGTGATGCAATTATAGAATATAATAAATAAAAAATAACAATATAAGTGTATCAGTCCTGGCTGTTTTACCAGTTCCAGAGATGCTGGTTTAAGCAGTCTCTTTCCTTTGTGTCACTTATTACAACATTATAGAAAAGGCACTGACCGACGCGACTCCCATGATGTGAGGGAACGTAATGGAGGAGCAGGCGTCCGGCGTCTGGCCGAAGGTGGTATAGGGAGTTTGAAACCAGGCCTTCTCATTGGCCCAGATTACATCACAGAGGGGCAGGATGGATGCTCCGAGCCCGATAGCAGGTCCATTCACAGCAGCAATTATGGGCTTCCTAAACTGGATGAATGTGTTTACAAAGGTCCTGAGGAGAGAAAATCAGCATGTAAAAAATGTAAACTGTTTAATTTTATCATTATTTTATTTACACCATTATTAAACATCACCGAAGATTATTTTATCAGCTGTTCATTCCTCTGGGCTGAAGCTTTGTTTCTGGAGAAGCTGGCATGTGTCCACCCCTAACAGATAGCTATCATTAACCCTTCAGTTAGACTCACCTGATGGTCTCTGCCATCTTGATGCTCTCTCTCTTCCGGTCGTCTGTGAGTCGTCTGATGAAATAGATAAAGTCCAGGCCGAAACAAAAGACGCTGCCCACAGCGCTCAGCAGGACCAGTTTACTGTCATCAGCAGATGCTGTGGCCATTGCACTCTGAACCTCCTTCATCACCTGCAGAACCATATAGCATAGAGGATGTTTAGCGCACACTGACGACTAGGACATCACACTGTGCACAAAATGGGTTTAGAAGTATCATTTTATGGCTTTTTTTTTACTCATTGATTTTTGTTGTGGTCTTTAATATGAATGAATGCCCTGCGAGTTGTTTTTTTTTTGTTGAAAAGAGCTCCAGTGCTCCTGTTTTAGGGTGTATAAGTTATGTGGAGTAGTGGTCGCGGAACAACAGAATTTTTGCTCTTACTAATGAAGGTTCATGACATGCAACACAGTACTGTGACTCTCCATCCACGGCTCTGCAGTGGGCGGTTTTAATCCAGGTAGGCGGGGCCATGAATCCTCACTTACTGGTTGAGGTCAGTCAGGGGGATTTTCCTGATTCACTCGTTTTTCAGTCTTTTCTTTTAGGTAGAAGAACAGTTTCAGGTGCAGCATACATATGCAACTCAGAGTGACCTATTGTATTAAAAAAGCACAAACTAAAGGCTTTCTAGCAAAGGACATGTTCTAATTTTTATTGCCAAATCTTTTAGAGGCAGGACAGCTCCGCAGGACAGTAGCTGAGCTCCGCGAGACAGTTAAAAAGCTCAGCGAGACAGATAAAAAGCGTGACAGTAGCTGAGCTCTGCGGGACAGTAGCTGAGTGTCGCGAGACAGCAGCAACAGGACAGGGACAGCCTCTCCCTATAAGGCTACAGAGGGACGTGTAGTGTCGTGTTACGGTGTTTGTTGTGTAGTATGGAGGATAAAGAGGAGGAATCCAAAAAAATCGAATCGTGACCCCAAGAATCGAATTGTGGGTTTCCTAAAGATTCACAGCCCTACTATCAACCTCTAACCCATTTTGAGTATCTTTAATTATTTTACTCTTTTAATTATCTTTAACTTTAATTTGAGCAGCAAGTGAACAGCTGAAGTGTACAGATGGTTTAGACTCACATCAGGGTTTAGGGAATTGTTCTCTGAGGTCTTGGTGGATAACAGAATGTGTGTGAAGCCATCCTGTTTCTTCACTATGATGTCTCTGTACCGGTAGGCGCTCTCCGTCTGACGAACACTGAAGCGAAGTCTCTTATCAAAAGCAGAGCGTTCCTCGAACCTCCGCTTTCCAAGCACACCTGATACTCCTGAGCTGGCCGCTGGTGACACGTCACTCGCCGTCCCATTGGCTGAGGAGGCCTCTAGCAGTGTAGTACCTTTACAAACATAATAATCAGTATTAACTTTAATTATACACACACAATATATATTGTAAATATTTATATATCAAAAAATATTTTATACAAGATAAAATGTAGGGTGTGACAGCCCTAGATAGGATTTTCTTAATTTCTGTTCTTTTTAAAGAAGTAAAATTACAGCTTGAAACTCACTGCAGCGCTGCATTGAGGTGTAATAGGAGGAATAGCGGTGCTCTCGTGTCTGTGCCGGAGCTCCTCTGAGCTCAAACCAGACTCTGTACGTTTTCCGAGGTGGCCGTGACCAACACTCGCGAGAACTGCGACCTGCTTTCCGACCTTTAGTTCTAACAGATCTACAAGGACTACTGCTATGTAGAAGCACACGCATTAGACGCTAGCATGATGCACCTCTGGTTTTGCCATAATCTGCCTTTCTACCACACACTACAAAAAAAAACAGACCATAGTCGTACATATTTTTTAACCTTGTCTTGACCTTTCTTCGTGGCACCTTTCACACCTGCTATTTTGGGCTCGCACCAAACCAAAAAGTCCAAAAATCTGGACCGAACAATGAAGATTCTTCATTTACCTTCTCTAGGAAAATCTACACATCCTGTTCAAAGATTTAAAAACTGCAGTGCCAACCGTACCTTTCCTGTTGAGCGTGCGAACAGCAGCAGGTGTGATGGGAACCTGAGGTGGAGGGAGAGCTGCCTGAGTCCGGGGCCGTGTGCCCATGCGTGCCCGCTCCTGTCCCGGCCCCAGGACCAATCCCACAGGCTTCTCTTGCAGCGCCACCTCTGGGGGCACAGTGTCCGGCTCCTGTCCTCCCTGGTCCAGACTGTGTGCCGCCTCGCTGGGGGACTCTTCTGAGTCAGCACGGTTGTTCATTGGGCTTTTTGGCACTAGGATTTTGATTCCGGACTTGGCTAGGTCCATACTGCAGCGCAGGGGGCCAACGGTGCAAGGGGTGGCCGGAGTCGGGTCGGTGACTGCGCTCGCTGGTCCTGCACCACCGTTGAGGCCAGTGGAGCACCTGAAAGTTTGAATGGAAAGCGACGGCGAAGGCAACGGCTGTGACTGCTGCTGCGGCGGCGGAAGCTGCTGTGTGTCTGCTTTGGCATTGGGGTCTTTACTGTCGGGAGTGCCTTGCGAAGGGGGCTGCGAAATACTGAGGTTGGTGGATGCCATGTTAGGGGAGGACAGAGAAGTCCTGCCAATGATGAGGCTCACACCGCTTATCTGTGTTGAAGGTCTGTTCATCTGTTTGCGGGCATTGTTGCTGGAGGAGTGGCCCACCCCCACACTGGGGGACCTACGCGTGGAGCGCAGACTCGCCCCTTCCTTTGTCCGGTCGCTGCGCTGCCGGTTAAAGTCGTTGATGAATTCGAAACAGCCGGCCAAGTTGGCCTCTGGCTCCCAGGTGTCACCGTCAAAGCCGTAGCCTCTCCAGCGCACCAGATACTCCATCTTACCCTTCCTGTTTTTACGCTTACCAACAATCCTCTCAACCTGAGAGAGAGAACGACAGAGAGAGATAAAGGTTACGATCATGTTACAACGCTGATTTATGGACAAAGGGGTTCAATGGTGCACAGAAAACAAATGGAGTCACAAAACAGAAACGTATAACATGTGGTACATATAACTTAACATATAGAACAATTTTTTTTAGATAATCAATCTGACTATTGAATATATACGTATATATATATATAAAGAAACAGATTGCTAGCTTTGTTTAATCCAAAGCCCTTTCTGAACAAGACTAGTTTCTCAGTGGGTCCTGGGGTAATTTTGTCTTTTATGGGGGGTCCTTTGTGATTTTATTCCCGTCCAGAAAGACCATGTATGTGTTCTTTACAGGCTGAATCACCTCCTGTTTTTGGCTGAACTCCATGGTCCTTTGGTAATTTTAGTCCCATCCGGATGCACATCTCTGAGTTTCAACATTTTGTGGTTGTAAACTGTACTTTCACATTGTTGCTAAAATTTGGCTTCGCCTAAAACTGAAAATTTTGTTAGAAGTCGATGACCCAGTAGGTTATGATAATAATAATTCAATCTGTGTATGAATGTTTTGAGTACACGCTCGCCTGTATTGTGTTTGGTGAGGCTTGGATGGAGCTGCACAGCCATGGAAACTCATTCCATGAAGCTCTCGACACTTTTATGTTCTTGAGCTAATCTGTAATCACTGTATACCTGTGTACAGTTTCTACTAGTAAAAACTACACTACAGAGTAGTGTACAGTACACTTTTTATCAGGGTCATCTGGAGTTAGGACTAGGTGTCACTGGTGTATTTTCAGAGGTGTGGCTTCATGGTGGTTTCCTCTCTTTCAGTAAGTGCTAACAGTCTGCTGCCTACAGGTTCTGTCTGTTAAATCCGAAAAATATTCAAACTACATTCAGTACAAACCTTAAAATTAACATTTTGTCTCACACACTGAATCCACGCACAGCACCCATTCTCTGCATTGCTCCTCAGTACTGTCTGTGCCAATTTCTCTACTTGTCTCTCTTTCTACCTCTCTATTTCTCCCTAGTTATCTCTTTCCACTTGTATCTATCCATTTCTCTCAGTCACTTTTTCTTTCTTGTCCTCTCCTTCTCTTTCTTGTCCTCTCCTTCTCTTTTTCTCTCTGCTTGTCTGTTTCCTCCTCTCTTTGTCTCTACTTATTTGTCATTTCTCTCTACTTTTCTCTAGTTGTCTCTCTCTATTTCTCACTCTCTTTCTTCCCACTTCTCCATCACTTTTTTCTTTCTTTCTCTCTCTCTACTTCTCTCTACTTTCTCCCCACTTTTCCATCACCTTTTCTTTCTCTTTCTTTATTTCTTTCTCTCTTCCTACTTCTCTCTACTTCCCTCTCTATATTTTTTTCTTTCTGCCTCCTTCTATTTCTCATTACTTGTCTCTCTATTTCTCTCCAACACATTTTTCTTTCTCTCTCCCTTTGCTTGTCTCCACTGTTTTTTTTACTTCATTCTCTCTCCTTGTATATCACTTTCTCTCTACTTCTCTCTCTATATATTTCTGTCACTTTCCCTTTCTATTTAGATCCCTCTACTTCTCACTTTTACTCTACCTGTCTTTTTCTTTCTCTACTTATTGTTTTCCCTTTTCTCTCTACTTCTCTCTTTCTCACAGCTTGTCTGTCTCCTCCCTTCATTTATCTCCCTCTACTCATGTTTTTTTCTCATTGTTCCACTTTCTCTCTACCTGCCATTTTTTTCTCTCTCAACCTCTTTTTATTCTCTGTTTGTCTCTCTCGTCTCCTTTTCGCTCCATTTATCTCCCTCTACTTCTCATTCTTTCTGTCTTTCTGTTCCCTTATTTCTCATTTTGTCTATCTCTCCTTGCATCTCCCTCTACCTCTCTTTCACTTTCTACTTTTCTCATTCTCTGTCTAATTGTCCTTCTTTTTCTCTATTTATCTCTACACTTGTACTTATTTCTCTCTCTTTCTGTTTTTCTTTTTCTTTCCACTTGTCCATTTTGTCTCTTGATTTGTCTCTCTACCTCTCTTTCTCTCTAATTCTCTTGATTTTACTCTCTAGCTCCCTTATTCTCTCTCCTTCTGTCAACTTGTCCCTCTTTTTTTAATCATACTCTCTCGACTTGTCTCGCTCTACTTGTCCCTCCTACTCTCTTTTCCTCTCTCTTTCTGTCTACTCTGTATGTCTCTCTACTATTGAATCAAATGTTTTTTTAATTCTACACCACCTTAACCACTGTTTACAAATTTAACAATTATGAATTTAAGGTGACAGTGATTTTTTTTATCTGTTAATAATCTTTTTTTTTCAACATTATTATCGACCTTTTAAAGCAACTTACTTTCCTTTTCCACTTTTGTTTGTCACTTACTTTTATACATTTCTCAAAGAAACTTAATATTTTTGGCAAAAACCTATCACGGATATACATAAAAAACAATAGCAAATGAAATGATTAAATTTACTCAATTACTGTTTTATAAAATAATGTACAGATAAAAAATAAAATGCATAATTTTGACAGTTAAAAAGTGCTTTATAAAAATGTCTTACTCAAATTCTCCGTTCCACCTTAAATGGTGCAGCAGCTGCATTCAGGCGCCTCAGGCTAACTGCTGTAACTGCAGCACCATTTAAGGTGGAACGGAGAATTGTAAAAAGGCACAGGGGGATAAAAAGCCAGTTTCAGCCCATAGAGACTGAGGAGTTGAGTAAACTGAGCTGAGTAAATATAATTTGAGGGGAGCGGGTGTTAAATTAACAGAGAATAAAGTAACGTTAACACACACACCTCGTACAGCTCCTCCGAGGCCATGATGGCCTGCTAGGCTAATCCTCGCTGCTGCTGCTGCTGCTGTAATCCGAGTCCTCCCGCTGCTCCTCTGCGCTCTGTTTCACCGCTTTTCCCGCAGGTACGAAGCTCTTCATCCGCTCCGTGTCCTCCGCTATTCCTCCGTGCAGCGAGCAGAGCTTTCTCACCTGTAAAAACTCCTAATGCTGTTCAGAAACTTCAGAAAAGGCGCAGTGAACCGACTCACTGATCCGAACACTAACGGAGTGGACCGGTCACGTGGTCGTGACGCGAGCTGTGTGTAGTTGAAGGTTCGTGCCAAACTACTAGTCCATGTGTAGTTTAGGGGGCCCTCAGTAACCCTCAAAGACCCCCAGCTACAAACGCACAGCACTGGCTTAAAGAACTCGCTTTAGCCTTTTCCAGACGGATTTGGTTTCTCAGGGGGGCGTCTGTAAAAAATAAACAGGAGGACCAGTGAGTTTTTTGGCTTTCTCGGTCACAGGACATCATGTTCAGTAGCTCCTCCATTTCCATTCGCTGTTGTGTTTACGTGGATTCAGATCACATTTATTGTCATTGCATGCAGTGGCGTGCACAGACATTTGGGGGGCAAGTGCTCAGGGGGGAAAAAAGGGCACTTTTTTTCTTTCTTTTTTTTAATGTGTATGTTACCTGGCTGGTGGGACACGGGGGAGAAGAAGCCTGTCTGTTGCCGTGCATGCTGTGCTGAAGACTTGCTGAACTGAAGCGCATCTAGTGTGCCTTGCATGCGATCGCGCGGGGTCACGTGACAGAGAAAGAGAGGGGTCGGGTGTTTCGAGCTGATTTCAGGGCATTCTGTTTTCACTCGCTTTTAATTGCTCAGGTTTTCAAAAGATCATTTTAAACCGGCCTCAGTAAAATCTTAATAATAATAATAAAAAAAAAAAAAAAATTGAAGTTTCAAAAGGGCACTTTGGTTGATAAAGGGCAGAGTTGGTGGTGCTTTAGCACCACCTGATGTCTATGTCTGCACGCCTCTAATTGCATGTTACATACAACGAAATTCAGGTGCATACCCTGGGACGATGCTCAGTATTATACATATTTAAATATAAATGCACATACAACAAATTGCACAGTTGTCTGTAAAGTGCATTTCAGTGCAGAGTTATATACACAACACGTCATCATCATGGCAATGATGATGGTGTATTGTTTTAGTACAGAGTTAAAAAAAAACTGTTTGTGCTCGTATGGTCCTGTATTTCCTCCCTGAAGGAAAATGTTCAAACAGTTTTTGTGCTAGGTACATTATGATACTGAATGCCTTCCACAG
The DNA here is from genome assembly GCF_023375975.1 of Astyanax mexicanus. Lineage (NCBI taxonomy): Eukaryota > Metazoa > Chordata > Actinopteri > Characiformes > Acestrorhamphidae > Astyanax > Astyanax mexicanus. The sequence goes on from NC_064411.1 coordinate 30,846,876, forward strand.
GTCCCGGGAAGTGTAGATGTCATCCAAAGAAGGCACGTGTGTATTGATAATTTTCTCTGCAGATTTTATGACTCTTTGCAGAGCCTTTTTGTCTGATGCTGAGCTGCTGCCATACCACAAAAGTATCCCATAAGTCAGCACACTCTTAACGAAGGAACGATAGTAGTAGGAAACCAGAATCTGTTGTGAAAGGTTGACTTTCCTGAGTGTTCTTAGGAAGTAAAGTCGCTGTTTGTTTGTTTTTTTTTTTACCAGCGAGAATGTGTTCACAGCCCATGATAGATCTTCTGAGATGTGGCTACCAAGGAACCTAAAGCTGGAGACACTTTCCACTCGGTCACTTTTCATATACAGTGGCTGATGCTTATCCTGCTTTTTCCTGAAGTCAATGACCACTTCCTTAGATTTTTTGGTGTTCAGGACCAAGTTATTCTCCACACACCAGTCATTTAGTCTTTGTACCTCCTCCCTGTAGGCAGACTCTTATTTGTCAATGATAAACCCCACCACTGTTGTGTCCTCTGCGAATTTGATGATGGTGTTGGTGTTGTGAAGTTTCATGCAGTCCTGTGTGTACAGAGACTAGAGGAAGTGCTGTGTGACAGAGTGGTGGAGTGTTGGGGGCCCATCTTGACTGACTGTGGCCAGTTTGTTAAAAAAGTCCAGTGTCTATAGGCATATGTTATGCTGAAGGCCGAGGCTGCTCATCTTGGAAAACAGTCTGTTGGGTATGGTGGTGATGAGAATGAGCAGAACTGTAATCCACAAACAGCAGACGTGTTTATGTTTCTCGCTTTTCCAGATGGAGCAGTACAATATGGAGGGCTGTGCAAATGGCGTCCTCTGTCAACCTGTTAGATCTGTATGCAAACTGGTGAGGGTCTAAAGCCCTAGACGGGATTCGTTTCTCTGTGGGTCCTGGGGTAATTTTCTCTTTTATGGGGGGGGGGTCCTCTGTGATTTTATTCCCATCTGGAACAACCATGTATGTGTTTTTCTCAGACATCCTCTAAGAAAATTACAGACTGAATTACCTACTGTTTCTCACTGAACTCTGTGGTCCTGCCGTAATTTTAGTCCCGTCTGGACGCACATTTCTGAGTCACCTCACATTTAATAAAATAGCCATATGTCCACTGCTACGCACCGTAATTACACTTTGGATGCACGTTTCCATGGAGATCCATGTAAACACAACAACAGTGAAAATGGAAAAGCTACTGAACGCGATGTCATGTGACCGAGAAAGCCAAAAACTCACTGGTTCTCCTGTTTTTTCAATTGCAGTCTGGATGCAAGAGTTTTATTACTGAGTAGAAGTGTGAAATATTTTTCACAGATGTCCCCCTGAGAAACTAATGCCGTCCAGATAGGGCTGACGTCTGAGAAAAATATATGCATAGTTGTTCCAGATGGGAATAAAAGAGAAAATTACCCCAGGACACCCTGAGAAACTTATCCCGTCCGGATAGGGCTTTTGTGTCTGTTTTGAAAATTAAAGTACAGCAGACCCATCATCTCATCCTGCCGGGCATCACCTCTTCCCACCACAACCCTCTTTACAGTGGCACATAACTTTACAAATCACATTTACTGTAGCATGAACATGTCCAACTTTCTTTTACTGTCACCAAAAACTTTACAACAACCCTCTTTACTATGCCTAAAACTTTACAAATAACATTTTTACTGTAGCATGAACCTCTAAAACATTCTTTTACTGTCACCAAAAACTTTACAAAATCCCTCTTTACCGTGGGCCAGAACCTTACAAATCATACTTACTGTACCACGAATCTGTAAAACATTATTTTACTTTCACCCAAAACTTTACAGTACTCTTTACTTTGGCCCAGAACTTTACAAATCACATTGACAGTAGCATGAACCTGTAAAACATCCTTTTACTGTGACCTTTAAAACAACCCTCTTTATTGTGACCCAGAACTTTACAAGTCACATTTACTGTAGCACAAACCTGTAAAACAGTATTTTACTGTCCCCAAAAACTTTACAACAACCCTCTTTACCATGGCCCACAACTTTACAAATCATATTAACTGTAGCATAAACCTGTAAAATATTATTTTACTGCCACCAAAAACTTTAAAACAACCTTCTTTACCATGGCCCAAAACTTTACAAATCACATTTACTGTAGCAGAACCTTTACAACTCTCTTTTACTGTAACCAAAATTTTACAACAACCCTCTTTACTGTTGCCCAGAACTTTACTAATCACATGTACTGTAGCATGAACCTGTACAACTGTCTTTTACTGTCACCAAAAACTTTACAATCCTCTTTACTGTGGCCCAGAACTTTACAAATCTATTTTACTGTAGTCCAAAACTTTACACCCCCCCCCCCTTTACTGGGTCCTACAGCTTTACAAATCTCTTTTACTGTTGCCCAAAACTTTTACAACCCCATTTATTGTGTTCTAGAACCTACAACTTCACAAACTCCTTTACCATGGCCCAGAGTTTTTCAATTGTCCATTGTTGTGGCCTAGAACTTTAAAAACTACATTTACTTTGGCCTAAAACCCCCACTTTACAAAGTCCTACAGCTTTACACATCTCATTTACTCTAGCCCAGAATTTTACAGCCCTCATTACTGGGTCCTATAGTTTTATATATCTCATTGACTATGGCCAAACTTGTATAACCCCTATACCTACAAATTCACAAACTCCTTTACTATAGCCCAAAATTTTACAATTGTGCACCCTTTATGGCTCCCTATGGCTCAAAAGTTAATGACCTTCCTTACTGTAGTCTTAATGTTTACAAACCACATTTTACTGTGGCACAAAACTTTACAACCCCTTGTTACTGTTGTTCAAACCATTACCCTCTTAACTGTGGCCTAGATCATTTGCAACTCCCCTTAGTGTGACCCCAAAACTTAAAAAAAAAAAACCTTTACTATAGCCAAAAACATTGCAAACTTCTGTTACTGAGGCCAAAACCTTGCAACCTTATTTGCTGTGCCCTAGAACTTTATTTACTGAGTACCAGAGCTTTAGAAATCTCATTTACTGTGGCCCAGAACTTTAAACCCCACTTTACAAAGTCCTAGAGCTTTACAAATCTCATTTACTGCAGCCCAAAATTTAACATCCCACTTTACTGAATGTTACAGCTTTAGAAATCTTATTTGATGTGGCCCAAAACTTTACAGATCTTATTTACTATGGCCAAAACTTTACAACCCCATTTCCTGTAACCTAAAACCTACAAATTCACAAACCCCTTTAGCATAGCCCAAATTGTGCATTGTTGTGACCTAGAACTTTAAAAACGTCATTTACTGTGGCCCAAAACTTTACAAGCCCCTTTATTTTGTCTTTTATCTACCAATCACATTTATTGTTACCCAAAACAAATCACAACCCCCTTTTATAGACAGAACTGTACAACTGTCTATTGTTGTGTCCTAGAACTCATTTTTTATTTTTGAGGCCCAAAATTGTATAACCCACATACTGTGACCCAGACCTTTAGAAACCTCCTTTACTTGACATAAAAATTTACTCACCTTTTCCATGGTTCAAAACTTTACAAACCACCCTCTTTTGCTGTGATCTAGAACTTTACACAATGAATTTACTATAGCCCAAAACTGTACTACTCTTATTAATTGTGGCCCAGAACGTTACAATCCCCTTTTACTGTGGTCAAGATCACTACAAAATTCCCCTACTGAGGGCCAAAACTTTTCTACTTCCTTTACTGTGACCCAAAACTTTACAGCCCTCCCTATTGTGGCCTAAAACGTTATAAATTTAATTTACTGTTGCCCAAAATGTTAAAATCCCACTATTTTTATACCCATTTTGAAAGCAAATTTAAACCTACTACCATAGTCCAAAACTATATAAACCCTTCTCCCTATGGCTCAAAAGTTAATGACCTTCCTTACTGTAGTCTTAATGTTTACAAACTACATTTTACTGTGGCACAAAACTTTACAACCCCTTGTTACTGTTGTTCAAACCATTACCCTCTAAACTGTGGCCTAGATAATTTCCAACTCCCTAGTGTGACCCCAAAACTTAAAAAAAAACAAAAAAAAAACCACTTTACTATAAACACTATAAACACTTTAAACACTTCACTTTCCGTTACTGAGGCCAAAACCTTGCAACCTTATTTGCTGTGCCCTAGAACTTTATTTACTTTTATATAATTAGATTTTTTCCCATTTTCTCCCCAATTTACACAGCCAATTACCCAACCCACTCATTAGGACTCCACCTATCACTAGTGATGCCCCAACACACCAGGAGGGTGAAGACTAACACATGCTTCCTCCGATACATGTGAAGTCAGCCACTGCTTCTTTTTGAGCTGCTGCTGATGCGGCATTGCCGAACAGCATCACAGCACGCTTGGAGGAAAGCGCAGCAACTCGGTTCTGATACAACAGCTCACAGACGCCCTGTGCTGCTGACATCAGGAGTGATGTGGGGAGAGAGCGCCATCTACCCACCCAGAGGGAGCAGGGCCAATTTTGCTCCCTCTGAGAGCTGGCAGCTTGATGGCAAAGCTGCATGAGCATGCCCTATAACTTTATGAATTCAATTTATTATTGCCCAAATATGTACAACTCATTTGCTATAGCTTTACAAACTTTATAAATTCTCTCTTCCTCTGACCTAAAACTTTACAATCCCCCCTTTGAGTGACACCAAAAGTTAATGTAAAGGCCCTTTACTTCTTTATTATCCATTTTCCTGTCATAAATCTTTTAAACATTTCATTTGTAGCCCCTTTTTATTTAATTATTATTTTGTGACATTATACATCCAAAGATGTTTCCTTAAAATCATGATGAATCCACATTCTGGTGATAAACATTCACACACGAAACCATCAGCTTCCGAAAGGAAAACAAGCTTTTATTTTGTATCCAGGTATAAAATTAAAAGTACATGATGTCACATGGCAACAGTAAAAGGTTTGGGTGTTCAGAACGTTACATTAGTTAGTGTAGCTCAGTTAGGCAGAGCAGCATTCAACCTTCTTCTACTACACTGTTTAATATCATGAAACCAAAGACGGGTGAAGGTGTTCTGAAACTTGACAACTTTAGTATCTTAAGAGTTTTGACGTCTTGTTGAGAAAGTCTGCTCTCTAGTGGCTAGTAGGTGTTTTTGGGCTTTCAACAAACACCAGTTAAACAGAAAAAGCATTCCTAATGTCCTCCTTTTCTGATGTCCCTCTCCCAACACTGCTCCTAATAATTTACAGCATTAAAGTTGTTGTAAGGGATTTGAATTTTACAATCTGATTTATAATGTTTTAAATATGGAGCAGTCCAACTATGCTTCTACAGAACATCATGTGAGGAGCAAAACCCCTCCACAAAAACAAAAAAAAAACACAATGTTTATTTACTGGTTCAAGAAAGCAAATGTCCAAAAACCAGACGTGAATGAGTATCAGGCAGTCCCACATAAAACAGACTACGTTGGATTTTTATCCTGTAAAGCTTTAAGAATTGAGTAAAAAGGCATTTCCACTTCACGGTCAGGAGTTAGCACGTGCACACAATCAGGAGCAGAAGATCTCAGATGCAACGCTGTCCATAGGCTGCCAGGAACAACTCATAAGCGAATCATAGAGCTCCTCACTGCGCTCCATAAACTGCTTGTTCAATACTTCCACATCCACTTGTGGGTTTGGATCTGGAGGAGAAAATATAAAGAAAGAAAGAAAATCAGCTCAATACTCAACTGACCAGGCTGTGATTTTGGATATGAGAATAAGCTTATGTGCAAAATTATACAGTGACTTGCAAAAGTATTCATACCCCTCAAATTCTTCACATTTTATTAAGGTTTTATTAAGATTTTAAAGCTCACCTTCCGTCGTTTTTTCTTTCATTTTAAAATGTCTAGTTGTGGTCTCTAGTATGAATGAATGACATGTGAGCCGTTTTTGTAAAAAAAAAAAGTGCTCAGGTGTCTCTGTATAGCTCTTTTTTAATGGACTGTTTTAGGGGTGTGTCCAAAATGACCAGATTCCAGCTTTGCTCATGAATATTCATACATGCAAACAGCATGCAAATATCTCTCCTCTGATTGGCTAGGAGCACTGCGACGCCCCTCCACCGCTCTGCCGCTCACTGCCTCCCACCTCCTATCTGATGAGCGGTGATGTTGCGTCGCTTCAGCTCCGCCTCTGGGAGTTTCTCGAGCCAAGGTGGGCTGGTCTGTGAGTTTCTGCCTACGTAGGCAGAAAGATAATTCAAAATTCACCCGTTTTTCGGAGGGGGGGAGGGGGGATTTCTTTGCTTAGCTCCTGCAGACAATGGGGGCTGCAAAACAGTTTAATGTGCAGGTGTACACATTCAACTCGGAGAGACCTACTGTATTCCACAAAAAACAAGAAAAATCGGATTTTCGCGGAAGGTGACCTTTAAGTGATAGACCAAAACAAAGAGCTCATAACAGTAAAGTGGCATGAAAATGATACATGTTTTTCAAAATTTTAATGTATGATGTGCGAAAGTATTTAGCATTCCTATATCAATATTTAGTAGAGCCACCTTTTACTGCAATTACAGCTGCAGGTCTTCTGGTCTGGGGTTTGTCTCTACCAGCTTTGTGCATCTAGAGAATGAGATTTTTGCCCCATTCTTCTTTATAAAACAGATCAAGCTCAGCCAGCTTGTATTGAGGGCATCTGTGAACAGCAATTTTTATTTCTTGCCACAAATGTTCATTCAAACACATGAATATTCTTTTATCTAAATTGTTCCACTGTAGCTGTATGTTTAGAGTCATTGTCTTGCTGGAAGGAAAATCTCCTTCCTAATCTAAAGTCTTTTGAAGCCTCCAACAGGTTTTTTGCAACAAATAACTCAAATTTTTATCCCATTTTCGCCCCAATTTACACGGCCAAATACCCAACCCACTCACTAGGACTCTCCCCATCACTAGTGATGCCCCAACACACCAGAAGGGTGAAGACTAACACATGCCTCCTCTGATACATGTGAAGTCAGCCACCACTTCTTTTCGAGCTGCTGCTGATGCAGCATTGCAGAGGAGCATCACAGCGCACTCGGAAGAAAGCTCAACTACTCGGTTCCGATACATCAGCTCACAGACGCTTGTGCTGTTCGACATCACCCTTTGGAGTGATGAGGAAAGAGAGTGACATCTAAAACACCCAGAGAGTGCAAGGCCAATTAGCATTTGGCACTTAGCCCGAAGGAGCACTTGGAGTCCATAATCTGTAAACTTTCATTCATTAATCTGCGGTCACATCCCTAAACATGAAAAACCTGAAAATATGAAATCTGAAAATAAATCCATCTCTTTAACAACAACAGAACCAAAACCATACCTTCATTATCTTCAACCTCTTCAGTGGCATCCTGTGATTGCTGCAAACACACAAAGTGTAAATAAATTAAACAAACAAAAGTATGAGATGCACATATTCCTTATGCTAGAGATAAACTTGCTGTTTTGCCATGCGTTCCTGTAGCTGACCGGCTGTGTTGAGAACGTAAATGGCAATTTATTAGTTCTGTATTGGTACTACGCCATAACCTACGCATAGCTGGGGACCCCCCAAGCTGTAGCCCATGTCAGAGCTCCCAGCCGGCACCTTCCTAGAAATGTAACTAGTTGGTGCGGAATGCAGACAGGCACACTGGCATGTACGGAGGTAGCATGTTGGATTTGTTTCTATTTTAATATACATGATTCCACATTGACTTTTAAATTGACTCTGATCCCTCACCAGCTTTTCTGATGAGCATATTTGTCACTGTACAGCAGCAATGACACATTATACAACTGCTCCTCAACACCTTCCATCAGTTTGATGCTGCTGAGTGCTGCACTGCCCCTGGAAGTTCTGGATATACTGCACCTCAAGTATTGACAGATGTGCACAACCAACACACCAAACAGACGCAAAAAAAAGTTAGGCAGCCATCATGTGTATGTGAACGCATAGTTAACAGCAATTATAGCTCTACCCTAAAACTACAGAAGCTGAGGCTCATCTGTTGCTGCAGATTATCATCCCTCAACATCACTGGAATGAGAATTCTACGGGACTAGAAAACATCTGGAAAAACAGTCCTTGTAGCTCCACCTCGCTGAAGTACAGTTAAGGCCATGGCTATTGCATACGATATGTGGCTGTGTGTTGGGAAAAATTACTACAGCGTAGATTTCAAGTAGTATCATAAAATCATCTTTAGGCCATATATTAATATTCCATTATCGTCACTATACTTAATATGAATCTACACTCCCAATCTGGACAAAGAAGGCACACAGATTGATAGGGTTCAGGGGGGCCAGAAGCTATGCCCACATATTTCTGCACTTTACATTACTACCACCTTACCTCTGTGGCTGCGTTCATGTCAGGGGGCATCGGCGGCATCATTGGAGGGGGTCCCATCATCCCATGAGGAACAGGAGGGGGTGTGGCATAGGGATTATAACCATAGTTGTAGCTATTGTACTGGTCGTAGCCCCAGGGCTGATAGTAGTTGTTGTAGGGCTGCTGGTAGTACTGCTGCTGGTAGTTGCTGTTATAGTTGTGACCCTGGTTGTGGTAGTTGTTTGATTTGTTGCTGTAAAATAAAGCAAAATGATACAGTTTAGCCTTGAACTAGATATGGAAGAGTAAATATCGTCGCTGTCCTATGAAAAACACTTCTCCATTTTTGTACAATTTTAGTTTACTACATAATTTGAACAACAAAAAAAACTCTTACACTGTGCCAAAATTTCTTGATGAACGGACCAATAGAAACTAAATTACCTGAAATAATATTTTTTTATATTGACTTCCATTGAAAGTTTACATGTTTTTTTCTTTCTCCTGTAAAGTTGCTGTTTTGGAAATAAGTTTTTTACTGGACAGCGACTATATGTACTGAGTGTGTTTACACTAATAAGATTTTTAGCAATAATCTGTTAAATAAGATTAATGAAAAACTTTAATACTGAGAAAACATTGACTAGACAAGTTGCTCAGTAAGATTAATTTCTAAATTTAATATATACAATGTAGAGATTTATCTTAACTTACTGACTCAAGCTCAAGTGGGAAAAAAAAATGGCTATATTTGCTATATCACCCAGCATTAAATTAAACTGTCCTGTACTGTAGTGCTGTGTAGGTCACCCATTTTTACACTCTTTATATTAACTGTGTACAACTGTGTATTAACACTGTGTTAACAGATCATTTCTTAAAAAAAAAAAAAAAAGTGGTATGAAGGTGTGATTATATGAAGCAGATTTATATGCTGCAATGTAATTTTTTGAAGGTGGATTTTGTTTCAGATGTTTTTAATCCATTATTTCTGCAAATTCTAAAGAAAAAAAAAATCAATATATCTGTCTGTAAGCTGAATCTCAACATAACATGGATCATGCAACAAGACAATGGACCTAAGCATACTAGTCGTTCTAACAAAGAATGACTAAAGAACAATAAAGTGGATATTTTAGAATGACCCAGTCAAAGCGCTGATCTTAATTCAGTAGAAAATGTTGCGAAAGGAGCTGAGGCAGAAATTCACATATGGAAACCCTCTAACATAAAGCTGAAGCTCCGGGCTAAAATTCTTCCTAGCTGATGTGCAAGACTTAATTTCAAAGTTACTGGAAATACACAAAGGGAACACTAGAAACAGAATAAAAAGGTTCACATACTTCAGTCACATATGTATTATTGGATAATTTTCCCCAAAAAAGTATATTAAAACACACACTTCAATAAAATGTTACCTCTTGTTGACTGCGATGCTAATTCTGATGGCTTTGCCTCCGAGGCCGGTAGCGTTCTGAAACTCCTCCAGGGCTTTCTTCTGCTCGCTCTCATCACTGAACTTCACAAAGCCGTAACCCCTGAAAATTTAACACAACACTAAACAGTGAGCATTTCTCTCCTCAGTCTCACCGTACCGAATCATGCATTATATAAAAACGTATTTCTAATAAAGGAAACAAACAAATTTATTTGATGGTAGAACTTAAAACTTTTCTTTTACTTTTAACATGAAGTAGCATCACTTCATTTGTGAGTTGCTCTTGCTTACCCTATGTGGGGAAAACAATAGTTTTAGCAGATTCGTAACACAACCAAATCACATCCATGTATAGAGTGGCCCCTTTTAGGGAAAGCAGGGTAAAGATGAAGAAAAATAACTGACTGATAAATGTAACAAAATTATTTTCATGAATCTGGCATCAGCATCAAATTTCATATTAGTTGTACACTAGTTGTTGAAGATATAAACATCTCTCATACCTTGAATTCCCGTAGGGATCAGTGACAACTTTGGCTCCTTTGCAGGATGGGTATTTTTTCACAAAGAACTGATGAAGCTGATAATCGTCCACTTCCGGTGTGAGGTCGCCAACAAAAACTGAAAACTCTGGTCTGAGGAAGAGAAGAGAAATTTAACAAAACACACTTAACATTATTCTGCTGTTCCTACAGGTTTGGGTGCAATATATATTTTAAGAAAGTTCTAACAGAGAATGAAAGATGCTTATAACTGGTCTGCAACAACAATTAGATTATCATACAATATAAGGACCTGACCTAACGGTGAATTTACACTGCTCCGACGCGACAACGCACAGCGACGGATCCCATTCATTTTCAATGGGAAGCGCCGCCTCCGTCAGACGCAGTCGCGCGGTGCATCATGGGTCCGACGCGTCGAGAGCGGGGGATGCGATGCGATGAAAAGTTGAGCCGAGCTGAACTTTATGCAAATGAGTCCGTCCAACGCAATGCGTCTATCCAATCAGAGAGCAGGTGTTGGCCTGTAACGCGTCCTCAGCGCAGCGCATGAAAACATTTTAGTTCCGCTTTCAAGCGTCCAGAGAAGCCTGGAAGAGAAGTTTCAGGCTTCCCTGTTCTTTATAAAATCCCCGCTGATTCACAGGGACTCTGTCAGCGAGGAGAAAGGCTGCTGTGATTGTTGGAGTCTCTGGTGGGTTTTTTAAATATTAATATGTAATTTAATTGGAAAAGTTTGCTTTTGTCCGCTTATATAATGCTCACTAGACAGTGTAATGAAGCTCATTCAAACATTTATATCTATAAAGACACATTTATATTTATTAATTATTGGAAATAATAATAGCTTATATAAAAAAGCATTTCCCATTTATTAAAACGATTCAATTGGACGACGCAGGGAACGCCTTTGTCACGCCCACATACGACCGGTTGGAGGGGGGTAGTGCGACCGTGTGCGTTGTCGCGTCGGAGCAGTGTAAATTCACCGTTAATCTAGCACATAGTGTGAACTTGGTCGGAAGAGTGTAAATAAGCAGGTATGTTTATTAAGTACTGTTTATAAGCTCTGATTTATGTTTACTTTAGATATTTATGCATTTCATATTCCTATTGGCTAATGCCTAATGTTCTTTTTTTTTTTGCAAAACTGTGTTCCCCTTTAAAAGTAATGTGTAAATGCATTATTATTAACATTTATTATTTAATTATGCCAATGGTATAAAATGGCCTTAAAAAGGACAATAATATTGTTTATCCCAATTATTTCTAGGACAATATTGCTATGAATAAATAAAAAAAAAAGGACATGAACTCACCCTGGTTCGGGCCTTTTCCCGTATGTGGCATAGTTCAGCTTGAACTTCCTGGGCTAAAATGTAAAGGAAACAATAAAAAATATATAATTTTCAGCTGCAGAAACAACATGTCCCGTAAAATAAAAGATACTTCTTTAATAAATATGGCGAATAACTTTAAAATGAGGAAGCTTTTGTACAATTACATACCTCCATCACTCAGTACTGGCTTTATCCCACTCGTCAGCTACTTCCTAACAGAGTTTATTCACCAGCTTCAAACAAAGTCAATTACAAACAGCCTTCACCACCTTTATTCAGGAAGACATTCAGCTCTGAGTCTCCGAATCACTACTTATACAGAAATACTGTGGAGTCTTAATCATAGCAGGTGGGGGCTGTGCTGGATAAACTTCTAAACTCTAAATAAATGAATATTAAATCTATGAATATAAATAAATATGAAATAATTAATCTCAGCACTCACAGGATTTGACCCTGGAACCAGCTTCCCATTCAGTCTCTGAACACATCGATCCACGCTGGCTTCATCTGCCAACTCCACGAAGCAGTACCCCGCTGAGCCTCTGGAGAGAGGGAGAGGAAGAGTGGGAGAAAGGGAGAGAGTGAGAGATCAACAGCACTGTGAGATTACAACCAAAACAACTTAGAACAATCTATTATTCACATATTGCACACAGGACATTTTGTTAAACATACAAATACATTGATACAGATTAATATGTTGAACTTCTTCTCTGAAGCAACTGCATTATTGCTGTGTTGCAAAATACCGTCAGAGAACACTTCTACCAATAGCTAAAGGTCAAAATTCTTACCCTGTGACTCTGTGCGTTATGATTTTCACACCATAGGCCGTCTCCCCCATTGTGCTGAATGCCTGCTTGATGAAGTTTTCATCCATGTATGGGTCCAGCTGTAAAATAAAAGCATAAAACTAGTACAGAGCTAGTGTTGACTAAAACAATTAAAACAATAAGAATTCTAATTTAAAGAAAAGTGCTTAAAACATTCCCTTTATAGCCTTAGGCTATTTAACTGTCATTATCCCTCTGTTCCATATAGGGCTGCATGACATACGAAAAACTGACAGTACAGTATATATTGCCATAATAAAAATACAGGAATTTCACCAGAACTGATCCAAAATGTAAAGATAATAATAATGCAACCTGTGTATAAGTGATTGGAGTGAAATTAAAACTATTGGGTTGATACTGTTAATAAGGTTGATACTGCCAACCATAACAACTCTCATAAGCCATGTTTTCTAAAAAAAAAAAAAAAGAGTTTATTTGAGAAGGTGATTATTTTAAGAAGGTATTTTTATGTAGTTAATGATTTTTTTTACTTACACAGGTATTTGCACAGACATGTGCATCTCTATATTTAAGGTACATAGACTAACAAGGTTAGTTACAATTGTAAATTGACTTCACTAAACAGCTCTGGAAAAAATAAGGGACCACTTAAAAAGAAGAAGTGAAAACCTTAGTGGAATATAATCAAGAGGAAGATAGATGATCACAAGCCATCAAACCAAGCTGAGCTGCTTGAATTTTTGCACCAGGAGTAGCATAAAGTTATCCAAAAGCAGTGTGTAAGACTGGTGGAGGAGAAAATGCCACGATGGATGAAACTGTGATTAAAAATCAGGTTTATTCCACCAAATATTGAATTCTGAACTCTTAAAACTTTATGAATAAAAACTTGTTTTCTTTGCATTATTTGCGATTTGAAAGCTTTGCCTTTTCTTGTTATTTCAGCCATTTCTTTTTTCTGCAAATAAATGCTCCAAATGACTATATCTGTATTTGTAACTTGGAAGAAAGTGTCCGTGGTTTATAGAATAAAATAACAATATTTATTTAACTTAAACATATACCAATAAATAGCAAAATCAGACAAACTGATTAAGAAACTGAAATGGTCTCTCTTTTTTCTCAGAGCTGTAGATTTACAAATTTGTAGCTTTAACTGAAGTAAGCCAGACAGACAAATAGCATATTAATCTATTAGTTAGCTAGTTAACTACTTGTTAAGCCTACAACTCAGGGGTGTCCACATTTCTGTGTAAGCTAGCTAACTATAGTTATTTGTAAAGTTTAACTTTTGTGACTTCTGCACTAAAAACTAGCTTACTAAGCTCGTAGCTTCAGTAAATCTTATAGAAACGTCCCATTTCACTTTAAATATCTGATCATGAGAGAACCAGCAGCTGTTGGTTTAAGGTGGAACGGAAATAAGAGGCTAACTTTACCTAACGCTAGCTAACGACATAAAGCTATGAGCTTTATGAGAGCTAGTCTCACATTCCTGTCAGAGTTGACTCAGTTTAATATAAAATAAACAGATATATCCAGGGTTAAGTAAAGATAACGTGTTAAAGAGGTAAATATAGTTGTTTATTAGCTAGTTACGCTAGGCTAAGCTAGCTCCTTGCTTAACTCAGTCAGTAAGCTAATGCTACGTAACGTTAGCACGATGCTAACTCGTGTCTACAGCTTCATAACCCACAGCAGTTAACCGCTGTATAATTAAGAGTTTTAGAGTTAAAAGTTCGGTTTAACACTCACGTCCCCCATCCACAGGCTGGTCATTCGGTTAAACATGCTGCTGCCGGTCCGCACACTGACCCTAAGCCTGAGTTTAAACTGAAATAAACTCGGTGTGTGTTAAACTAGCTGTGTTACTCAGAGCAGCCTGTCCGGCCTCTCCTCCCCCTGTGTGTATGTTCAGTGCGGGATCATATACGGGGAGAGTAGCGCCCCCTACCTACCACAGCCACAGCACTGCGCCCTTTACAGTTAAACGGGTTTAACAGGACTCCGATTCGCTTTCGGTTTTCACCCCTGATGCAGTTTATTTAGGCAGGTGTGAATGCAGTGAATACAGGTGGGAACAAGTCACAGCCAAAATACAAACATATAATTACACATTTGATATTTATACAGTATACAGCTCTGAAAACAAGGCACCACTTTAAAATGATCCATATAATTTTGCTAGTAAAATTACCCTTGTGGTTTAGTTATATAAACCACTGATAACATTTGCAAATACAAATACAGTTACAAATACAAATATTGTCATTTAGATCATTTATTTGACGAAAATGTCAAAAATTGTCAAAATAATGTAAAAGGTACAGTGCTTTCAAACCCTAAACCCAAAGAAAACACGTTGATATTCATTTAGAAACAACAATCCTACGTTCAGAGATCAATATTTGGTGGAATAACCCTGATTTTGAATCACTGCTTTCATACATCTTGGTATGCTCTCCACAAGTCTTTCACACTGCTTTTGGGTGACCTTATTCCACTCCTGGCAAAAAAATGTTCAAGCAGTTCAGCTTTGTTTCCAATGCGCAATTCCACACAGCTAGATCAATTAAGGTGTGGATGAAGGACCACCCGATCAAGACAGTCTCATGGCCAGCCCGATATTTAGCCATGAACCCTAATAAAAAAATATATGGAATGTAATCAAGAGGAAGATAGATGGTCACAGGAAATCAAACAAACTGAACTGCTTGAATTTCCGCAGCAGGAGTGGCATAAGGTCCCCCAAAAGCAGTGTGAAAGACAGGTGGAGAGCATGCCGAGACACATGAAAGCTGTGATTAAAAATCTGGGTTATTCTACCAATTATTGATTCTGATCTCTTCCCAAGATACAACTTTAGTATTGTTGTTGTTGTTTTTAAATGAATATGAACTTGTCTTCTTTGCATTATTTGAGGATTGAAAGCCCTGTATCTTTTTCCTTAATTTGACTATTTCTCATTTTCTGCAAATAAATGCTCTGTTACAATATTTATATTTGGAATTTGGGAGAAATTTCGTCCGTAGTTTATAGAATAAAACCCCAATGTTCGTTTTAATCAAGCATATACCTATGGATAGTTTAATCAGAGAAACTGATTCAGAAACTGAATTTATTTACTTATTTATTTTGATTTATTTATTTATGACACAGAGCTCCACTGCCACGCTAATGAC